>NC_143014.1:257306082-257628082 GCF_055824585.1 Amblyomma mixtum | reverse complement strand
GAAAATTGGCAAATTTGAAAATATGATGAATACAAGGGGGGTACTGCGCACAAAAAGACAAGGACAAGAAGATAACACAACAAGCGCAGACTCGCGCAGACCATGATTGACCGACTAGCCCAACAACGTACGCTTTTAAACTATGAAAATATGAGTCAACAGAATGTATATGAAATGTGTCGCCTACCTTTTACTGCACTTTAGTTTCATACCGTGAGCAGTTTGCTTGGCCTATGGTGAGGAAGCCCATGTCACTTGGTGCTTCTTTCAGTACTACTTTTGTTTTGTACATATGCGCCCTTTCACGGTCCATTTTGCTAACAAAATCTTTTACTTCAGTTGTTTTGTCATCGAGGACATTAAGATACCTGTAAACAGGCCGGTGCGACATTGACTGCAGTAAATCCTCTAGAATTTCCTTTTCCACAGTTTCTGAGACTTTGTCAACAATGTCATCTAGCAAGGTCGCACAAATGACATCTTCAGCGCTTCGATATTGCAGCTCCAATATTTCTCTCAGTGGACACACTATGTGCGGATAGCTGAGAATGATATTTGGGTCAGCTGGTTTGGTATCAGGAACCCTGCTGCCCTGTCCTGTTATGGAGAATGAGACAAGGGGTAAGGAAGGTAACGATTCACTCATAAAATGGAAACTGCCGTTTAAAGGTGTGGCACATCGGATGCCTAAAAATACTTACGGGGGAAGAGGTCCAAAACATCTTCTTCTAAGCGCCTCTTGGGCTTTCCGCTCGGTTTTCCCCACTTCCGGGGCTCGCTGGTGCATGAATTTACTTCGTGGTCGTTCACATGGAGGCACACCGCAGCTGCGTGCTTGCAGTTAGCTGTAATTCCAGCTTTGCAG
Source organism: Amblyomma mixtum (assembly GCF_055824585.1). Classification (NCBI taxonomy): domain Eukaryota; kingdom Metazoa; phylum Arthropoda; class Arachnida; order Ixodida; family Ixodidae; genus Amblyomma; species Amblyomma mixtum. The sequence goes on along the minus strand of NC_143014.1, from coordinate 257,627,217 downwards.
GAGCATCGCCCCTCTCGAACAAGCAGCTCCTGCTTTTCCTGGCACGACCACGACAGCTATGAGGGTCAGAAATAAAAGTGAGACAGCGTAGACGCTTGCCGTCTTCTTAAAGAAGGCTTCCTCCCGAAACTTCCCTCTACAAATTTTCAGCTACATGTCATGTGGCACGGTGTACATTTTTTCAGCTAACTCCGTCTGCCCCTCCCACACTATTCCGTGCGCGCGTACAAAGCTAAAATTGAGGCGAAAGATTTGGTTAAAGGCTTCATTATTTAAAACACCCAGTACAATGTTGTGAGTGCGTTTTTATGCCAGCGTAATTACGCGAACGCTCCGCGCGCTCGATACCACAGCTACGACAGCGCGCCTCTAGCTCGGCACCCCTCACGCTGAACATCGCGTTCGCGGAGCAGATTTTACGTATTTAAGTCTGTAAATCTAACAATCGCGAACAAAAAAATAAAGTGCAGGCATGACATTGCAACTGAAAGAACAACGAGCCACCGAGAAAAAAAGGCGAACAATATGTGTGGCTTCTGAGCGCTTACGTCCAGCTGCCTCCCAGCCAAGTCAGCGGGTGATGCTCTAAGGGATGGAGTATGTATGTCTCGTACTGTCCCATGCTTTATAGCGGGTATTATGGTTTGGCCGCAAAGAATTTCTTCCCCATGACGCAAACGTCGTTCCCGAAAGTGCGCGATTAATTTCTTCAAAAATGACATGTGGAAACAACTCATTCCTATATGCATTCCGACAACGGAGAACTTCAACCGAGTGCACCGCTTCGTTTCGTAGCTAGTGCTTATAAAAACGTTCAGTTATTTGAGCATATAACAAATGGACAGGCTCAAGGTTCACGTCGTACACAACGTTGTCGCTGACTTGTGACACGCATTTTCCATTCAATCGGGCTTCGTTGTTTTCAATTACCTGCTCTACGGAGTACACATGGCTTAAAAGCCTTTCACCTTTGATTAGGTTCGCTTTCCTGAAATAGTTGTCGAGCTGGCATATCTTTTTGAACCCGCACTGCAGCCGGATCATTGCGGCGCGCGACAGAAGCAGCGCGAGACGTCTGCACGTGCGCGGAAGCGAGAGAGCGAAAGGAGAAAGCACGCACGGGAGCCCAGGTGGAGCGCCACGTCTATCCCCAGTTTCTTTTTTTCTGCCAGAGATGGCGCTCCCTGTCAAGAGCAGCAGCGCCGCTCGACGTTGCTTTGGGTCCCTATAAGCAATATTACGACAGGTTTCAGCCCGTTGCGTCGGGGCGGCCGTGAGGCACGTTTGACCTTGAAGGGCGGCGCGAGGCGCGGAGCACTACCTCGCCGCTGCCGAGTGGAGGCGCTGCCCTCGCCGCGCTCTCGCCAACTGCGGAGTGTGGAGAGGAGGCTGGAGAACGAGGGGAGGGGGGGGGGGGCATAAAATGCGTTCGCTCGCTTGCTCTCCTCTATCTGCACGTGGCAGCGGTGGTGGCTTGGCTAGAGCCAGTAGCAGGCCCGTGCAATTTCCTCTTCATCCTTCTCTCAGTCACAACAACAACAACAACAACTACCTCGTTATGCCGCCTGATAAACAGAAAGGGAGACTACGTCGGCTCGACGAAGCCAGGAAACGACAACGGGCTTCGGAGACACATGAAGAACGCGAACAGCGCCTTGCTAAGCGGCGCGCTTAAGACGCTGCCAGACGGGCGCACCGCGCCTCTATCGAAACCGAATCGTCTACAACCGGTGAGGATCCCGAATGGAACGCTATGGATGCTTATGCAACCTACCAGGTTTAACCAAAGCTAAACCCCAGCAAATTTTTGAAGCGAAAAGCTTCACTAGGCTCGTCAACACCGCGCTTCGCGTGAGCCACCCCTGGCTCGGCGCGCCCTTCCTCCTCCTCGCCACCTGTCTACCCTTCACCGCTGCTAGCGGCTCTTATTGCGTTATTGCAAGGCGTTGCGATAACGCCCGAGCGGCGGCGGCGGACATAAAAGAGGCCACGCGCCGCACTGCGCGCTCCATCGCCACTTCTGCTCCGCGCCACCGGTTCACCCCTTGCCGCTGCTGTGCGATCTCCGCCGCCGTCCCAAGAGAAGGTTCTTTCGCAAGGGGTTGCGAGAACGCACGTGTGAGCGGCGGCGTCGGCCGTGGAAGAGACGCAGACATTCACCATGGAAGGAAGAAAAGAAGACCCAGAAGTGGTAGCGAGGGAGTTGGCTCAAAATCTACACCGCTATCCTGGTGCTCCCAGTGCATTGTGCGCGAACTGCGACAGCCATGACGTCAAACAAAGCATAACTGCAGCTTTTCGCTTGTATACCCAGGCTTAACCAGAGCTAAGCCACTGGCAATTTTTTTCGTCGATTTCTCTCTCGCAGATCCTCGTTTTGAATTCTTTTTTTTTATATGCAGGCTAAAAAACTTCTCCCCACTACATAAGGAAAGCAGTTATTCGGATTATCTGCCCTACTCAAAGAATGAGAAACTAGTTTTTATTGCGTAAGCAATATTAGGACAGGTTTCAGCCCTCCGCGTCGGGGCGGCCGCGAGGCACGTTTGACCTTGAAGGGCGGCGCGAGGCGCGGAGCACTACCTCGCCGCTGCCGAGTGGAGGCGCTGCCGTCGCAGCGCTCTCGCCAGCTGCGGAGTGTGGAGAGGAGGCTGGAGAACGGGGGGGGGTATAAAATGCGTTCGCTCTCTTGCCGGCTCAGTTGTATGCCGTCTGATAAACTGATAAACATAAAGGGAGGCTACGTCGGCTTGACGAAGCCAGGAAACGACAACGGGCTTCCGAGACAGATGAAGAACGCGAACAGCGCCTTGCTAAGCGGCGCGCTCAAGACGCTGCTAGACGGGCGCACCGAGCCTCTATCGAAACCGAATCGTCTACAACCGGTGATGATTCCGAATTGAACGCTATGGATGCTTACGCAACCTACCAGGTTGAACCAAAGCTAAACCCCAGCAATTTTTTTTCCTCTCATAGATTTTATAGCACCTGAATAATACGTCGAAGTCACAACCAGGCCACTTCTGAAGCAATCATTCAAAGGTCGCCGCAAACAGAAGCAGATCGCAGAACTAAAAGATAAATCCAAGATAATGTTGACTTCTGAAGAAATTTCAATTGTGGATATTTTGAAACAGCGACTGATATGTTCATTGGGAATTTCTGATTGATATACAACGAGAAAGAACTCGTTTCATTATAATTGTTGATTGAGAGGCGTTCTGCCTGTTTGGATACGCGCGCAGCATCCCCTAGGCGAGAGGAAGCGTTGAATGTATAGGTTTCTGTTAACATTTGCGGTCTGAGAGGGTATACAAAGATTCCTATGCAGAACGACTAAGTGCAGTAAGCGTATTGATGGCCGTTAAATATGGTCAGTGGCTTGAAGAAGTGCTTACAAAAAGGCTTTCATTACGCACAGGCGACTACTCGTACATAAATGAACTGAGGCGCTCGCTGGCTAGGCTACGAAGGACAACTTCGGAAGATTTCGTTTGGACACACCGCCTGGCAAGGGCGAGGCGACTGCACAACGTCTGATAACGTCATTGTTCGCTACAGTGGGATGCCACCGTTAGCTTCTTCGTTTCGAGCCTGGACTTGTCGCTCAGCTTACGGAGAGGCATGGGGGAACAGACGTTGATATCATCAACGAAAGCTTTTGCCACGTTGTCATCCCAGTTTAACTCTTTTTCCGTGTCTCTTCCTTCTCTCAAACCATAGAAGCCCCAGAGCAAACGTGAGATTACAAATGTTTTCGCAAGTAATCCTCTCAGCTCCCTATTAATCAGGTGGACCTTTTAATCAGACAGACTTTCTTCATTCTTACTGAACAAAATGTTGAGCTTATTTCATAATAACTTAGAACGGAAGTTAGAGCCGTTTCGTGGGATCGTGCTACCCGTATTTTATTTTTTATTGCTTTAAATCAGCAAAGAGTACGTTTTAAAGCAGTAAACTTTGAGCAACAATGACCTACTTCGCGTAATGTGATGCCACCTAGAAGGGCACAAGAATAATCTGAAATAACACTCCTACCTCAATTTCTTCAAAGTTGCTAAAGGAATTGGTTGGTTGGTTTGTTTATGGGGTTTAACGTCCCAAAGCGACTAAGGCTATGAGAGACGCCGTAGTGCAGGGCTCCGGAAATTTCGACCACCTGGGGTTCTTTAACGTGCACTGACATTGCACAGTACACGGGCCTTTAGAATTTCTCCTCCAAAGAAATTCAGCCACCGCGGCCGGGATCGAACCCGCGTCTTTCGGGCCAGCAGCCGAGCACCATAACCACTCTGCCACCGTGGCGGGGCATCTAAAGAAATTGAGAATTATTGAATACATTGTCAGTCTTTTGTTTTTAGCGTTACCAAAGAGGTTTAGCGACGTATGGAACACATTTTTTACTGAAGGCGTGCAGAAAGATAATTGGTGAAAGGCACAAAAATGGCACGTCACAAAAATGCGTGGGAACGTGCGGGCGCCCGCAGACTTAACATAAATAATAGACAGTATAGCTTCGACTGCCGCAATGTAGGGGGCACGATAGGCGATAGTCATCGGGTCCGGGATAACGCTATGTGTATGTTTACGGCGGCTGACGATAGCTGGTGCGCAGCTCGCCTTGACTGCTTTTTCCCTCGTTCCTGATCGCCGCGTGGACAGATTGCTCGTTTGTCTGCTTTTTGCTCGCGGATGCTGCCTCGCACTCCCTGCAGCGCGCGTTGCAGTTATCTTATCGCGGGAACCCGAAATTGCGCGCTAAGCTGCTTCAGCTTGCAGGCCGCGCGATTTTGTTGCGAAGGCTGCCGATTTGTTTGTTGTTGAGCTTTATGGCACATCGGCAGCTAAGGCCATCATGCGCCAAGCTCAAAGTAAAAGGAAATTGTTTTGTGCAGAGTTTTGCAGGAATTTAAAATCATCGTTGGTGTAGAGAGCCTAAAACATTGGTATGTATTACCTAGTGATGACAGAGGAAAGAAATTTTATAATTGGCTAATAGCGAAAGCTTTAAAGATGGTCAGGTAGCCTCAGCAGCCATCCTTGGCTGGGAAAGGATGTTGATTCGAAATGACCAGCGCGAAAACAGACGGAGACAACTGAAGAAACACAGACGGCAGGACTGGCGCTGACTTCTCTAACCACTGCCAGCATCTGAGGTCGGCTGGTGGTAGGTTCGTAGGCAAACTTCGGTCCTTTTTGTAGGATGGTTGGACGTCACTTGGCACAGAAGCACCTCCGAGCACCGTGACAGGGTTTTGCCAAGCTTGGAGGCGCAGGCGGGCGCGTTGCCACAAAAATTTGGTGTTTTGGGCAGCCAGCTTCATGAAGTCCTGGAATCTTTTGTGGTCCAAGCACCCAGGTGCTTCTTGATGGATGACGCATCTGATGCAGTCATGATAAAGGCGTACTTGTCGTCAGTACTCAGACCTCAAGATATTTCCCATATGACGGGCGCGTCCCCAGGATGGCTCCAGGGCAAAGCAGACATTTGGGCTAGTTGGTGTGAATTCATGGTGGAAAAAACAGCGCAAACTTAGACAGAAAACACAGAAAAGAGGGGAGACACAACAAGCGCTGACTCGCAACTAAGGTTTATTAGAAAGAACAGAACACAATATATACAAAAACCACCCACGACTGCGTACGTCATAACGGATTACGTGCAAGCGCGCCAAATAATCTAAACAGAAGCATCGCGCGTGTGCGCCCGGTTATTCAAGTACCTAAATTCCAATTCTGACAAGGCCACTGAAGGATCACTCACACACCGTTTGCCGGTTTTTCGGATAAAGAACGCTTCCATCAGCTCCCGGGTCACCTTATCTTGGTGGAAAAAAAGCACGTCAGTTTTTGGGAAAAGGGGTGTGCACCGCAACCTACTCGGCAGTGACTCGCGAGACAACCTTCCCGCACAATGCCGGGTTTGCAAATGCACACCCCTTTTCCCAAAAACTGACGTGCTTTTTTTCCACCAAGATAAGGTGACCCGGGAGCTGATGGAAGCGTTCTTTATCCGAAAAACCGGCAAACGGTGCGTGAGTGATCCTTCAGTGGCCTTGTCAGAATTGGAATTTAGGTCCTTAAATAACCGGGTGCACACGCGCGATGCTTCTGTTTAGATTATCTTGCACGCTTGCACGTAATCTGTTATGACGTACGCAGTCGTGGGTGGTTTTTGTATATATTGTGTGCTGTTCTTTCTAATAAACCTTAGTTGCGAGTCAGCGCTTGTTGTGTCTCCCCTCTTTTCTGTGTTTTCTGTCTAAGTTTGCGCTGTTTTTACCACCATGGCTCCAGGGTGCCAAAGAGGGCCTGAACCTCGAGTGAAACTATACTCGTCTTCAAACAGAAGGAAACCACCTTCGACTGGGAGGTGGTCGCAACCACAAGGTTGACCAGCGGGATGGGACACGCCCGTCGTGTGGGAAAAAAATCTTGAAGTCTGAATACTGGCGACAAGTACGACTTTATCATGACTGCCTCAGATGCGTTATCCATCAAGAAGCACCTGGGTGCTTGGAGCACACAAGATTCCAGGACTTCATGAAGCTGGCTGCCCAAACCACCGAGTTTTTGTGGCAACGCGTCCGCCTGCTCTTCCAGGCAAGAACTACAGTGAAGAAAGCTTGGCAAAACCCTGTCACGTTGCTCGGAGGTGCTTCCATGCCAAGTGACGTTCAGGCCATCCTACAAAAAGGACCGAAGTTTGCCCACGAACCTACCACCAGCCGACCTCAGATGCTGGCAATGGTTAGATAAGTCAGCGCCCGTCCTGGTGTCTGGGTTGCTTCAGTTGTCTCCGTCTGTTTTTGCGCTGGTCATTTCGAATCATGTCCAACCAACTCGCCCAATCAGCAATTTTGAAGGATCTTGAGCCGCTTAACCAACCAAATAAAAACCCCTGCCCTCTCAGGAACGAGATGGTGGCTGAGGTGCACCATAAAATGAAGCGAGGCAGTGGGTATAAATTTAGAGTTTGCCGAGCAAACCTGCTTCTCTTAAAAAGCCAAACACACAAGACATGTCAACAGTTGCATCTTCAACCAAGAGTAAAATTGGGTGTAAAAGAATGTGGTAAATGTAAAATAGCGTAAAAAGCTTTTTCCATAGTTTTTTTACTTTCGTGCATGAGATGAAAATGTGATTTACTGTTAATTATTCTCCACACTTTTCACAAAGAGGTTTCTCTTGTTTGGAAGTATAAAGTTATGAGTATAAGGTGCATGTGTTCTATGCGAAGCCGGCAGATAATTACTTCCTTGAAACGTTCCTGGTGTGTGCAAGACTTCCATTCACCTAAAACTGGCTTTATCACGTGTAGTTTGTTATTTATCTCATTGTTCCAAGCTCACTGCCATTTTTTTCTTAACTTACTGTGTACTAAGTGCATGCAATCATTAAACGGTATATTTAGTTTATTTGCTTGCAACGGGCTTGAGCAGCGCACAAGTCTGCTCTTTCCTTGCGTTTAACTCCGATGTGACTTGGTACTGATCTGAGTTTTATGTTTTGTCCTTGAGCTATGGCTATTCTTATGTTGTGTATAATGTCACCAAGCAGCGTAGTGATTGCATTTTTAGAATGCGGTGATGTAAGCACACTTAACGGGTCTGGAATCTCTCAGGTACATTCCAGGGTTAGCATAATCTTAAACTAACAAATGTCTTGCACGTGGTCAGACCATTTCCTAGAACCTCGCATAAGTATATTATCGCTCTTTGCACCCTTCCCACGTCATATCTTCCACCACATTTCCGGCCTTCTCACCCTCTCCCATTGTTCACTTTTTTGCCCCTAATCCCCTACTATCAGTTCTCGGAAACCATGACATTCCTGTTACCCCCTCCGCCCCCACCTTTTGGCTTTCTCTGAACTCGAGCCATCCCCCCCACCCCCCCTGCCTTGTCCTTCCTTGTAAATGCCCCCCCCCCCCCACTTTCTTTCTCCTTCCAGTGCCAGCCTATTTTGTTTGGCTTGTTCTCATTTCCCTGTACCACGCTGACTAATCCTCTTATCTGAGTCTTACAGGTCCACCCAGCGCCTCCCCCCCCCCGTCGCAGCCCCTTCAAAGCCTTTGTTCATTACCCCCCCCCCCCCCCCCGGATATAAGTTTTTTCACTATTGGAGCTTAACGAATCAAGGTTCACCTCCCTCCCCTTCCTGACACGCATCCCCTCTCACACCACTTTCCTTCCCCACCACCGCGGCCTTCCTCCTCGGAGCGAAGGCCCTATTTAATCCCTGCCAATGATGAACGCTTTGCCCAGACGAAGACAAGTCCCCTTGTCGGAATGTTGGCTCAAGCAACCTGAGGTTTTCCCCTCCCTTGTTCATTTTGTGATCGCCAAAGACCATCTACCACACTTTCTCTCTACTGTGTAAATAATGCTGTTTGCGAGGTTCTCGTTTACAATTTTTTGTACGCCTACAAAGATGGCGTGACATTCGGGAGTCAAGATGGATGTATACTGTGCAAGCCTTAAAATTTGTTACAAATCCTACTGTACCATAGCGCTTCAACGTAAACGTCTGTTTTTTAACCATCTGTATAAAAAGTCGTGAAAGTACTGTACTTTTCCTCGAGTGCAAGAAATTCTTGTATTATATGTTGTTGTGGAGTTTGTTTTTTACGGAACTGTGAAGAAGTGAAATCGCAGATTGCAGGAATATTGTACCATGGAGGAAGTGAATCTCGTCCTCGCGCCATACCAGGCAATGTGTTTAGTGCGCCAAGGTCCTGCCGTATCTCTTGAAATCGCAAGAGCAGTGGCCTGGAAGCCCATGGTTTTTTGTCAAAGAGTGTTCTAGATGGGCACTTTGTGGCTATAGGGTTCCATAGATGTTTCTGCAGTGACCGGATTTTTAAAATGTACCAGCATGTCAGCATGGCTCTTCTGTCTGTAAGTGATGGTTCGTTGGTCTCTACATAAAGGCTGCTCATGGGTGACGTCCTGTATGCACCAATGGAAAGACGCAAGCCTATGTTATGTACTGGATCCAGCCGTTTAAGATACGGTGGTCTCGATGACCCATAAACTATACATCCATAATCTAAAGCAGAGTGTACTACAGAGCGGTAAATTTGTAAAAGACATGTCCTATCGGAACTCGAGCGTTTTAGGGAGAGTACTTTAAGTATGTTCTAGGATCGGGAGACTTTCTTTTTGAGAGGTAGGAATGTTAATTTTTTGTTAAAAGTAAGCCTAGAAATTTTATTTCATTTTTATATGTAGTTCAGTTTTGTTCAGGTGTAAAATTGGGTCGGGTTGAGGCCTCGGCTTAGTGAAAACAGAACACCCACTGTTTTCTGTGTGGAGAACTGGAATCAATTTTTGTAGGCCCATGTCTCTAGTTTGTTAATTGTCAATTGCATTTGACCCTCACATGTTGCTACGTTGGAAGACGTGCAGACTATTTGAAGATTGTTGGCATGGACTGAATACATAATGGACTTCGGGATTATTTTGCTTATGAAATTCAGTTTTAGAATAAAGAGTGTTGTGCTCAAAATACACCCCTGAGGAACCCCGTTCTCTTGAACGAGGTTCCTGGATAGGGTTGATCCAAGGCGTACTTGAAATGAGCGGTTCGACAGGAAAATATTTAAGATGTTTCACATCCTTCCGCGGATGCCCAGTTCTGCAAGATCGCGAAGAATCCCAAACCTCCACGTCGTGACGTATGCCTTCTCCAGGTCGAAAAAGACAGCTAGGCAGTCTTGTTTGTATATCAAAGCTTCACGCACAGTATCTTCAAGGCGAAATAGCTAGTCGGCTGTTGAACATGTTTTTTTAAAACGAAATTTATGGATGTGAAGGAGTTCACGTGATTCAAGGATAAAAGTCAACCTTATATTCAGGACACTTTCAAAGGATTTGGCTAAGCATCTTGTAAGGGCTATCAGTCTATGCCTGCTAGGGGAGGTTGGTGACTTTCCAGGTTTAAGAAACGGTACAATAATAGCTTTCTTCCAATCCTCAGGTATTCTCCCCAGTATCAATATTATGTCAAAAAATTTCAAAATTGCCTCTACAGTAGGCTGAGAAAGATGGGCAAGCATTGAATAGTGCATTTCGTCAGGCCACGGAGCAGATATTTTTCCTCCAGGCAGCGCTATATTTATTTCTGGGAATGTGGACAGGCTATTGTCTTGTTCAGTTGTGCTGCCGCTAGTTGGGAGCCTTTGTTTATCAGCTATGTTTTTGTATTTTAAAAATGTCTGCGTGTAGTGTGAGGAACTCGAAACTGCAGCGAAGTGCTCGCTTATATGTCCGCCTGTTTCCTTATACTTGTTTGTGTACAAGGTGTTGTGAAAAGAATAATTGCCATTTAATTTTGCCATTAATAATTGCCATTTCAGAGATGCCATTTGATTTTCGAACCTGCTCTCACATTTTTTTTTATGTGATCTGGCTGTTTATAAATGAAATGTTACTTTGCCATGATGCTTTCTCGGCGCTACGACGGACGTACTGAGCTTTAGCTTTGGCTTTTTCGAAAAATTTATGAAGTTTTCCTGTGTCGGGTGCCTTCGAAATGTACCCCACGCTTTGTTTTGTCGTTTTTTTTGTTTCCTTGCAGTCTTGTGTCCACCACACTTTGTGTTTTTGTCGCACTACTCCTGAAGATTGAGGAATAGCTAAGCGTGCGGCAGCTAGAATACAATTACTCAGCGTTTTATTTATCTCATCGATGTTTAGAATATCTAAAGCTATTTTTTCTAAAGTGGCTTCTGTTCTAATAAATTGCGAGTCCGCTAAATGAAGCCTCCAACGTCGCGGTTTTGTTTTGATGATTTGTGATGGAGATTTTTAAACTGATTAGTACCGGAAGGTAATCGCTGCCTTATGGGCTGTCGATGACACCCCATTTAAAATCGTTAAAAACAGACGGTGAAATAAAAGAAAAATATAAACAGTCCATTTTCCCCGAGGCTTGGGAGCAGTATGTACTTTTACCAGAGTTTAACAAGCAAATATTACTGCTCAGGATAAGATCCTCTATAATTTGACCTCTGATAGGCTTTTTCACTTCCCTAGAAAGGGGAATGTTCATGAAAATCGCCAACTCCTAGACAAAGCTCTGGTAGTGGCGCTAAAAGTTTTTCAAGCTCTATGTGGGTAACTTTCAGGTGTGGCTCGAGGTATACAGAGCACATTGTAATACTTTTAATGCAAGTAGAGTGGCTGCTACAACCTCTAATTTAGTAGTAAGTTTTACTTTACGAGCTGCTATTCCACTCTACACGACGATGGCTACTCCTCCCGGTAGCATGTTTGCATGCTCTCGGTCATGGCGGAATAACCTATATTTTTAGTACACTTGTATGCTGGTGACCTAGGTTAGTTTCCTGCAGGCACAAAGCAACGTGGGAGAATGAAGTGAAGATGTCCTTTATGTCGATTAACTTGCTTAAAAGTCCCCTTTAGTTGCAATGCATTATGAATGCCATCTTGATTTAATGTATGTGGGGTGAGAAACTGTTTAGATTGGCCCCATGATTCGTGCCTGTCTCTTTTGTTTCGATCCAGGGTGTTCCGCAGTACCTGAGACGTCGGCGGCCCGGAGTTACCTGGCTCGTGTCCATCGCCTCTTCAGAGGCGCTGGACGATCGTGCGACTGCACGTGGGTCTCTGAACATCTTTCTCTCTAACCTGAACTTTGTCGCGTATTTCTAGGAGCAAGTCTCCGTTGGCTAGTTTGGTCACCTTGTAACCGGGGCCCAATGCTTCTGCAAGATACTTCGTAACTATGAACGGGGATATTTTTCTTGCTGGGTTTCCAAGATCTTCGCTGTGGACCACGTGATATTTCGGGAATACTCCAGTTTTTTGTACGAACAGCTTGGTTACATCGGTCCGCCTGCTTTTGAGAGGGCGATCGTTTGATGAAAGAGGGGGAGCCATAGGATATGTATATTATTAGGCTGCAGTGCCAGCCACGGAGCCCTACAAGGGGACGGGACAAGAACTTGCCAGCAACCCCTGCCCACGCCAGCTGTACACCTCAACTATAACGCAATATAACTCAAGGTAGTTGGTGACACAAGGTTAACCCTCGCCGGCTGGAAAAAAAGGAAGAACCAAGAAGTGAGTAGGAGATAGGAGAGTTGTGAGAAAGACATAGGAAAGTAAAAGATGGAGAGGAGCACAGGAAGAGGCGAATGCCCATTTCCCCCGGTCGGGACAGGCCGGAGGTGCCGTCTACAGGAAGCTGGGGCCAAAGTTGTGTATTGCCTCGAACGCGAGGACTTCAAGGTCCAAACGCTTGGCGTCGGCTCAACAACCAGGATTCCCTTTTCTCCATACACGGCTGAGCCACGCACGGCTAAGCGTGGGTGCTCGGGTCCGTGGTAACGCACTGTCCACCATCATCCCCCTGCGGAGAAGTTCCTTCGGATGCCCAGGAAGCCATGGTATAGTAACTCATCAACATCTGCATGCAGCAGATGCCCCTGCGGGGGGAAGGCCGCCGATTTAACAAAATAGATGCTATGAGCAGTGTGGCGCACTGCCTGAAGTTTCGGCTCATGTGGGTGACTTGAAAGCGCGCCACACTGCTCATAACATTCAGGCATGAGTAAAGCAGCGCGAATGAAGCCACCCGAAGGCGAAACGAAGAAGGGAGAGGAAAGAGCGCTGAACTGACCACTGACTTTTATTGGGCGGAACGCGCACAATGTAGAGGAAGGCGGTGGCAGAGGTAGTCAGATGCAGTCAACATCACACGGTGTAAAGAGGCTTAAAAGCGAAAAAAATACATAACAGGGTGACAAAGCTAAAGACGATGGAAAGGGATGGTAAAAGAAAGATAATGTACACTGGATGACTATACAAAAGTTAATGTCACATGATGTAAAGAGGTATAAAAGCGATAAAACACATAACGGGGTGACAAAGCTAAAAGACGGTGGAAAGGGATGGTAAGAGAACGATAATGTGCACTCGATGAGAATAAAAAGTCAATGTCGCATGATGTAAAGAGCCATAAAAGTGATAATAGAGACAACAGGGTCATAAAGCTAAAATACGATGGAAAGATTTGGTTTATGGGGTTCAACGTCCTAAAGCGTCTCAGGCTATCAGAGACATCGCTGTGAAGGGCTCCGGAAAATTCGGCCACCTAGGGCTCTTTCACGCACACTGACATCGCACAGAACTCGGGCCTCTAGAATTTCGCCTCGATCGAAATTTGACCGCCGCGTCCGAGATCGAACCCGCGTGCTTCGGTCAGCAGCCGAGCACAATAACCACTGAGCCATCGCGGCGGCCTCTATCGGCCCCTTCAAATCGGGTGTCTATTTATTTTATTTATTTATGGATGAACGGATGGATAGATGGGTAGGAGCGCCCCCTTTGAAACGGGGTGGTGGCAGTTGCCACCATGCTCAGCATTTCTTTGTTTAGTATTTTTTTGTTTACTGTGTTGGCAATTCTCATTAAGATTCGCCATCATCTTTACCTACGGTTTCCTAGAATTCTAACCTTATGCCACATCTCTGCTTTTCAGCCACCAATCCTCCAATCGCTTTTTGCTAACTTCCACTGCAGATTTATTTACATGACCATTGTTATCTTTAAACCCAAGGGCCTCAGGAAGAGTGACTGTGCCTGCATCGACATCCGGATGGATACCATCACATTTGATTATGAGGTGTTCAATTGTTTCCACAGATCTACCACACACTGCACATGTGTCATCTTCTTCATCAAATTTCTTTTTGTAGCTGCGCGTTCTGAGACACCGTGACCTAGCTTCAAAAAGTAGGGCACTGCCTCTTGAGTTATCAAAAATACCTCCAGCGCCCCCACGCGGGCATTTTTGAATGGTGAAGCATCATAAAAGTAACACACGTGTAATACATTACATTATGCAAATGATGAAATATACTGAGAAAATCCATGGGCTATGAGAGAAAAGGCAAAAATGAAAACAGCGTCGCAGAAAGACAAAAAAGAGCGCTACAGGCGCGGAGAAAATAACATTTCAAAATACAACACTGTTTCAGGAGCACAGAAGTTGAAGTGGAAGCTGAAAGTTTATTAAGGAATTCAAACAAATTTACAAGCGTATACAGCGAGAGGTCCCATGGATCCCATGGAGAGGTCCCAGAGGTCCCATGAAAATAAATTTAAATAAGCAACAAAATAGAAAACACACAACACAGTAATTAGCGATGCAGAGAATAAATATCGGTACATAGTGTAATATGAGTTACAGAAATATTTAAATGCAAACAATATAATGCAGGAGAATGTAACTTTGGGAATGAACAATAGATAGAACAAAAATACACTAGGGCAAGAAATATTGCTACAATGATTGCTACACTGATATTAACAGTCATATTAACACTCATTTTTACATCTTACACTCATATTAACAGGAGGTTTTGCAAAGCGGTGTAAAAAGATGTGAGAGGGGCAGCAGCAGTTTCCGCTGGTTGAGTGTTCCAATCGTGTATTGTTCGTGAAAAAAAAACGATATTTGACTAAGTTTATTAGGGAATTGTACTCTCGCACTCTCAGTGGGTGGTCAGTGAGGGTGGAAGTGTAATATGGTTTGTGTATGTATTTCTCTTTTGGATAAACGTGTAAGATTCGAATTATTGGGCGAAGGGGAGCAGCATTTTTTGATAACACTGCCGCTCTTCTCGATCCTCGCTTATCCAGCATGTAGCAGATAAGACTGTCGAGAGAATGCGTGCAGAAATCAGTTTTAATTACTTTTCATTGTCGCCTTTAAAAAAAGTATTCAAAAACTAATTTTGAACATGTTTTATAAATTCTTTATACGCAGTTCTTTGCTGGAGAAATATGTTGATGTTTTTGTAACGAAGCCCACAGACATAGCTACCAAGGTGGTTACTTAGTGCTCCACTGTAAAAATCATGGGCGCCGCCAAGAAGTCGAAAACTGGGAAGTTTTATCCACAGCTTTATTGAGACGACTGATTGGGAGGTTTTCGAAGCCTTTAACATCGTCAAAGTGAATGTTATATTTTAGTCACTGTTCTATTAATCTCTCATTTGTGCGAATATTTGAAAGCACTGCTCATGGTAGCCTGTAAATGATGTTTCCATTGCGTCATGCCTGTAGTATGCTTCATCTCACAACTTCCCCTTCAGTGAAGTCGGATTTTTTCGCACATTGAGTTTCCAAAACTTACCGTCAATTTTATTCTGCTGGTCCCTCTTGTAGCCATCAGTTCTAGGATAAACTCTTCTTTGCTAATTTGTGATTATACAGCATGCTTGCTCCATACTTCGAGCTGACAACGACTAAATCTGCTCTTTGTTCGCCTTGTGATTTTAATTCGTGCCTTTGGTCTTCATTTTCCCATTCAATTTTTAATGTAGGGCAGAGGTGATGATTCTAGCGAAAGATCACGATGAGTGCAAGAGTGATTACGACTTTGATTATTTTTCAGTGGGTGTGGCTTCCGTTTTTTTTTTTTTGCTAATGCTGAACACTTGGAAGCCTCCCTCAGGTGTGTCGTCTCCCTTTTTTTATATACCTGCGTATTCGTGATTTCTCCCAGTTTCACTTAATTTTCATGGGGTACCTTGTGCAGCGTAGACATCGCTGGTGTCAGTGCTGCAGAATAGCGTAAACGAAGACTGCAACTTTAAGGGTTCGTTAAGGAGACTGCGTTCCAGGTGCGCTGGCTACTGTGAGTGCCGGAAGTGGCTTGTCTTCGGAGTGCCCTACCAGTGGTCCTTTCGTATACATGGACCTGGAGACAGCAGCTCTTTTAAGACCAGAGGGACAGAAATCTTGCACATCTACCAGTCACCGTTCCTTGCAGAGTGTGAGTTTAATTTTTTTTTTTACATTTTCAGCATTCTTTCAGCACACTCTTCTCAGAAGTGCGCTAATGTGACCGCCTTGGTCCATCGGCCACCTTGCGTCGACATTAGAGGCGCACAAACACGGGCGACAAAAACGAAGAGAGCGCGAATGCTCGCGGCCCTCGTGGCTGGCCCCCACCGCGAGCTCTCGCTTCTGCGCGCATCCGAACACCTTTTGTTGCAGCAGCCGCCGGTAGCCAGGTGTCCTCGGCGCCCAGCTGCCAAACTGCCGCTTGCGAAGAGCAGTTTTCAGCTCGCCCTGGGGATATTTCGCACGGGTGTCTCTGCAAACGCGCAGCGAAGTGTAGCCCTGTATTCCGTGGCCACCAACACGCAGCATCGATCGAACCGCCTCAAACGCGGCTGCAACTTCAGGAAGCAGCAACGGCCGACCTACTTGTTCCTGATGCCCCGCAGAAGGTGTTCGAGGAGAGCTCCTGCCACCCAGCCCTGGTCATCTACCGCTCTTTCAGGTAGGGGTCCACGCTGTGTTTGGTCCTGCTTCAGTGCTTCCTCAAGGTGCCCCTCCTTTTTTTCACAGCAATGTCATCCGGAACCGCTCCAAGAATGTCCAATCCGTTCGGAACTCGCGTCTGCCCTCACAAGACGGGGCCCGGCTTGGAACGCCTTCCCGCACTGCAGCCGCAGACATGCCTTGCGCCACGCTACCAACATAGCAGCGGCAATGCGGTGGTCTCGCCGTTCGTCGACGAGCAACACCAGCCCGTCATCGTCGCCGCAGCCACCAGGAAAATCCGGGACAGCCCTCACTATGCAGCCGCCACTGGGTCGTCTAAAGTGGAAGGTCATGGAACACATAGGCGCCGTCGATGCAGCTACCACAGAGGTAAATATATGGGCACCCACCCACGTACCGAACAGCGTCGCAGAGAGCACCTCACCACGCCATCTTGTAGTCTTCATACATGATGAGA
The DNA here is from genome assembly GCF_055824585.1 of Amblyomma mixtum. Classification (NCBI taxonomy): domain Eukaryota; kingdom Metazoa; phylum Arthropoda; class Arachnida; order Ixodida; family Ixodidae; genus Amblyomma; species Amblyomma mixtum. The sequence goes on along the minus strand of NC_143014.1, from coordinate 257,610,432 downwards.
AGTTTGTGTTTTCTGTGATCTCCGGATGAGATCTGCCTGAACGAAATACTTGAAGACTTTCTTGATATAACCTGAACAACCTAATTTGATTGTTGGCATGGTAATTCAGTGTCCATAATGCGCTTTGTTTTGTAGGACAAAGTGTACGAACTCACTGATATTCTGTGCGCGCATCCTCCAGTGTGGGCTGCTTACCGGCGCTATTTCGAAAGCATACGATATAATATGTCATATTACTCTTTTACACTTCAAGGTCGACGATTCCTAACTAAAATTACTCTTAGTGCATATACATATAAAGTGACTGCAGTCGACTACAGAGTTCCTTGCTACTGACTTAGTAATACTTTTCCGATAGTGCAGAAACATCTGCGTAAACTCTAACCAAGTTCGCGAAAGCTCAACTTAATTTCATTGTAGGGTTCCTTCCACGTTCACTTCTAAATATTATGGCGCGAATCAGCTGGTGCATCGCACTGACCTCGGAGCCAAGCACACGTCTCAGGAGTATCACGCGTATTGGGATTTGTACTAAGATTATGATAAACTGCTTCATTGAAGACAGAATCCTCACGGATAAGCGTGCAACGTTTTCGGAGCATTTTACATAAAAAATCACTCTTGTGAAAACCAGCTCCTTGCGGTCAATCTTTCCAGTCAAAAGGCAGTCGGGGCTACTGTCGTGCACAATTCCTTCGGCTGCAGACCCGTTCACCCGTCACCCTGGAGAAGGGAACTTGCGTTTGCACTGGAACTTTTGGCGACCGCCAGCGCAACCAGGGTGCAGACTGATCCCCCATCTGATATCACAGACGCGGAAGCTGCCTCCCGCGGAGCCCCACCTCGGAGAGGTGCCTGGAGAACTCGATGCTCCTGCCGCCCTGCGGGTGAGTAGGGGATGCAAACAAGCCGACGACCTTTCTGCTCTTTCGTTTACCATGATACGGGCCTAGAGTACGCGCCGTTCTTAATTGCGGTTTTGTTTCACGTTGATCCTGCAGCGCTGTTTAGACCACCTGTTCCACACAAGAGGTCATGTTGGAGTAAATGCGCTTTTATTTTTATGCCACCCACACACTACGCGGCGAGGCACAAATCAATATTTAAAATTAGCGCAAAAACAGCACCTTTTTTGTCGGCTTCAAAATGTAAAGCGCACGGTATCTATTGGCAAAAAAAACGCTCTCGAGTACTGTATAGGCATCACTCTGGCCTCTACGACACTCAGTGCGGTAGCTATGGTTGTATGCCATTTTGCGCAGATCTACACATGAGGGGGTATAGGTTGCAGAATGTTTTCCAGTTCTTTTTTAGTCAGTGGGAAAACTATTCCCACTCCTGCTAAGACGCTTCAGGCGAAGTTCAAGAAAGCATTTGAAAATTGCCGCAACACACACACACACACACACACACACACACACACACACACACACACACACACACACACACACACACACACACACACACACACACACACACGCACACGCACACGCACACGCACACGCACACACGCGCGCGCGCACGCGCACGCGCGCACACGCACGCACGCACGCACGCACGCGCGCACGCGCACACACACATGTGCGAGGGCCGAAAGAACTCGATGATGGCTAATTGAGAGACGCACGCCCCATTCATAGCTTTGCTCTGCATCATGGACTGTCCCCTCGTCTTTTTTTCCTGGCACAGTGTATAGCCCGCCTGCATGAAGCAAATTAGACAGTCTAGTACCCAGTCTCGGATTATTCGAAGTTTAGATCACGCTGCTAGAAGCGGTCTAGACTAAACTGCTGGATTTGAGGAAAGGAAAGGTGCATGAATGGCTCACTCTGCCTGTGGACACCTCAAGCACACCGTAAGAGAACAACACCCTTGGTGACAATATGATTTTGGTCGGCTTTCGTGTTTTTCTCTCATGGCTAAATTCAGGTGTCCACCGGCCAGGTAAGCCAGTTATGCATCTTTCGTTTCCTCATATCCAGCGGAGGGTCTAGACTGCGACTAAGGCTCGACTGGGAATTAAAAAGTCTAATCTTATTCGTGGTCTAAATACTCTCTAGGATTTGAGGAAAGGAAAGGCGCATAACTGGATCACTTAATGTAGGCACTTGAACTTTCGCGGTCTGAAAAAATATCCCAGGCTAGATCGCTGTACGCGCGTGCTGCTGATGCGTTACACGGCTGCTGTTGTAACCCCTAACATGTGTCTGGCTTCATCTCCTCTACACAGCTAGAATGCGTTACGCATGAGATACCTATGCGTTACATGGCTGCCGTTGTAAACCATAACTTGTGTTTAGATCGAGCTAACCTATTGCACCTTTCGCTAAAAAAACAAAAAAAAAAGAATCGAAGCAGCATTCCTTGAGGATGCAGTTGTCCTGCGCATTTCCCTCTTCTTCGCCGGAGACAGACTGTCAACCTAAACAGGCAAGCAACGCTCTTAGCTCAGAGCCGCGACGCCAAAGAAACAATGCTGTTTTTCGGCACTAAATTGCGAGACTGAGGCACTATAGTAGCGAAACGGCGCGAAAAGCTGGACAGAAAGAGAAGTGACCGACACAGCGCCGAACTTAAAACTGAGTGTATTTTATGCGATAACGCAATAAGTACAAAAGCCATATAGCACAAGCAAAACAACGTCAGTCCAATATCGCTACACTTACTTAAGAAGCCCATCTCTTTATTCGATAGGCGACGCGGAGAAACGTCCATGCTCTTGTCACCTCTTTCGTGGGTAACAAAATCTTCGTTCAGTTTTCGTTTTCGTTGACGTGAATGCGTGTGAAGCGCTTTGCATTTCCAAACTGAGGAAAGCATTCGCACGCTGTCACATGCTTGACTAGTCTATGTCGGCCACACTGGCCGTTGCCTAATTGACCGATTAATAGACCACGCAAACGATGTCAGAGTTGGCTGAGGTATTACACTAGGCAAGCATATGAAAGCTTGCGAAGGCATTCCTCGCTTTGAAAAATGCAAATCTCTTCGCACGTACGCAAACCTAAATAAAACGAGAAGACTACAAAGCTTTTGTTATCCACAAAAGAGGTGACAAGAGCTTGAGCGTTCTTTCACTTCGCCAATCGAATAAAGTGATAGGCTTCTTAGATACGGACCAGCAAGTGTGACGATATTGAACTGATGTTGTTTTGCTTCTTTTGTATGCCTTCTGTACTTATTGCGATATCGCATGAAATACCGTCAGTTGTAAGTTCGGTGCTGTGTCTGTCGCTTCTTGTCTTCCTGTCCCGTTTTTGGCGCCGTTTCCTTGCTATAATCAGGAACCAACTGACCAAACAATCTTCCCTTTTACTGACGCATTGTTCGGCGTGGCAGCGCAGCAGGAGAAAATGCATCGGCGTGCCTGACTAGATAAAGCGACAAGCGAGCCTGGCCACTGTTTTTGCCTCTCCGTCTTTTTTCCCCACTATGTACACCTTTTCACATTTGCATTTTTAGTGCAGCCCTGTTTCTACGGGGCTAGCGAGCAGCGTTCTGATTGGCGGATTTTTTGCAGGTATCTACTGCGCATGCGCAGCACAGTGCAAAACGCACGCACGCTCACATACCCAACAGTTCTGGACAAAAACATTTATGAACTGGAAAGAGTTTACGAACGCATCTTTTTCATACATTAGAAGATTGAAACTATAACAATAAATATATCCGCAGACCTCCCGTCGGCAGGCGTGCATGTTGGACATGCAAGCATTAAACAGTGAAAAGATTTAATAACCGCGGTGTAAGAATAGAAGGCTATTTTTTTTCTTTCACAGATATTAATTTAAACTGTGAGAGATACGATTGTAGAGCCAGGCGGACAATATACACCTCATACGGAACAACAATTAGATGAATCATTATCTTTATTTGCCTAATAAAATTTCCTTAATCGATAATGCGGTTCGAAATATCGAACGTCAAAATACACATTTGAAAGCTTGTCGAGCCAGCTTTCCCGCATTGCCTAATTATAAATGACGTTACTGTGCTTGGTATCGTCTCCAAAATCAATTTAACTTCTTCTACATCCTTAAGTACAAAAATTGCGCCGGTTTGTGACGCATAAGAAGTTTGAGAGGCGTGATTTTATGAATAAGTTATGCTGCAAAGCCAGCTAAACGAGCATTCAAATGCGTATTTTGACGTTCTAATTTCCAACCACATTGCTGATTAACACAACTAAAAAGCAAGGCTAAGCTTCGATGTCAACGGCCATGAATTTCGCACTATAACCTTGCTCCTTAAAATAAACATTTAGAAGTTTACTAGTTAATTAGTCGACTAATTATACATCCATATGATGAAGATAATGTCCGTCGGGCTCTGCAATTCAGATTAACAAAACGCACTCGCGTATCTCTCGCAGTTTTTAAAATTAAAAATTTGCAAAGGCAAAAAAAAAATTCACGCTGTATATTTAGGTGTTGACACTCCGCCTGACGACGCGACCAGATCTTGTTCGCCCCTCTTTCCACTTCTTGGCCATCGCGCTGGCTCAATGGTTACGGCGCTCGACTGCTGACCCGAAAGACGCGGGTTCTATCCCGGCCACGGCGGTCGAATTTCGATGGTGGCGAAATTCTAGGGGCCCGTGTACTGTACGATGTCAGTGCACAGGATCCCCGGGTGGCCGAAATATCCGAAGCCTTTCACTGCTGCGTCCCTCATAAGCGGAATTGCATCACGACGTTAAGCCCCTATAGACTATAAACCATAGTATCTCTTCGTACTTACGAATGCGGACAGATGGAGCCCCGCGATGCAGGCTTAACAAGTTGTCGAACTGCGGCGGCCGTACTGCAGGTGTTCCGGGATCAGTCGGTGCCGCGGCATGTAGGTGTGCTTGTTTAAGTTCCGCCATGCAGAAGAGGATTGCGACTGCTATCGATCCGGTGTCATTTCATGTTACTTAGTGTTGTACTAGCTGGGACTGCATTAATGAACGGAAAAGCAGCGGGGACGCGGTCCTGTGGTCCTTCGGAGCTTATTATACATACGTTCATTGCACGGTTTTTTCGTTTATCCACACTACTGCCGAGCGCGTGGTGAACTATACCGCCACTTCATGATAAACGGACGCATTCAACGCACACGCTCATACATTTGGGTCAAAGAACCTGCGCGTGTGTAATGAGCCGACGCTGTCACGAATTAGGTTCAGTGTGCAGAGAACATGGTTAACTTGGGCGACCTGTGCTCTTTGATGTGCACAGAAATCTGAGGGTGTTTCCGCATTTCGCCTGTTTCACAAATACTGCCTCCAAGGAACCTGAAACTCATTCTCGTGCTCGGTAGCAGAACGCCTCCGGCGCTGTACGCGCGAGCGCCGGGAGCAAAGAAGCCAAGAGTACTCTTAGCTAAACGATGTGAAAATAATTTTCGAAAATGCCCCTGCCATTCCTCGCGCAGAGCTCCTTTTACGCTGACACCGACGATGCTGAAAGGATAAACGACCTAAGATTGTAAACTGGGCTTGATTGACGTTTTAGGCGAAGAATTGCAGTGGGCCTGCTAAAGTGACTATGTTGCCAATAATAATGTTCTGCCACAAAAAGCTCCTAACATCATTCGAAAGTTGTAAAAATCATGCAGCTGCATATTTTTTTATAAACATTTCCAGTGCATTTTCCGCCTTTCATATCAGCGTGTATTGTGGCACCAAAATGCACAGCGGTTGCAAACTGCTGGAGGCAGTGAGATGGCCGACCGAACTTGTTACGCCAGCATGAAATCACGCACCTAGTGTGCTTATGTAGGAGGTTCTTCGGAAAATGTAGAGTGATACACATAGACTAGGGAGTGTCCAGACTGCAGTTAGTTGCGCGAATTTGTTTGCTGGCATGAGAACCTGCAGATTCTTTAACATGGGGATACTTCAGTGGTTACGGTGCTCGGCTACTGTGCCCGAAGGCATGGATTCAATCCCGGCTGCGGCGACCGCGTTTCAGTAGGGTCGAAACGCAGAAGGCGCCCGTGTGCTGTGCGCTGTCAGCGCACATTAAAGAAAAACTACGGAGTATGTTTACTACATTCGAATCGGAGCGAAAGCACGGGTTTGTGCTACGTAGAAGACGGTGAGCAAGCAGCGCCGCGGAACAGAGCAGATGGAAGTTGATGAAGACAATGCTCTCATAGCTCGAGAGTGTGATGCAACACGAGGCGTGTTGGCTGCGGCGATAGCCTAGTGGCCGCGCTGAGGGGCCCATAAAGGAGATCTCTTCGTGCAGCTGCGGGTTCGACTCCGTGTCATGGATATTTATTCACATTCGTTTACTATTTTTCATGATTTGACCTGTAACTCAGCTGAAGGTCAAAACTAAGCACCCAGCGATCGAAGCAAGAGTTCCCGCAGTGAAGCTTTCGCCTGATATCGAAGCTTTCGCTTCAATTTTAGGCCGTCTGAATTAGTCCGTAGACCACCAGCACGGCTTTCCTCATATAGCCGATGTGTCGTTTCGGTTATTAAACTGCACAATTTACTATATTCATTAATCCACGGCCGCCGTAACGGCCATTCGGCGTCACAAACGTTTTCGTATTTTATTCATTTATATGAGGTTGCTCATACAACATATGAGGTTGCTGAAAGATGTGATTTAGTGCATTCATATGATTAGGCACAAAACACAATTAGTCACAGTTTCATGCGCAATTTTCAGATAGCCAGGAAGCCAAACTGCGGCAGCAGTTGGGCAAGCACTGTATTCGTCTACTTGGACAGTGAATACGTAACATGCATCCACTAAATTCCAAACTGATAACTGCAGAAGATATATGGTGGCTCAGATGCAGTATCTTATCTGCTCTGGTGGTTACCGTGCGCCACAGTTCCAGACGAGAATGCACCATCAGAGCTTTAAAACGGGGCATTCGATCCCAGCAAGTGTTCTAGCCTTAACTGCAGCTGGATACAAGGCACACGTTAACCATAATCGTGTCTAGTCTGCTTCCGGAATCTACTCTGCTCGACTTCGTAGGCATCGCCGCAACAATTAACACATCACAGCCAACGGACCGCGGCGATCGTCCACGGGCTCCGAACATGCGTTCACAGGGGCTTGCGCAATGATCACCGCGGGTGGTACCGAACTGCGACACAAAACATCAGTTTTAGCAGAACTTTTAGTGCATGTCGCCCACCGCGCACAGCTTGACACGCTATTGCAAGTCGAGAAAGCCGCTTAGCTCCGCCTGCCATTCAGCAACCAATTTACCCACGCCCCGCAGCATTTGGTGTTGTGGTGAATGAGCCTTAAAATTGAACACAACCTTGTGCTCTTACATACCTGCAATAAGTTGCTCAGATTAATCCTTCTGGTATCGGGCGTTACGTGCAGTTCCTTGCAGGAGCCACTGTGGTACGCCTACTGCGCGTGGATGGCCCAGTGGAACTTTGGGCCGACGCCATGTGCTGCCTCCTGGCTAGGGTCAGCGCATACAGCGAGGGTGCGCTTCTTGTTCTGCTCTGGGCGGCAGCAGCCATCGCTAGAGGCACCCTGCGTGGAACTGGTCCGAAGCGGAAAACTCTGCCATCTAGGAGGACGTGGAGCAGAAACGAGGTGGTCCCAAGCTGGGTTGCCCCGCTCTTCTGTCGTCCCATGTGCACGGGCTACCCCCAGGAGCGGAGACGAGGAGGCGGCCCAGACCAGCTGGGTTGCCCCATTCTTCTGTCGTCCCATGTGCACGGGCTACCGCCAGGAGCGGAGACGAGCAGGCGGCCCCGACCAGATGGGTTGCCCCGCTCCTCTGTCGTCCCGCGTGCACGGGCTACCACCAGGAGCGGAGACGAGGAGGCGGCCCAGCTGGGTTGCCCCGCTCCTCTGTCCTCCCGGGTGCACGAGCTACCACCAAGAGCGGAGACGAGGAGGCGGCCCCGACCAGCTGGGTTGCCCCGCTCCTCTGTCGTCCCGCGTGCACGGCCTACCACCAGGAGCGGAGACGAGGAGGCGGCCCAGACCAGCTGGGTGACCCCGCTCTTTTGTCGTCCCATGTGCACGGGCTACCCCCAGGAGCGGAGACGAGGAGGCGGCCCAGACCAGCTGGGTGGCCCCGCTCTTCTGTCGTCCCATGTGCACGCGCTACCACCAGGAGCGGAGACGAGGAGGTGGCCCCGGCCAGCTGGGTTGCCCCGCTCCTCTGTCGTCCTGCGTGCACGGGCTACCACCAGGAGCGGAGACGAGGAGGCGGCCCAAACCAGCTGGGTGGCCCCGCTCTTCTGTCATCCCGCGTGCACAGGCTACCACCAGGAGCGGAGATGAGGAGGCGGCCCCGACAAGCTGGGTTGCCCTGTTCTTCGGTCATACCGCGTGCACGGGCTACCACCAGGAGCGGAGACGAGGAGGCGGCCCCGACCAGCTGGGGAGCCCCGCTCCTCGGTCATACCGCGTGCACTGGCTACCACGAGGAGCAGAGACGAGGAGACGACCCCGATAATCTACAGCCACCCGCCCTTCTGTCGGGCCACGTTGACCAGCTACACACCCGCCACGAATACTTCCGGGTGGCGGTGCAGCTGGAGTGGTGGTGGTGCAATTGCGGCTGCTGGGAGTTGCCATCGGCTGCTGTACCAGCTGCTGCTGTTGGTACTGCTTCTCGGACAACGAGGACCAACTTTTTATGCATGTTTGCTTTCAATTAATTTTTGGCTTCTATTACCATGCGGGATGCGACGGGTAAATACAATAAAAAACATTTCCTTTCGTACTGAAGACGGTGGCCTCTTCAATGGTGAAACGAGGCGGAAACTAAGTTCTATAGCAAACTATTTGCAGAGCTAAAGCAGGCTACCTAACTATAGTGAGGAAATGTAGCCCACTACTGAGTAATTCTATGGAAATGTTAGGGGTAAAAATTTAGTGTGAAAAAAATTTTTTTTTCGTCAAGGAACACTTAAATATATTTTTTTTTGCTGTGACCTGACCAAAATTCCGGCACTCTGAATGCGGATGGTAATATTAAGAGGCAAGCAGATTACCTGAAGCGAAATCAGCACAACAAAAGTGGCTGCCACGTCGCCTAGCCTGTGGTTGCGTAACAAAAGCGTATGTTTGCCCAGTTGAGCCTGTTCGCTTAGTACGCAACTCGCGTACCGAGAAATGGGAGCGTAGGCATGAGTTTCCTCATAACGGTAATTAATGTCATTCGTAAAGACAGGGGTGACATTACGTGGTGTTACCGATTTTCTTGACAAGGTATAGCTTTTGAAGCGAAGAGCTTCGCTAGGCTAGTCAACACCGGGCTTCGCGCGAGCTGGAGGCCCCATTTTCCACTTCTGCGCATGCACGAAACCGAGCGACGTCACGCACGGTGCAGGTGGCCGCTGTCGCCGCCGCTGACTTCGTCTCCTGACCTTTCGCCGCCGCTGCGCGCTACTGCGCATGTGCACCACCGCTTCTCCTCCTCGCGACCGTTTTACCTTTCGCCGCAGCCGTGCGCAGTGCGCATTTGAAAGGAGGGGTATATAAGACGCGCTTGCCCATAGAACATGCGCAGACACTCGCCATGGAAGGGGAAGAAGAAGCAACAGTCGGACGGCGCGGAAACACCTATCCAGAAGTGGCAGCTTGGAAGCTGGCTGAAAAGCAGCGAGAGGTTTTCGCTTCGAGGTATCCAGGCTTAACCTTAGCTAAGCCAGAGGCAATTTTTTTAATCTCCTCCTCCTGGATCTCCTTACTTGGGAAAGAACTTGTAGCAGCGGTAGTGACAACTGGCTTTTTGAAAGAAGTGACTGCAATCCCAGAAACGCGTACATAGACGCGTAAAAAAGCTTGAGAAACATGCCTGCAGTTTTTTAAAAGCGAACGCACCAAGTGCTTTAGCGATCAGAGGTCATGGACCACTGCCAGGAATTTGAACGCCCAATTGCTGTGAGCAATTCCTATGGGCCATTTTCATCCTCTATTGTTGAAAGTTATTTCACACACGGGACCTGTTAAATGTTAATAGCTTTTCATTTACACTTAATCGTTAACCGATCCCAGCTGGTAACCGAACCCAACTAAGTTAAGCAAAATCGTGGCTTGAGCTAGTTGGTACATCTTCAAAACTTCACCAGCGCTGCGACGAGGAACAAAGATAGAGAAGGAAGGACAAGCGCTACTAACAACTGAAAGTTTATTTCAAAAAACACAGACTATATGCACACAACTGACAACCCAAAGCGCCTGTGCTTCCCGCAAAAAGCACGCAAAAGAAAGTTACGAATCTAGATACAAAATTGCAAACTCATGTATGTTTACAGATGATATGCTAACGCACGTGTCGCTGTTCTTGTGAATGTGATAGGCTTCACACAACTCCCTAGTCAGCTGATCTTGATGTCTAAATGTAATCTTAGCCCGGTTAAGCAGTGGAAAGCATTCTTTTTATTAGACACCTTGGACCCACCGGGTTTGTTCAGATGACCATCTCTGTAACGAAAGGACAGATCAACGTTTTTAGATCCCCTAAAAACGTTGGGACAGATTTGATGAAGGAGCACCATTCAAAGAGGTTTTATGCTGTCGTAAGCGTGTATTATGCATTTCCCGGTTTGCCCAATGTGATTCTTGCCGCATTTAAAAGGTATGTCTTATACCACTCCCTCTGCACTTGGCAGAAAGGGTGATTCATAATCCCACTGGCATGCATTTTTTCTTTTGCCTCTTTTTTGCTTCTGTTCCCAGGCTCTTTTGTCAACAATAGCACAAACCTTGCCTAGTTTATTAGGGACCGAAAAGAGCACTTTAACCCCATATCTAGTGCCAACCTGCTTAAGCCTACGGGATAACTGATGAATGTAGGGTATTACCGCATACTTCGTTCTATCATTACCGGAATTTTTCTGTGCTTCATGTCTACCAAACGACCTCATCTTCTTCAGGATCTTGTTGCTAGCAAGCGCTATCACATCTTTGGGGAAGCCCGCTGACCTTAGCCTTTGAACCTGCTTATCGAAACTGCTGCCTAAAGTATGAATACATGATTTAGTAAGTGCAGATCATAAACAAGACACTGCTTTGCCGCATTTAACTATTTTTGAATGCCCAGACTGATAATTTAGCAAAGGCTTTTCCGACCGCTGTAGGAAGGACCAACAAACATGATTCACCTTTTTCGCCAATCTAATATCCAAGAATTGCAGCTGATTTTATTCCGGTAATTCAAAAGTAAATTTCAGACCAAACCAGCAGTTTTCAAAAGACATTAAAATGTCAGTCATCCACTAGTGCCTTGAAGTCATGGTATTCAACAAAAACAAGATAATCGTCTACATACCAGAAGATTTGTTTTACACGGTTGTCTAAGTTAACTTTAATGCACCTATCCGCATAGGAAAGAAAGATATTACTAAGTACTGGAGCCACTTTTGAGTCAATGCACCCCCCTGTTTTTTGAACATATAGCCTGCCTTCCCATTAAACAAATGTGGATTTGAGATTAAATGACACAAGCTCCAAAAACGAGCCCACAGAAACACCACACTTTGAAATGATTTATTCTTCATCATTTTCCTCTACTATACATTTCTTATCGCACTGGAGGAGCCTATCATGTGGCAATGAATAGAATAAATCCTGCACATCAATACTAAACATATCACACCCACCAGGATTATTTAGTTTCAGATATTGCACAACCGCCACGGAATTAGATACAAGAAACGGGTCTTCTACAGACAGTGAACACAAATTACTTTGCAAAAAACTTGAAACAGCATGTTGCCAAGTTATCCGTTCAGTTTCAATGCAACGGAAGGGGATGTCAATTTTGTGAGTTTTGGGAGCAAAAAACACCTCTAAAAAGTTGCCTCTCGCCTTCTTAATGGGTGCTTGCAGGCCAACTAAATTTATATCACCTACCAGCCTTAACGCCCCGCTTTTTTGCTCTGGTACGCACCGGCTTAGTTTTTGGCAACTGAAGTCCTAGCCTTCTCGCGGAAAAATTTCTCTGGCAGAGTAACGAAATAACCTTCTTTATCCGAGACAACCACGCGAAGTTGTGCGGACGTCAAGAAATCGGTTAGGTGCGCAAAATACCACCTTTTGACCGGCCCTCCAGCACTCTTCTTGAGGGCCTCAACACATTCCACAACGCACCAAGGTTGCTCCTCTTTCCGTGCTTGGCGTGCGATAGTCCTTCCAAGAGCTGACTTTTCTTCTTTTCCCAAAAAAGGCTGGGCACCGAATTTTGGACCCAACTTGAGAATCTTCTGAAACTTCTCTGGCACCGGCTGATCACCCAAGACCAAGAGCTTTCCTTCGGAGCACGGAGACGCTCTACTGGAGGGAAACCACGGTCGGGCGGAGTCCCAAGGGAACACGGTGTGTTTCTTCGCTTCTTCGCACCACGCATGGTAGTGCCGCACACGATTTTTGTCCTTCCCACACGCCACCCAAAAGCAATCCTTGTAGTATCGATGTTGACGCCACCACTCTGAAGAAGCAATCCGGCAAATCCTGCGGCTGTGCCCTTTAGATGGAAGCAGGCCACCGCACATAACTTGGACCTCAACGGGGCAAAGAGCACGTCTGGCATGCCACGAAGCTACCCTTGCTTTGAAGGCACAAACTGCAATTAGGGAAGCCAGGGCTGCCTGGTTGTCAAAAGGAGCAGGATTAGGACATAGAAAAGAGCTCAATGTACTAGAAATGAACTGAAGCAAAATCGTGGTTTGAGCTAGTTGGTACATCTTCAAAACTTCACCAGTTTGAAGTTTTGGTCTGAAATTTACTTTTGAATTACCGGAAGAAAATCAGCAGGAATTCTTGGATATTAGATTGGCGAAAAAGGTGAATCATGTTTGTTGGTCCTTCGTACAGCGGTCGGAAAAGCCTTTGCTAAATTATCAGTCTGGGCATTCGAAAATAGTTAAATGCGGCATATCAGTGTCTTGTTTAGGATCTGCACTTACTAAATCATGTATTCATACTTTGGGCAGCAGTTTCGATAAGCAGGTTCAAAGGCTAAGGTCAGCGGGCTTCCCCAAAGTTGTGATAGCGCTTGCTAGCAACAAGATCCTGAAGAAGGTGAAGTCGTTTGGTACACATGAAGCACAGGAAAATTCTGATAATGATAGAACGAAGTATGCGGTAATATCCTAGGTTCATCAGTTATTTATTTATTTATTTATTTATTTCGGATACTGTCAATCCCATTGGGATTTTTACAGGATGGGCACATGGTAAAAGAGAATACAAATGGAATGGTATACATTAAAAACACTGTTGTTTGCAAGTAATTACATGAGTATGGGGAAAAAACATAGATAACAGAAAATAAAACACATAACGAAAGAGTATATTTCACAGAAGAGGGTGCAATTTTATACATTGTAAGTAGTATGCTGTTATATGCAGTGATACGAGTGGTCTGTTGTACTTGTATAACTATTATTTATCTATTTAATTATCGCGCAACTGTTCTTCTACCAGAGTTACAAATTTCTGCAAAGATGTATTAGTAGTGATAGAGGGGTTCAAACTATTCCATTCTTTTATGGCAAGCGGAAAAAATGAATACCTGAAACAGTCGGTTCGGAATGCGTAGTCTCTAAGGGTTAATGGGTGCTTATGCCGGGATGGTCTCGATTCATCTGCAGATATATATAACGAAGTATCTATGTTTAACGAGTTATGAACTAATTGGAACAATAATTTTAGTCGTGCTAGTCTGGCGCGTTTCTGTAAAGTAAGAATACATGCTTGATTTAGTAGTTGGGATGGTGAATCACTGGTCCTGATTTGTTAAAGATAAATCTAATTGCCTTTCTCTGCACTCCTTCTAGTTTGTTAATGAGCTGTTCTGTGTAGGGAAACCAAATCGTGTTTCCATATTCGAGAACTGATCGTATAAATGTGTTATATGCTAACAGTTTGGTCTCCGGTGGCGCTTCTCGAAGCCGTCTTCTATGGAAAAACAATCGTTTTAAAGCAGATGATACTATACTGTTAATATGTGATTCCCATCTTAGATCATGTGAAATGATTAATCCAAGGCTTAATCCCATAGGCTTGAGCAGGTTGGCACTAGATATGGGGTTAAAGTGCTCTTTTCGGTCCCTAATAAACTATGCAAGGTTTGTGCTATTGTTAACAAAAGAGCCCGGGAACCGAAGCAAAAAAGAGGCAAAACAAAATATTCATGCCAGGTGGATCATGAATTACCCTTTGTGCCATGTGCAGAGGGAGTGGTATAAGACATACCTTTTAAATGCGGCAAGAATCACATTGGGCAAACCGGGAAATGCATAATACACGCTTACGCCAGCATAAAACCTCTTTGAATGGTGTTCCTTCATCAAATCTGTCCCTTCATTACAGAGATTGTCATGTGAACAAACCCGGTGTGTCCAAGGTGTCTAATAAAAAAGCATGCTTTCCACTGCTTAACAGGGCTAAGATTAAATTTAGACATCAAGATCAGCTGACTAGGGAGTTGTGTGAAGCCTATCACATTCACAAGAACAGCGACACGTGCGTTAGCACATCATCTGTAAACATACATGAGTGTGAAATTTTGTATCTAGATTCGTAACTTTCTTTTGCGTGGTTTTTGCGGGAAGCACAGGCGCTTTGGGTTGTCAGTTGTGTGCATATAATCGGTGTTTTTTCAAATATGCTTTCAGTTGTTAGTAGCGCTTGTCCTTGTCCTTCCTTCTCTGTCTTTGTTCCTCGTCGCAGCGCTGGTGAAGTTTTGAACCAACTAAGTTAGAATACTGTTTGAATAGAAGCTTTTCACACATGGATACGTGCCGTAGAATCTTGAACCAAGCAGTGACATTGGCCGTGAGCATTCACCTGCTCAAACTTTTCCGTGTTATGAAGTGCAGAAAAGTAGAAGAAAACAGTGGCTCTTGCACTCTCGAACCATGCCAAAGAGGCAACAACAACAAGTGGAGACCTTCAACACGCCGCATGACTGATACGCATAGCGACACATAGTTGACACGTTTCTGGTTGTTGTTGTTGGTGCCTTGGTGCCATGGCACATACCCACGACGGGGGATTTGCGTGGCGCAGGCACAACGCGAAGTCGCCTCCACTACGCCTCTCTGATTGTTGACTGAGTCTTTCTGGTTATTAAACCAGAGATCTGATACGACAATCCTACTTCTTTACCTGCTAGGTTGTTAATAAGTAGTTACAACAG
The DNA here is from genome assembly GCF_055824585.1 of Amblyomma mixtum. Lineage (NCBI taxonomy): Eukaryota > Metazoa > Arthropoda > Arachnida > Ixodida > Ixodidae > Amblyomma > Amblyomma mixtum. The sequence continues at coordinate 257,595,297 of NC_143014.1, read as the reverse complement.
TTGCACCTTTACCAAGGGACTTCCTGTCAATGCCCATTCAGCAAATCGCCCATAAACGTACACAGCAGACTCTGGGCCAGCGGCTGAACGCGGTAATTTGCTTGTTCACCAGATCAAGAAGCCATGTCGATACCGACGCCGTTTTAATGAGGTGGCATTACAGGTTCCGTTCTCTAGAAAGCCGTCGGGGCCCGTATTTGTCCCGAAATTGCCACAGACCGAGACGGTCGTGACGGAGTCATGACGTCACGTCATGCCTCGTGCACTTTCGCTGAAAAGTAGAAAGGTGGTCAAGCAGAATCCAACCGCTGTCCTTCGGACCGTGAGACGGGCGCGCTACCTCTATACCTCTTATGAGAGTTTGTTCATTGCGATATTCCAGAAGATATTTCAGAGGCTGCGACACTTCAGTGGTTACGAAGCTTGGCTGCTGACCCGAAACACGCGGGTTCCATCCCGGCCGTGGTGGTTGAATTTCGGTGCAGGCGAAATTCTAGAGGCATGTGTTCTGTGCGATGTCAGTGCGCGTTAAAGAACCCCAGGTGGTCGAAATTTCCGGAGCCCTTCACTACGGTGTCCCTCATAGCCTGAGTCGCCTTGGGACTTTAAGCCCCCATAAACCATGAACCACCCAGTTAATCTGCTTGTGCACTGAGTAATTATAGCTAGCAATCATCGACCTCGAAATGTAAAAGGAAGATCTGACACGATTTAGGTATACGATGATTTCGCAACAGGTCCAGTAAACAACCAACACTGCAGCATGTGCGCATAAAATATCAGTTTGTACATTGGGTTCTACCACGAAATCAAACATGTTTTGAACACTAGATTACACTGCCATCGTTCTGGTCTCACCAAATCAAGAAAGACTTCATAAAGCATTTCGTTCAGGCGGATGTTTTCCGTACAGCACACAAAGCACACTTCTCTTTATATACCAATGGCGAGACCTAAAGGCGAGACCACATCCTGGTCACGGTCACCACTGTACTTAGGCATAGGAGGCGGCTGAGGCTTCAGTCGGGGAAGGCGTTCCAGGCTGGGCCGCGCGTTGTGGGGGGCCGAGGAAGCGAGCGCCGAATGCCTTGGACATGTCTTTAGCCGTTCCGATCGACTTAAACTGCTGCAAAAAAAAGAAAAGAGAGGGGGTGCCGTGAGGAAACACTATAGAAGGATGGCCTTGTTACAGGATGCGGGCAGACCCGGCAGGGCATGGACGTCAACCTGAAAAAGCAGTGGATGAACAGGGCTGGGTGCTAGGACGCCTCCTCGAACACACTGTGCAGGGGATCGCGGGAACAGCTGCAAATGCTAGGACGGCCTTTGCCGCTTCCCGAAGTTGCAACAGCGTTTAAGGAGTTTCGAACGACGCCGGCGTGCTGGCGATCGCGGAAGGCACTGCTACCCTTCGCCCGCATATGCGGAGCAACCCATGTGCATCACGGGCTATCTGCAAACAACTCTGTGCAAGCGCAAATTTTACAGCTGGATGCAGAGAACCCATCGCTGCCGGTGGCTGATGCCACAAAACTTGCTCAGGATCTCGCAGAACCACTGTAGTGGGCTCGGCAGCGCAACTGCAATGCGGTTGTCTTACACCGGCAATATTCTCACCTTTCAGGTGCTTTTTCTGGCCCTATCGCCAGCACCGAGCGATACCGGTGGTTTCGGTGTTGCTGCTTCTGCGCCATGGATTGATCGGTGCGCTGCCCGTGCGGAAGTTCCTGCCTTGTCATGCAGTCCGTCATTCGAACCATCCAGCGGACAGAGTTCCTTGCACCGCTGCCCCGTGGCGCTCTTGGACACATCGACGCCGAGCTTGTCGCCATCCGCCTGTCACAACCCGGCCTCCGCATCGAGAGCGACATCACCCAGACCGTTTAAAAACGCCCCCCATTCCATCGCACCCTTCAGTGGGCTCGGCAGCACAACTGCAATGCGGTCGTCTTGCACCGGCAATCTTCTCACCTTTCAGGTAATTAACCAGCATTCTCTATACGCACGGCGTACCCGCTATTCTGCTTTGTTAGTGCTGCCGAGACCCTGTTGTTGCATTGATATTGTTCGCGACTGTGCACATGTACTGTTCGAATTGCTAGCACTAGCTGGCGACGTAGAACTGAACCCGGCCCTAACACGCGTACATCCTCAACTGAAGCGTCTGATGACATAATGGCGGCACTCAATCAAATCCGAGAAGGGCAAACCTCTATACTAAACGAAATGAAATGGATGAAAACTAAACTCTCCCGGAACGATGAAGTACTTGACGAAATCAGGCAGAGGCTATCCAGAATTGAAAGCGAGTTTTCTTCAATACCAGCTCTAAAATCTCAAGTCGAAAACATCCAGGCGCTCGTTGAGGAGAACGCTCATGAAATATCAACCATAACAAGCAGGCTTGACGATCAGGAGGACAGGGCACGTCGTTCTAACCTTTTGTTCTTTGGACTAACCGATGAAGAACAAGAAACTTGGTCGGAGTCTGAGGACTCAGTCGTAAATTTCTGTAGTACTAAACTGAACATTGAAATTACACCTACGGACATCGAACGGGCGCACCGGCTGGGAAAATTTGATTCTAACAAAACTAGGCCTATTGTAGTAAAATTCGCACGCTTCAAGACTAAGGAACAGATACTTTCAAACGCAAACAAGCTCAAGAACACGGACTACTGCATAAGCCAGGACTACTCACTGAAAACCCGTACCGCACGGAAACATCTCGTCGAATATGGAAAGGCACAACCGAAAACATTTAAGCTGCGTCATAGCAAACTCATTATCAACAACAAAGCGTACATATTTAACCATACTATGCAGAAAGTCGTCCCAATAACCCCGTAGCTAGACCGCAACACCAGCACGACTCATAATACGAATGCCGTATCATTTCTGTACACTAACATAAGAAGTTTACTACCCAAGCTTGACACACTTCGTAGCCTAATCGGCACGACGGAAAGCAAGCTTATCATATTAACTGAAACATGGTTAAACTCAACCATCCACGACACAGAAATTCTTTAATTTCTTCCTGAATTCAATATCTTCCGGCGTGATCGCGAAAATAGGCGCGGCGGTGGTGTACTCATAGCTACCCACCACTCCCTCCACTGCACTCTAATTAACATCACTTCTTCTTTAGAAGCCGTGCTTGTAATATGCAACATCTCATACCCACCCATTATTATCGGAGCCTTCTATCGAGCCCCAGACGCAGATCTCTCGTTTTCTGAACACTTCTACAACACCGTTCACTTTTTAACATCGTCATACCGCCAAGCCTCCATTTTCCTGTTTGGTGATTTTAACTTTCCTGTTATCACATGGTCTAACGTCACATTAACAACAGCTAAAAATAACGCCGAAAGCGCTTTCGTCAATGCATGCCTTACATTCGGGTTATCCCAGCTTGTTTCCATCCCTACTATACTCCGTTTCATACATCATGTGCAACGCGGTGAAGGGTACGGAAGTAGTCTGCAGAAAAAAATAAAGAGAGGTGTATCCCTCCGCGCTGTTTTGTGGCCGTGCGGTCTAACGCGTCGCTCCATCTTCCTCCCTTCCCGTTACGGCGAGGTTTAGGTGTCCACCGAGATATGACAGATACATTTCCTTTCCTCAAAAACCAATTTACCGACGAGCAAGGCGTATTTGTCCGCGTTTCAGATTGGTCCAAATTGTCGTCACGCCGCTGAGCTGGACGCCATTTTCTCAAAAGTAAAAGGGAGGCGGACAGAAAGAGTAAACACGGCGGCCAGCGGGGACAGCGAAAACGTGAAATGGAAAAAGACGACACACGCAAAATACAAAATCACAGATCTCGACCGATTCGCTCGCAATATCATCGCTTTTTGTCACGCTGATGACAAATGTATTACCCGCGAAGCCTGTCGGCAATGCATTTGTTATTTTTCGCTCACCACAAGCAATGCACTATTTTCTGTCACGGATGCAGGCTGCGCAAAAAAGAGCGCTAGCTTTGACAGCGTTGCACCTGATGTATGAAACGGAGTATAGAGAAGATAACCATTCCGCGAACATACTAGACTTAGTGCTCACTTCCCACCCCGACAACATATCTTCCCTTACGTATCTACGTGGCATTAGTGATCACAAAATAATACAAGCCTCGATCTACTGCCAGCTACCTCATACCAAAAAAGCTAAGAAGAAACTAACACTTTATCATAAAGGGGATTACGCAAAATTAAATGATAAGTTATCTGAGTTTAGCACGTCGTATCTAGCAGATTTCACCACTCGTTCCATTGAAACCAACTGGTCGCTTTTCAAGCACAAAATGCACGAACTCATCGATGCACATGTTCCTACTATAACCGTAACCGAAAGATCAATGTCCCCCTGGTTCAACACTACATTAAAGCGCCTAAGCAACAAAAAGAAAAGACAATATCGAACAGCTAAACGCTTAAACACCCCTTCCGCTTGGGAAAAATATTACACCACAGACAAAACGCTTCAATCACTGATCACTTTAACTAAGCGCGCCTTCTATTCAAATACATTGCCTAATATGCTACTCACAAATCCTAGACAATTCTGGAAAATTATTAACCCAACCCAATCCAATCCCTTATCTCTTCTCGACGAACACAACAATCCTATTCCTGATCCGGCAGTGCCTCGAGCTCTAAATTCCGTATTTTCATCCGTATTTACTAATGAGCCTGATGATAACCTCCCAGATTTCCCGCAATACAATCACCCAGTCATGCCTGCCATTACCTTTGACGCTATTGGCATCGAGAATTTAATAGACAACCTTAAGGTCTCATCCTCAGCCGGTGTCGACGGGATCAACTCCAAACTACTCAAAAACACAAAAAATGTTACAAGCCTAATACTCTCGTACATATTTCAGCAATCATTATCATCTGGAGTGGTGCCACAGGACTGGAAGGTAGGCAAGGTGATTCCAGTACCAAAAAAAGGTTTGCCATCTTCATGCAAGAGCTATCGTCCCATATCCCTCACAAGCATTTGTTCGAAGTTAATGGAACATGTAATTTACTCACATCGTCAATTTCCTTATATCAGTAAATTTCTTTCATCCTTGTCAGCACGGTTTCTGAAAAAGTATGTCATGTGACACTCAACTAGCTCTCTTCATTAATCACGTTAGTACTAACCTAGACTTTAACATACCAGTGGATGCATTATTTTTGGATTTTGAGAAAGCTTTCGACAAAGTTCCCCATAGACGGCTTTTTCTTAAACTTTCACGACTGAACCTTAACCCTCTCATTCTTGATTGGATACGAAGCTTCCTCACTAACCGTCAACAGTTCGTACATGCTAATGGACACTCCTCCCCCTTGCACCTCGTTGTTTCTGGTGTGCCACAAGGCACAGTACTCGGCCCTTTGCTTTTCTTAATCTACATTAATGACTTGCCCACTGGTATCACTTCTAACATGCGATTGTTTGCAGATGACTGCGTAATCTACCGGCCTATCACTAACACCAGCGATCCCGAAATATTGCAAGCAGACCTGGACTACATCGAATCTTGGTGCAACAAATGGCTCATGTCTTTAAACACTAATAAAACATCGTTAATTATATTTCATCGCAGGCAGTCCTTTGTTTCACCAAATTACTATATCTCTGGCTCCGTAATTTTCCGCAGTTGAATCTTATAAATACCTTAGTGTCACCATTTCTAATTCCCTGAACTGGGCGTCCCACATTTCTAACATTACTAAAGACGCCAACCGCGTGCTCGGTTTTTTACGTCATAACCTGCGTCTAGCACCTCCTTCTATAAAACAACTTACCTACATAACACTCGTCCGTCCCAAATTGGAGTACGCATGTGCAGTTTGGGACCCTCACCAGACAAATCTTTCTCTCGCCCTCGAATCCATTCAAAATCGTGCAGCAAGATTCATTCATTCGAACTACTCCTATCATTCAAGTGTCACTAATATGAAGTTGCAATCTAATCTTCCATCCCTCGATTCGCGACGTAAAATAGCCAGAGTATGCCTTTTCACAAGTTTTACCACTCATCACTTGGAAGCTGTGTCATGGTCCCTGCACATCGAGCCTCTCACCGCCTTAACCACGGCAAAGCAGTCTACCCGCCATCAGCACATACCACTGCGCATCTGAACGCTTTTTTTGTTAAGACAGCAAAGGACTGGAATCACCTACCTGCCTAAGCAGTTCGCCACATCCATCCAGACCGCTTCAAGTCATTCATCGAAAGAATAACATAACGCCTGTAATAAGCCCACCCCTCATGTAATACCCCAACTGGGGCATTTGAGGTATAATAAATAAGTAAATAAATAAATAAATAAAGTCAGAGTCACGCGGGAGCTCAATGGCAATGTTGTTGCTGTCGTTGTTGGCCTCATAAAATGGCACATACCCACAAGGGGGATAGGCCATGACCAAGCGGTGACTACTAGTTTTGTTGCTGTTGTTGGCTTAATGACAGTTTTGTGTGCCGTGGGCACGCTCCCTCGCGTCCTTTTTTTCCGCACTTTTAATGCAGTATGAATTTCGACGCAAGGTGGCCGATGAAACAAGGTGCTCATATTAGCACACTTAAAACGAAGAAAGTGATGAAAAGAAAAATGCATAAAAATAATGCTAAGAAATAAATTAATAAACGTAAGTCTCTGCCCTGCCCGTGTTGGAGCAGCGAAGTGGCAAGGAGAGTGAAGCACTGCAGCGCGGCTGGGCAGAGATCGTCACGTGGTACGTGCGTAACGGAGTGTTGCGATTTGATTGACGTCGTGTTGCGCTCCCCGCAGGCGCATGGTTTTAGAATGGCAGGAAAAATGGCCCAAATTAGTTGAATCACAGCGGCAAGGGCAATCGCGTTTTCGATATTGTAAAAGCTCGTATGGCTGTTGCTAATGGCCTGCTACAAATCTTTATATGCCAGCGGGTGCCCATCTGTAATGGTTAAAAAGTTAATTATTAGAACCTAGTTAATCACTTCAATACTGAACATGATTAGCCTGTTTTTTGACATCCGCAAATGCTGATACTACTAAGCCCCTATGAGCTTGTCTTTACCTCAAAAACTCAATTGTTAAAATAATATTGTCGGGCTTCTGAGAAACCCCTGAAAAGCCTGCTACACTGATAACGAACCTGACGGTCGCGCGGACTGCGTTCGCTGTGTCCAAGGTTCGTAGCAAGTGGACTAGTTCGTAGTCAGCTCAGAATAAAAAGCCGGGCAGTGTGCGTCCGATATGCGTGTCTATTTATTCAAACTAGACCCTATTACGACGATTTTCAAGCCACCTTCTTCACCTATGGGAAGCACGAAGAAGCCTTATCAGGAGATGGAGGCAGCAAAAACGCAACAGGAAACTCAAGCTGAAGATCGCAGAACTGACTAAGAAGGCATCAGAACACGCAGACAACATCGCCACGCAAAACTAGCAACAGTTCATGGAAACACTTAGAAGAACACTAGGTATGGCCCGAACTTGGAATATACTAAGAGCTTTGATAGACCCCACAAAAACCTAAACGGAAAGCGGCAAGTCCATGAAAAGACTACTCCACACCTCCCCTGGAACGGAAGACCAACTAACACAAGCACTGAGGGAAAAATGCTACGGCACAATCATGCACCCAAAGCAAGACCAATCATACACCGGCGAAAACAACCCCGAGATGGATAGGCCAATCACCGAGGAGGAAGTAAGGGCAGCCATAGGGGAAGCAAAAAGGAATACGGCAGCGGGAAAGGACAAAATAAATAGCGCTACAATTAGAAACATGGGAGACACGGCCATCGCCGAGCTTACGAAGTACCTAAACGCTATCTGGGAAAAAGGAATCGTGCCGGCGGAATGGAAACATGCAGAGGTATAATTATGATACCCAAGCCGGGTAAAAGACTTCAAATTGAAAACCTAAGACCAATCTCCCTAACCTCCTGTCTAGGGAAGATATACGAGAGGGTGATTAATGAAAGGATCACAAACTACATGGAGGACAAGGGATATTACCCTGATGCCATGTTTGGCTTCAGAAGGGGACTGTCCACGCAAGACGTACTCCTACAATTAAAAGAGGATGTCCTCACTGAAATACCAAGAAGCGGCGAACACATAGTGCTAGCAATCGACATAAAGGGAGCCTTCGATAACGTGGGACATGCGGCCATCATGGAAGGCCTCAATAACATAAACTGTGGAAGCAGAGCCTTCCGTTATGTCAAAGCCTTTCTCACAGAACGAACAGCTACGATAGCCATCGGAGATACAAGATCGGAGAGCTTCACGGTGCCAAACAAGGGTACCCCGCAAGGCTCAGTAATATCACCGCTACTATTCAACATAGCGATGATAAGACTCACGAAAGTACTGTACGAAATAGAGAACATCAGCTACGCAATGTAACAAATGACATAACAATATTGATGCGGGTAGACGACGACGACAAAGAGCGACGGCACGAGTGCGAAGAGTAGAAGACGACAACGAAGTTCGGACTGTGTGCTTGGTGCCGCTCGCAGCTGTTCTTGTCTATTTGTAAATATCTGTAAATATATTCTTTCCCGCAACATATTTGGTGGAGGTGCGGATTTCCCCTACGTCTACCGACGACGGAGCTCCCCAGCGGCCGCCAGTTGCCTTCACTCATCATGACCCACGACGCCGCCCAGCAAACCTCAGCCCCGGCCATGACATCACTCGTTCTTTCTCCCCCTCGTGACCCTGGGACATTTTCTGGTACCGACAACACTGACGTCGACGACTGGATCAACATGTACGAGCGAGTGAGTACCTACAACCGCTGGGATCCGACCCTTATGCTCGCAAATGTAATATTCTATCTAAAAGACACCGCCCGGGTCTGGTATGAGACACACGAAGACCATCTGACCAGCTGGGACGTGTGCAAAGAGAAACTCCGCGAATTGTTTGGACGGCCGCTCGGCCGAACGCTTGCCGCTAAGAAGGACCTCGCCTTCCGAGCTCAAACATCTACGGAGTCCTATGTGTCGTACATTCAAGATGTGCTGGCCCTCTGTCACAAAGTTGACGCCAACATGCCCGAGTCTGACAAAGTCGGCCACGTGTTGAAGGGAATCGCCGACGATGCCTTAAACTTGCTCGTATACAAGAGCTGCACTACAGTCGACGGAATTATTAAGGAATGTCGACGCTTCGAGGAAGCCAAAAGCAGGCGTATTAGCCAGCCGTACACACGCCTCCCCAACACGGCTGCGACTTCTTCATGTGAAGACCTGCGACACCGGGCAACTCCAGCGCCCCCAGAAAATGTGACCCGCATCATCCGACGCGAGCTCGAAGCTATGTCCCCTGCCCCCCAGCATCTACATGATGGCGACACCCGCTTACCTACCATCTCTCTGGTACAAGCTGTCGTCCGCCAAGAGCTTGCCAACCTTGGTTTCCAGCCCGTCAGCCCTGTACGGTCTTCACCACCACCCGAAATCACTGCGATTGCTCCTGGACGACCTTCGTACTTCACTCCACGTCGCCGAAACCCTAACGACTGGCGGACAACCGACGACAGGCCCATTTGTTTCCATTGCCACCGCATTGGCCACATCTCCCGCCACTGTCGAAATTATTGGTCCCGTCGCAGCACATACCGTCCTCTCAGCTCCCACCGCGACGACGAACAGCCCAGCCACTACACGCCCCCTTCAGCCCAGCACAGTGCTACAGTCGACGGCCAGATTCCCCGCTCCAGCCGCTCCCCGTCCCCCCTGCGTCGCCAGTCTCGTTCGCCCCAACGCCGTCGCTCCTCTCCTGGCCCCTACGGACGATCGCAAGCGGAAAACTAGACGCTGCAGTGTCTGGAGGTGATGCTGCAGTACAGCCCCAGTCCCAAAATCCTCGATTAGCCCTTCGCGCACACCATAATTTGCTCGCCATTCATGTCGATGGAGTGCCTGTGCGAGCCCTGATCGATACAGGCGCGCACGTATCCGTCATGAGTTCAGCCCTACGACGCCGCCTCCGAAAAGTACTGACCCCTGCACCCAAAGCCGTTCTCCGCGTTGCCGACGGCGGAACTGCTCATGTTGTTGGACTATGCACAGCCCGTGTGACCATATCCGGCCGCCATACATCCGTTCTGTTCTCTGTTCTGGACCAGTGCCCTCATGAAGTCATTCTTGGCCTCGACTTCCTGTCTGAGCATTCAGCCCTCATTGACTGCGCCACTAATGTTGTTCAGCTTGATCTTCCTCTTTCTGCTGAGTCGCCGTCCCCAGTTATACACCGTCTTTGTGCTGTAGACTTTGTCCGTCTACCGCCTCAAGCCGCAACTTACATTTCTTTCTCATCTGTTCCCCCTGTACCTGATGGTCACTACGTAGTCACTCCGGAACTTGACGTCGCCCTGACGCGCAGCATTGCGCTTCCACACATTGTATTTACAATGTCGGCCAACCGAGCGTGCCTTCCGGTCCTGAACTTCGGTTCATCCATCCAACCGCTCCCGCAAGGCATCTCAGTCGCCACGCTGTGCCCTGCTGCCGAATGTGTGATATCAGTGGTGGACAGCTGCTTACCTTCCACTCAGCAATGCCGGTTGCCTGCGACCCCATCAACAGCGAACCCAACGGATGACTACGCCGACATGATCGCTTCTGACCTACCGCCGATGCAAGCTCGCGATCTTAGGTGCCTCTTATCATCTTTCCGCGACATCTTCGACTTTGATAGCCGTGTTTTGGCTCGGACCTCTGTGGTGACGCATCACATAAACACCGGTGATTCCGCTCCTCTCCGCAGACGTCCGTACCGAGTGTCCAGCGCCGAACGCACCGTCATAAATCAAGAGGTGGACAAGATGCTCGCAAAAGACATCATCGAGCCCTCGTCAAGTCCTTGGGCTTCACCAGTCGTCCTGGTGAAAAAGAAGGATGGCAGCTGGCGCTTCTGCGTTGATTATCGGCACCTCAACCGCATCACAAAAAAAGACGTATATCCACTCCCAAGGATCGATGATGCCTTAGATTGCCTCCACGGCGCCAAATATTTCTCTTCAATTGATCTTCGATCGGGGTACTGGCAAATTGCCGTTGATGAAAAGGACCGCGAGAAGACCGCCTTCGTGACGCCTGATGGCTTATCGCAGTTTAAAGTCATGCCGTTCGGCCTCTGTAACGCCCCGGCTACCTTCGAACGAATGATGGACTCCCTTCTTCGTGGCTTTAAATGGTCCACCTGCCTCTGTTACCTAGACGATGTTGTGGTTTTCTCGCCTACTTTTGCCACGCACCTCGAGCGCCTCTCCAATATTCTGGCAGTGTTTCGTAACGCCGGACTTCAGCTGAACTCATCGAAATGCAAGTTCGGTCGTCGCCAACTCACTATTCTCGGACACCTCGTTGACGCTTCTGGTGTACGCCCAGATCCCATCAAAATTCAAGCTGTGAAGGACTTTCCTCTTCCAAGGTCGTCGAAAGATGTGCGCAGCTTTGTCGGCTTGTGCTCATATTTTCGCCGTTTTATCAAAGATTTCGCCGGCATCGCTCGTCCCCTCACCGATCTTCTGAAGAACGACACCCCCTTTACCTGGGGCCCTGCTCAAGAGAACTCATTTTCATCTCTCGTCCATTTGCTGACCACTCCGCCCATCTTAGCACATTTTGACCCGTCGTCTCCCACAGAGGTTCGCACCGACGCCTCCAGATATGGCATCGGCGCCGTCCTAGCTCAACGTCAACAGGGTCAAGATCGAGTCATCGCTTATGCCAGCCGCCTACTTTTAGCCGCAGAGCAAAATTACACCATTACTGAGCGCGAGTGTCTTGCCCTTGTCTGGGCAGTCGCTAAATTCAGACCCTACCTGTTCGGCCATTCATTCGCTGTTGTCACTGATCACCACGCTCTCTGTTGGTTGTCTTCACTAAAAGATCCCACCGGTCGCCTTGGTCGCTGGGCATTGCGCCTCCAAGAATACTCATACTCCGTCGTGTACAAGTCAGGGCGCCATCACCAGGACGCTGACTGCTTATCCCGATATCCTGTGGAACCACCTGACCTAGAGGACGCTGATACCCTGCCCTGCCTCTTAGCTATCTCCGATCTTGCTGATATTGCCAACGAACAGCGTCACGACTCATCTTTACGACCTATCTTTGATGGCATCCGTTCTGCAAACCGATCTCCGTCTCTGAACCTTTATGTGCTCCAGAACGGCATTTTGTATCGCCGAAACCTACGCTCCGATGGCCCCCCGCTCCTGCTCGTGATACCCCAACGTCTACGCTCTTCTGTCCTTGCAGAACTGCACGATCTGCCGACAGCCGGTCCCCTTGGCGTGTCCCGCACGTACGCTCGGGTGCGGCATCGCTTCTTTTGGCCTGGTCTCTATCGTTCCGTCAAGCGTTACGTGGCCGCTTGCGACCTGTGTCAACGTCGGAAAAGGCCCTCCACTCTGCCTGCCGGTCTTCTGCAACCCATCGACATACCTCCGGAACCTTTTCACCGTGTTGGCCTCGACCTTCTTGGCCCTTTTCCGACGTCCCTCTCCGGCAACAAGTGGATCGCTGTCGCAACTGATTATACGACTCGGTACGCCATCACCCGTGCTTTGCCGTCCAGCTGCGCTACCGATGTTGCCGATTTTCTTCTGCAAGACGTCATCCTTCACCACGGCGCCCCTCGTCAACTGCTCACCGACCGTGGTCGTTATTTTCTATCCAGAGTAGTTCACGACATTCTTCGTTCGTGCGACACGCAGCACCAGCTCGCGACAGCTTACCACCCACAAACCAATGGGCTTACGGAAAGGTTCAACCGCACGCTCACCGACATGTTAGCCATGTACGTATCGCCAGACCAACGAGATTGGGACGCAGCCTTGCCTTATGTGACATTTGCATATAACTCTTCCCTTCATGACAGAACAGGCTATTCTCCTTTCTACCTTTTGTTTGGTAGGCATCCCACCTTGCCTTTGGACACACTCATGCCGCCTTCTTCAGCCCCCACCACTGCTTACGCTCGGGACGCCATCTCCCAGGCCACGCTGGCGCGCCAAATAGCACGTAGTAGGCTCCAAGCCTCTCAAGTTTCCCAGAAGTCAGCCTACGACCGCCGTCACCAGGCCGTCGAATATACCCCAGGATCACTCGTCCTTCTCTGGACGCCTTATCGCAGCGTCGGTCTCTCCGAGAAGCTCCTTTCGCACTACCGTGGCCCTTACCGTGTCGTGCGCCGTGTTACCGACGTGAACTATGAAATTGCTCCCCTTGAAACCTCGCCCTCGTCATCTGGCGCCACCACCGACATCGTCCACGTCTGTCGCCTTAAACCTTACCACGACGCCCATACGTCGCCGCCCTAACGCCGAGACGGCGTTTCAGCAGCCGGGGGTCCTGATGCGGGTAGACGACGACGACAAAGAGCGACGGCACGAGTGCGAAGAGTAGAAGACGACAACGAAGTTCGGACTGTGTGCTTGGTGCCGCTCGCAGCTGTTCTTGTCTATTTGTAAATATCTGTAAATATATTCTTTCCCGCAACAATATGGACAACCACAGGCTCCCTAGGAGCTAAACAAGAGCGGCTACAAAGAGCGATCGACCATACTGAACAATACGCCAGGGCCAGAGGATTATCGTGCTCAGCAGAAAAATCAGAATAAGTAAGAATCAAAAAAGGTACACGAAAATGCGACTTCCAAATCACCCTGAAACTCGGAAACGAGACAATACCTCAAAAAACGGAAGTCAGGGTACTTGGAATGTAGCTGCAAAACACAGGACGATGTAGCAAAACCATTGCCTCTATTAAGAATACAACAGAGCAAGTCGCCAGAATCGTGCGAAGAATCAGCAGTAGAAAGAAGGGGATGAGAGAACAGGACACCCTAAGACTCATAGACAGCCTCGTCACGAGCAGGGTTACGTACAGCCTACCCTACCACGAACTAAACAAGCAAGAGACTCTGCAAATCTACACTATACTACGCAAAACGTACAAAACGGCGCTCAAAATTCCAATGTCCACACCAACCGAAAAACTAATGGCCATGGGAGTATCAAACACTTTCGACGAACAACGAGAAGCGCAGCGTAGTTAGCAATTAGACAGACTCACTCAAACCAGAACGGGAAGACACCTACTGGAGAAATTACGGCTACCTCTAGGTACACAAAGAGACAAGGAACAGATAAATAATGAAGACAGAAACAACATCCGGGTAAGACCAATACCCCGACACATGGATCCGAATTTACATCATGAAAGACGACAAGCCACAGTCCGAGCACTAACCAGGGAACTCAGCTACAATCCCAACGTAGTCTACACGGACGCAGCAAAGTACCGATACCAACGCAAAACGATCGCCGTTGTAACAGACGAAGGAGGACAAGAAATAACCAGCGCAGCGATAAACAACCCAAACATAGAAGCAGCTGAAGAAGCCGCCATTGCTCTGGCAATATCGCACGGCAACGCAACAGGACACAACCTCACTATAGTGACGGACTCCAAACAAGCATGTAGAAACTACACAAGAGGCAGGATCGACAGCATCGCCAATCATATTCTGCACACGACGAGAAGACACAAAAACACTAAACATAGTGTAGTGTGGGTTCCGGGACATGAGGGGATGAGGGGCAACGTGGCAGCAGACGAGTTAGCTCGGGGATACGTGAACCGAGCAGACTCAGCACTTTGCACCACAGGCACCTTTGACCCAGTTACCCCCACGTACTCAGATATACTCGATCATTACAGGGGTCAGCGGAAACGCTACCCAGCCCCACACAAAAGGCTCACCAAAGAGGAGGCGGTAGACTCGCGCAGACTACAAACCGGTACCTACCCACACCTGCACAAACTACACAAGATTTTCCCTACACAATATGCAGACAAATGTCCGTGGTGTCAGGGTAAACCTACACTAGAACATATCACATGGGCCTGCCCTAAGGCAGACTTAGAGCCAAGAATAAACCCGAGTGTGATGCAGTGGGAGCACTTGCTGGCCAGCGAGGACGAGGAAGCGCAACGATTCCTTGTGCGCCGAGCCACGATGGCAGCAGTCAAGTGCGGCATCCTGGATCAAGGATCGACCACGGCGCCCAGTGACCCGTAAGGGTGAAGAACATCAATTTATTGACAATAAAGTTTTTCCATCCATCCATCCAAGCTCACCACAGCAGTCCGATGCTTTTCGGCGTTAGCGGTGCTGCCCATCAGCTGCTTTAGAGACGCAATTTAAGTAACCGCGATGGAAGCTTCCAGAGCAGCTGGTGTAAGGTCGGCCCCCTCGTCAGTGTCATCTTTTGTTTCATGGCAACTGGAGAGTTCCCTTACTTAATCTACCAACATTTTAAACAGTGCATGACACTCCAATGTCGACATTGATCCCCACAACGAAGTCATCTCAGGCCACATCAGACCGGGCTAGCTGTGCATCGACGACGCGTTGCCACACATTCACGTGCGGGCGATAACGAGGGTGTTCTACAGCGTCCTTCACTGTAAGCAATTCTTTATGCACTGCGCAGGCAGTCCCATCCACGAGAGCTTAGTCCATGTCGGGGAACCGAGAGACCCCAACTGCGGCGCCAGCACCGTGTCTATCGGTTGAGTGTGTGCATTATGCCCATGTCAAGTGGCTGCTCATGCATGCTAGTAGCGTGCGGTGACAGAAAAGCGTGGTGACCGCACTCAGAGAAGGCAGCACGTTGTGCGTCGCATGGTTGTGAAGCACGAACAGCACGTTCCTGTTTTTTTGAAGTCATTCAGAGACCAAGCCGCCTGACATCCCCATGCCCATTTGAAATTTATGCCTAGTGGCACACCACTAGGCATCCTCCGAGCCTCTCTGTCGTGTCTTGAGCGCAGGACAACGTAGCTTCCAACGCGATGCGTCTTGCGAGTGTTCCCGATGACACACAGCGGCCACCTGTAGCTGCCGTGCATCATCGCGTTGAGAAGGACAGTAACGTCCAGCTTTCTGCACTTCCCAAGAGAGCAAGGCGGTGCCTTTCCAGGCGCGCGACACACACACACACACACACACACACACACACACACACACACACACACACACACACACACACACACACACACACACACACACACACACGCACGCACACGCACACGCACACGCACGCGCACGCGCACACACACACACACACACACACACACACACACACACACACACACACACGCGCGCACGCACGCACGCACGCACGCACACACGCACACACGCACACACGCACGCACACACACACACACACACACACACACACACACACACACGCACGCACGCACACACACACACTGTGACTGTGTGAGAGACACGTCTGTTAATCTTTTGCAGGCAGAATACAGATACCTTGAGCACGCATTGTGATATGACGATCTGTTTCTTTACAGCGCATGTCTCGTTTTATGTATATATTTTCGCTCTCTTACCTGCGAATAAATCAGATGAAATTAGCGCCTGTCCTGTGTGTATCCTCCTCTTGTGTGCGTTTTTTCGTCTGCGCTTAAATTTCATTTCATTTATAATATATACATATATATATATATATATATATATATATATATATATATATATATATATATATATATATATATATATATATATATATATATATATATAAGTTGGGGAAGTGACATTGAAAAACCTAAGAGATTTATTCAACATTTCGACCAGGGACTGGTCTTTTTCAAGAATGATTATAGAGTGCATGGACGCGTCTTCTTATAGCAGTGAACATTGCACACGGAGGGCTTGAAAAAATAATATCAGGGAATAAAAAAAAGATAGAAAATGAAAGAAATGAGGATATTATAAAACATATAAGTTCATTAATACTGTAAATAACTAAAACTTCCTGATTAGCTTAGATTTTAGCACATAGGCGCCTGGTTGCATTTAGAGAGTTGTAGTGGGCCGTCGGGGTATCCAGCATGAAACATTAGTTGTGAAGAAATTTAAGTGCCAAGCTTGGCGCAATGGGCGAGAAATTTTGACTGCTCATAAGCATCGAAGGGGCGCGGGCCGGACGCAAAGCGAGCGCAGCCATGCTCGCCACTCCTCCGCCTGCTCGAACGGCGCGTGGCATACCGCCGCTCAAACCTGATGTAAAGATCGGAAGGAGTGTGATGCGCCTGCTCCGATCTACGTCACTCCGTGGGCGCAGTACTTAAAGTCAGGGGGGGTCTCAGACCACCCCTCCCACCAATATTGGCAAAGGATCTGAGACCCCCCCTGCTAGAATGTAGGGACTCCATGAATCCGAAGCAGCCAACCATTTTTTATTGTTTTTGTCAGTGGTGGTCGAAACATTTCTTCTCTATAGCTTCGCAAATCTCGCTGTGATTTTCGGCTAGAATCATTACGTGTTATCTAAAACCCGAGACGGATAAAAATACAAAATTGGCAGCGCTATACTCTATAAAGGGTGGGTGAAAAGGGGAAACCCGCGCCCTCGCACCACGCGTCAGTCCAGAGCGGGCCGCTCATGCACGAGGGTATGCACAACGAGCACACTGGCAGAGCGTGGGGATCGTTTGTTTCCTCTCTGTGGCATGGCACTGAGAGCAAACAACGCCCTTTAAAAATGATTTCCCGCCTTCGTATAAAAGGATGTGTAAAGCAGGCCGCCAGCCGCTTTCTCTCTTTCCCTGTTATTGACCTCTCCACTTGTGCTCGAATCACTAGAGACCCCCCTTCGATGGAGCCAGAGTTTGAGCACTGCGTGAGCGAGCCTCTGCAGCCGCCGCACGTCCCTTCGTTCGGGCTGGGCAACCTAATTCAGCATCGTAGCGCCAAAGGAAATTACATTCTTCAGCAAATAATTGATGTTAGCTGTCCTGCTGGCCCACTGCAATTCTATATAATTTCAGCCAAGCGCGTAGCTGCTAAAATTTGGATGCTAATTAGCAGACTTATTTAACTACCCCTTTAATCAACTTCTCTGGCATTTTTTAGGATGCCAGTGCGGTCGTTGTGGTCGCGAAGGAATCGTCATTTTATCTAAAAAAGCCCGTTTTCGAAAATTACCCCGTCTTCCCGTCAATTTCCTGTACACAAACTCGCTGGAAAACATGAAGATCGAACCGCGGAGGGACGCTCAGATATTTTCAAAAGCCTATAGTCCGTATTCCACAAAAAATGTTGTTCATGCGCGTGCAGCACGCGCTGTAATACAGGGGTTGCCCGTAACTTTCCGCTGAGACAGCGCTGTCCTTTCTGTCTAGTGTGCATAACTTACGTGATTGGTTCGGGCTACGCGCAGCGTGTCTTCTGGCCGGGTAAAACAAGGTGCTCAGTGTTTTCCCCTCATTCCTCACAACAGTTCATTTCAGTCTCGGGTATTTTACTTTATTTCTTACTAGAAATGTGTGCCAAGATGTAGTTTATACATTTGATCTAAGCATCTCGCTTATACTTATCTTAATTTGCCCCCGCCCCCTTGGCCCTGTAGAAAATTCCTGGCTTCGCAGCGGTATAGTACCGCAGCGACCAAAATATATATTGTATGTTGGGGAGGAGGAATAACCGCAAACTTGACAGGACTGAAGATCGAGAAGAGGACAGGACGAGCGGTACCGCTCGTCCTGTCCTCTTCTCGATCTTCAGTCCTGTCAAGTTTGCGGTTATTCCTCCTCCCCAACATGTCTGACCAACTGGCCCAAAGCTTCCCCTTGTTGAACTATATATTGTATGTCTTCTGTGCACACGTGCACAATTGTGTGTGACTTAATCGTTCCACGCATGATAGCATGGGCTACCCGAACTGCTTTTGGAGCTATACGCTAGTCTGTCAGCGCGATGCGGAAGTGAATGCTTGTTTGTGACTCTCTTTAGTCTATTATTTTGCATGACTTCTTTAACTAATTAATTAATTAATTACGAATGAGGGAAGCCCGTAAGATACAGCATGCACCCTTCTGGTAGTACCGCCTTCAGTCTTACCATTATCACCAAGGGCGCACCACCACTACCACCACCAAACTAATGTAACTTTAGTGCACCAGTATCGCGGTGCAACAAACGAACGTGCAGGGGGCCCGTGCTAGCCACAGGAACGGGAAACTGCAGATCGACCGGCACGTAGTACCGCAATGACGCGAATTTAAGCTACCTCCATCTTTTTTTTGTGCATCTTCTCTTCGTTATTTCATCACGCACAGCCTTGAGATGTGAGGAACTCGGAGGGGAATGCCGCTGAAAGTGTGCCGTTTTTTTTTTCTTTTTTTTCTGACATGCGGTCGACAGCGACGGCTGTATACTCTTGGCTCTCGAACTCGAACTAGTGCTGTACAATAACTCTGTCGCTTATAGCCAAGCTATGCCTCGTGCCATGCAGTCCTTTCGTCGCCCGCCTGTCAGTGCACTTGTGGGCGTCTATAGAAGCTCACACGGGCATTTTGTGTTTTTTTTAAGATGTTCATTACGTCTACTATACACTGGGTGTTTCACCTAAGACTTTACACGATGAAAAAAATAGGCTTTTTGAGTTAGAAAGGTGGTTTTTTCGGCACAACATTGTCAAAAGTGTAGTGCATCAGAATGCAGCTAACGCGCCCTAACTATCAGGCTGATTAACTAATATTGAATAGTTAACTTTTTAATTAGTGAGTGCGTGTAGCACACAGTAAGTAATATCCATATCAGCTTTTAGAATTTCTAAAACTCGGTTACCCTCGGCGTTGTGGCCCAGCAAAAGTTTTCTACATCGCGCCAAAATGCATGCGCTTTCAAGAAGCTTGCTGGCAAAGCAAGCTCCCCAGAGCACGTAACTCGTCGAAATAGCCAAAATTTGTTGGGCCACAGCGCCGAGGGTAACCGCGTTTCAAAAATTATTAAAATTGATATAAATATTAATTCCAATGAACTACACGCCTCTCAATAATTAACGATCTTAATAGTAATCGTTAAAAGTTAACTATTCAGTATTAACCAGCCTCATAGTTTGCACTTCTTAGCTGCATTCTGATGTACTACGCGGTTGACAATGCTGTGCCGAGAAAAAGCGCTCTTCTAACTCAAAAAGCCTATTTTTAAAAACTGTGTAAAGTCTTAGGCGAAACACCCTGTGTGCGTGTGGGGGGGGGGGGGGGTGTTGCGAGAGCATGAAGTGCTTGACTGCTTAAAAGATTATATAGCGATGTATACGCTTCGTTAAAGGAAACATATTTATTCGACTCGACGTTTCGATCGGAAGACCGATCTTCTTCCTGGATTCCGTGAGGCAGTTTTCGGAGGAATCTTCGACGGCAGCCTTGCAAGCCAGGTGCCTGTCTTTGCTTGATAAGATCATCTGCTTCAGCAATGGTCGGGAAATCTGGCACTGCAGGTCCACTGGAATGATGATTTGTTTTTCTCTTGACCTCAAAATAGCTGGAAGCCATTCGGGTGCTGTGCTCCATGGTGGGCGGGAGGATCTTCTCTGAGGAAGGGAGTTGATCCTGCCATGGGACCAAGCAGTGTCGTCTGGCAGTGAGGAGAAGGTTATAGATATTCCAAGCGAGCACTGAAATACCTCCAAAACTTGGGTGCACCCCGTCAGCGGCTAGGACTCTGGTCGCGGGGAAGGGCTCCAGGGAGCGGTGGATGTAGAACACGTTTTGGTTTTGGGCACACAGTTGGACGAGTCTACAGTTGAACTAGATGGCGCGTTCATTGAATTTATGCACTGTCCGCCTATTTCCGGAACCTCGTCGGCGATTAGGGGCCCGTGGCAATACTAATGTGGCATGCACTACCTCGATTTCAGGCCGTGCATTGCGGATAAACTTCAGGGCTTCCTCATAGCGGCTAAGGGCCGTGTCCGTGCTTGAACCGTAGAGATCGTTGGTACCCAAATGAAGGATCAGTCCTGTGACACTGGGAGGCACCAAGTCCAGGAGGTTTCTTACATTGTTGATGCCGGCTCCGGGTTGCGAAATGAAGGCCGGGCGCACAGGCTTGAAGCGTCGAAGTGGTTGTAGAGATGCTTCGTCTGCGAATCTCCAATTAAGGTCCATGTTAGTGCGTGGAGTGGGAAAATCCAGAAAACTTTCCTTGAAGCATTAATGGCAGCCATTGAGGAAAATAGGTTGCGAGAGCATGAAGTACTTGACTGCTTACAGGAGTATATAGCGAAGTATACGCTTCGTTAAAGGAAACACACACACACACACACACATATATATATATATATGTATCTATATATATATATGTATATATATATATATATATATATATATATATATATATATATATATATATATATGACCATGAAGACTCATGACATGAGTGCTTATCGGCCGGCAGTTTTACCCCATTGGCTTTGTATAGAAGCTGATTGTTTTGTTCTTCTTTATTTGCTTTGTTTTTGACGAACTACCTCGATACTTATAGGTACCATACTGCAGTAATTTTTTGTGAATGCTGGAATGGGCGCATAAGCTGAATCAGTAAACGCATGCATCGGCACCAAACGATTAACTCGATGGGAACCGTCTATTCTACCTCGAATCATCGTCATGCAGCTTTTTACGCATGTCATTCATTCGGTTACCTAGCTGTTACAAAGGCCGCCGCGGTGGCTCAGTGGTTACGCTGCTCGGCTGCTGACCCAAAAGACGCGGGTTCGATCCCGGCCGCGGCGGCTGGAATTTCTTTGGAGGAGAAATTCTAGAGGCCCGTGTACCGTGCGATGTCAGTGCACGTTAAAGAACCCGAGGTGGTCGAAATTTCCGGAGCCCTCCACTACGGCGTCTCTCATAGCCTTAATCGCTTTGGGACGTTAAACCCCATAAACCAACCAACCAACCAGCTGTTACAAAGAGCAGTTCAACTTAGGAGAAAGCTGCATGCCATCCACGCCTGGTCGCGTTAGAGGGACCGCCCGTGCCTCCCTCCCGTCTTGTCTGCTTGGCGCTTAGCGAGAAGCGTCTTGTGGCCTGAGAAGCAGGAGTTCTGGCTGACGCATGCTGGGAGTTGAGCGGCTCGAAGGAGCGCCTGCAGGGCGCACCGATGATGGATGGCGCGGCCGACAAAAGAACCGCTGGTAAGGAACCGCAAGCGAAGGCTGCAGCACTGCAACCGCGACGCGCTACACTGCAAACGGAAAAACACCCAGAAAGGAGTAAATGGCCCATCGCGTAGCGCACTCCCGAAAAGGAGTTTCAGTTACACCTCAAAAAAGGAGTATTTGCGATACTCCTACGTACGGAGAAGTATTTTTGGTGTTCACTGAGGAGTAAAATTTTTCCTCCTCTTAGGAGGGGGGTTCTTTTGGGAGTAAATGTTGTGATCATTTACTCCTTTCAGTACCTGCTTTACTCTTACGTAAGGAGAGGTATCTTTGGTGTTCAAAGGAGTAAAATTTTTCCTCCTCTTAGGAGGGGGGTTCTTTTGGGAGTAAATGTTGTGATCATTTACTCCTTTCAGTACCTGCTTTACTCTTACGTAAGGAGAGGTATCTTTGGTGTTCAAAGGAGTAAAATTTTTCCTCCTCTTAGGAGGGGGGTTCTTTTGGGAGTAAATGTTGTGATCATTTACTCCTTTCAGTACCTGCTTTACTCTCACATGCAGAGAGGTATCTGTGGTGTTCAGAGGAGCAGAAATTTTAATCCTCTTAGGACAGGTGTTCTTTTGGAGTAAATGTTGAGATCATAAAGGAGTATTAATCCTCCTTTTAGTACCAGCTGTATTCTCACATATGGAGAGGTATGTTTGGTGTTCAGAGGAGTACATTTTTACTTCTCTCAGGACAGGGGTTAAAATGGCACCAAATAGCAGTAATAAATGCTCCTTTTAGAGAGCTTTTCAGGAGTATTTCCGCTCCTTTGAAGGAGTTTCTGCAAGGTTTCTTTGGAGTAAATTTCCTGTTATAAAGTTGCATTCATGATGCAACATGAGTATATTTCACTCCTTGAGGGGGCACAGAACTCGAGTGAATGCTTAAATCAAATTGCAGGCACTGAGCTGAAATAATCTTTAATTACTTACAGAACTGCTTACAATACTATTTACAATGCTATTTACAACACTATTTACAATGCTATTTACAATGCTATTTACAACACTATTTACAATGCTATTTACAACGCTATTTACAATACTATTTACAATACTATTTACAATGCTATTCACAACACTATTCACAACACTATTTGCAACATTATTTACAACATTATTTACAACATTAGGATTTGCAGCAAACTCTTTATACATTTATGGAGAGCCACCTCCATGACCCTTATACAAGTTTATTAGGTCCAGCGACTTGATGCGCGGCTTTGTGTGCTTTAAGTCCAGGAAGGAATGCTCCATAAAGGTTAACATTCTATGCGCCTTTCGGGGGTACTCTATGTGGAATACCCAAAAAGATGCGAAGAGAGATGCCATCCCTGCATGCAGGGATGACACCTCAAAAAGGTGTTGCTTATCAACATAGAGGCTTATTGTTCCGTCAGTCTTGACGAGGCATGGAGTCAAAGGAGGCTCCTTCTGTAATGAAGATTGAAGAAAAACCAGACATAATCAATTACACACCTTTAGGCTTGAAGCAATGTTCACAGCAAGAAATTAGGCTATTTCATTCAGATAGACGTAGTTAAAAGTTTTGCTTGTAGCATTAGCTGCAAGCAAATAATTATGCTGCGCTAAAGGCCTCAGGGTGAAAGCTGCTTATGGAAACCAAGCAGCAAGTACATATGAAGAGCGACATTCTTGAGAGGTGCACTAATGAGGACAAAAGAACGCAGGTAGATAGCATGATTTGGTGATTGCACTAGGGCTGGAATAGTCATGTTTAGTCAAGTTGTCAAAACTGTCATGCAAGAGCCAGGAGAACAGCTTACTTAGCTTAGCTTCCATTCTTGGCACTTATTCCAGAAATGCAGCAAAACTAGCACTGAACCTGGTGACATATTTAAATCCACTGCTACTAAATTTAACGCCAGAAAAATGCAACAATTGCTCCCGCACAGAAAGTGTCATGGCCACATAGTGCAAGGCACTGCGCACTACTAATCACCATAACGGTAGGCTGGCTAGTCAGTCTTAGTTTGCAGAGCACACACAAAGGGCGGAGACAACTGCTGGTTGCTTTTGTAGAGCCACGGCCAGTAGGGTGTTTGCAGTGGACGCAGAACAGGTGGCACGTTGGCGGTGAACTCGCTGCTGCCACTACACTATCACTCTTACATCGCATTGTGTTGCCATATATCTTTATTATTAGCATGAAACTAAACCAATAGATCAGACACTTACTTCAGTTAAGACTGCCTCAATTGGTTCCTTCAGCCTTGTCATGGTGACAGTGAGCAGCCCTAGCAGGTCATTTTCTGCAGAAACAGTCATGTAGAACTTGTCAGACGGCAGGTTGAAATTTCCAGCCAACAAAGTGCAAATGCAACATGCATCATTTTCGCGAAAGAAATGCCTGGCAGAAGATCTCACACTGCGACAAATTCAAGACCAAGGTACAGACTGACTGTAAACTAATAAGGTAATTCCGGTAATTGTGTGCATACTTAATGATGGAGCAGTTCATGCGATACTTTTAGAGGATTGGGCTTAAAGGGAAAAAGGTCAGTAATCAAAGCAGAGGAAGTTTGTAGACCGCAGATGCCCACTAGCGATTCACAGTGCACACAGTGCTTTTGCTGTCGGACAGTGCAGCTATCGAGGCATCTTTGTGGGGGACCACAGTGTTCCGCTACAGTTTTTCATCACGCTCCCACCAGCAGTAGCACTCATGAAAATAAAAACTGATGAATTAGACGCTTTTTGTCAGGTCTACAATTTGGCACTGGAATTTGCCCAGAACACAATCAGTTTATTTAACTATTCATTGAACAAAGTACAGGTTGAAGTTGCCTCCATCTATAATGCTCCGGTGTAATTTTAAACCTTGGCAAGCTAGCTCGGACACCTGATATAAACCCTACACATTGCCTTTTGCCGTAACTGGCCAGCATGGAAACCTGCATTGCCATGGATTTCCAAGGTGGCACTTCTGAAAAGATTAACATGCAACCTTTCATGTCATCTTGTCTTTTAGAATAAAAGTGCAATATAAGTGGTAAACGAAAATAATGGAATTGTGTTATTGTAGTTACCATCTCCTTGCTGGGCCAATGCTACGGCTTCATGCTCATCACCATGTTCCACGAGGATTTTGCGCAGCGATGAAAAACCACCCTTTATGGCATCAGCAATGCTTCTCTTGAATAGGATATCAAACTCCATCAAGAGCTAAAAAAGAAAAGAGCACATTTAAAACAATGCACAAAATATTAAAATGCTGAACGTACCGATGTTTCAGTTCTCAGGAAAGGAAAGAGGAGCAAAGCATCTGATATGCTCATAGTCCGGAGCTCCTGATGGCGCCTCTGAGCCGTAGCCAGCAAGCGTGGCCGCAGTTCACTGCTGTCTGCAGCCAGGTTTTCTCTAAGCCACTCATTGTGGCTTTCGAGTGACTCCATTGTTTCTCCGTAAACAAAAAGGTGGCTACAGTCCTGTAATGAAAAGAATGAGTTACTCCAATAAAGTGGGGTCAGTATAAGCCCTTTAAAGGCAATCTGGAATTGCTTTCTTTCAATTCATGTCACAAAATCGCATTCATCTTCTTCCCACCTTACTACCCGCTAATAACTTTTCCTTAAACTAAAGGCAAATGCATCACACAAAAGTTCCTTACTACTTTCCATTTCAATAAATACTTACAGGAACATTTTTCATAATAATTAGATGGCAGGAAGGGCTCTGGAAATTTTGACCACCTGGGATTCTTTAATGTGCACTGCACTGTGCGATGCCAGTGCACGTTAAAGAACCCGAGGTGGTCGAAATTTCTGGAGCCCTTCACTACGGCGTCCGTCATAGCCAGAGTTGCTTTGGGACGTTAAACCCCATCAACCAACCAGCCTACCAACCAACCATTTGCTGAGTTGTACCAGCTTTTAAAAGCCGAAGTAAAGGGAGTGGCTTTCAGGCACATACCTGTACTATGGTGGGAAAGAAAAAAAGGCACACCGTACAACAAGATTCTTGATTAATTTGAACTGCCTAGGGTTCTAACATGCACAGAAACCTTAGTGCGCCAAGAAATAGATCCAACGGAACACCTTAGCCGCTACAGCACTTTTATAGGATCCCCATTTTTTAGATGGCCACTCTTCAGTACCATCAGTATTTTATTATTACCATGCAGTCTTTAAATGAACATCATAAAATATTTGCTGTTTAGCTATTAGTAGCCCCATTGTCAAAGCAAACCTTTCTACTGTAGGTCCAGATGCACCACAGGATACATTGATAGGCAGGAATAAACATGGTAAATCGGAGTGGCTATATACTGAACTGCGGCATGCCTCAAAGCTGCACATGTGCCATTTTAGACTGTAGTAGAGGGCTGGAAATTTCGGCACCCGGAGTTGTTTCATCCTGAAGCAACTCATGGGCTATGTGGGACTCTGTAGTGAAGGGCTCTGGACTAATTTAGACCATCTGGTATTGGAGTGGCATTGCAAAGCATGTGGAAATTTTTGCGTTTCGCCTCCACCACAATGCAGCCACAGTGGCCAGGATGTGCATTGATATTAAATGGCTGAACTGCCTCGTGAAGGTGCGTGAAATAATAATGCAAATGTTAACATAGCACACTGAGCATAAAGAAATTCAGTGTCTGAAGGTTACAAGAAACAGCAGGTAAAAGAGTAGTTCATCTTGCATAAAGCAGAGTATTATCATTTTTAGTTATTACCAAGCTAGCAAAGTGGTCAGGATCCCCCAAGACCACCCTACTCGCATGTGTAATAAAGTGGACTTTGCCCCCAGCCCTGAGAGTCAGCACCGACACAATCGAAACATAGTAACATACTATTAGCTGGAAATTTCTAACAGGAAACAAGCAGAAGCAAAAACTCACGAAGAGGCGGCATAATTTCTTGTTCGCTGCCTCCGTGTCTTTTTCACTCCCCCTTTTTGCAGCTGCGCCCGAGTGCTTTCTTTTTTTTTCCAGCATCTCTTCTGTGATCGTCTCTGTTTTCCTCCTCATATTTTTAAATTTGTTTCGCAGGCCTAGCACCCATGATTCCTGTAAAAAAAATTGGACACAAAGGATCTAAAAAGAAGTGTTTAGACAAG
This sequence comes from Amblyomma mixtum, assembly GCF_055824585.1. Classification (NCBI taxonomy): domain Eukaryota; kingdom Metazoa; phylum Arthropoda; class Arachnida; order Ixodida; family Ixodidae; genus Amblyomma; species Amblyomma mixtum. The sequence goes on along the minus strand of NC_143014.1, from coordinate 257,568,180 downwards.
TAGGGATTCAAGGAACGTGTATCACCCTAAACTTGCAAGCATGCAACCCGTGCCATCATCAGGTGCCTATGGAAACATGATAACCAAAGGTTTGCTCATGAGTGCTTTTTGTATTGCACTGGCAAGAAGGTACAGGACCAAAATGTGACACTCTGCAGTTACTCTTCTGCAAATGTGTATTGCATTGAGATAAAAACAGATGAATCAGTTTTGTTCACCAAAGAATTGAATGTGGGTAGAGCTTACCTCTATGGATTTGTACTGATGGCACTATTATCGATTTGCACAAATTATTTTCTGACGAGTGCATGGTTGATTGTGGTGTCACATGGAAAAGACACTTGTACGTTACTTTTAAGTACAACACGTACAGTACATGACCTGAGCATTTTTGGAGCAAGCGAATGTATTGGCAAAAGGTTCAGCATCTATCGAAACTATCCATGTTAAGTGGGCATTACTGCTCAAGCTTCCCATGCTCATACTGCCCTCAAAAAGTGCTCGCCTCAAGCTTCATTATCACACACTAATATGGGCCACCAAAAAATTGAAACCAAACTCTCTTCAAGTGCTGCAGTACAGTTAAATTTCATCAAAGAAAACTAAAACTATGTGTGCTCACCAAACCACTTCCGTTCCCAACTCGATCAACTAGATGCGGATATTTTTGAAGAAGCTTTTCGGCAGCAACACGGTACAGTGTGCGGGATGGGTACCTAGAACAGAGGTGAAATGTTGCACTATGTTAAGTGGAAATAATAGTACTACAGGCTATAGCAATAATTACTGCTGTGATTTGCATGCAGTAAATGGTAGTTCACAATTTTTACTGACTGTATTTAAAGACATCACACTGCAACAATGCTAGCAGAGCAGCAAGAAATGCTAAGTAATAGTTTGAAGCACCACATACCATGCCAGCTTAAAACATTCCTGAAACAGTTTATCAATGATAAACCGTCTGACGTGGCCACTGATTGGTGTCTGCCGCTTGAGGACATCCTCATATGGTGCCAAGGACGGCAAGGTAAATCCCATGTAATCGAATCTGTCCTCAAATGGTATGGCATTCACGTCGTGCACAATGCTGCCACTGCAACACAGTGAAGGAAACATACAAGTCAGTTATTTTTGATATACATCAAGTTTGACACATGTGGCACACAATTCACAATTGTCACCTGTCACCTACCTATGTGTATTGTCTGTTTTTTGTGCCTAAAACGATTTAATTATGAACCAAAACCAACTAGCCCAGCAGCAAGTGCTCTTACACTTCACAACATTCACTGCATGACATACTAATGAACCATTCCATAACATTGCCCAAGCCTTTAAATGATGTCCTCAAGACAGCCTTCGAAAACAGCTCCATGTCTTGCCACCCTTGCTGGTGACAGTACTTGCAGTCACTGAGAATAATACAAGATTGTTTTATATATCCTAGATACCAACATATTTTGCGGCTGCTGTTATTGGCTGCTCTACAAATGCTGTACAGAAAATGCGCTCTACAAAAGACAGGGTGATGGTGAAGTGACTGCTTGCTCTTTACACATGATTAAGGAGCCTTGTAACCCACAGCACCAATGTTTCACCAGCAATAGGTAGCAGCTATGCTGAACTATGCCTGAAATGCAGCATATAGCAATACAAGGTGAAGTGAAGCAGTATCACAGCTGTGCTAGAAATCGGAGCTAGTATCACAAAAGAAGGTACATTAGCATGTGTAATGAGAACCAGGTTGCCAGTAAACCTTTGTGCTGCAGTGAAATGATCAATGAGACAGTGATTGGAAATGTTATGTTTCCATTCACAAGCAATAATGGAATGCGCCAGGCAGGCTGGGGTTCTAAATGCACTGCTCCTTGTAACTTCTTTTCCAATTTCATTCCTGTGGCCTGGATCACCAGTCATTACTTATTCTGGTAAGATGTGCTTTTTCACCACTTCCACTATATCACTGCACATCACAAACTGTTCTGTTCCCAGAGTGTTGAGCATTACCGCTATGTTTTGCATGCTTAAGTCCTCCATTTCGCATTGCAATTGTTCCCCAGAGTTACTTAGCTGGGCAGTACCATCAGCAAATTGGAGATCATTAATGGGTTCTCCAATCACCTTTATTTCTAGCTGTTTCCAGTCCGACGCCCTGAATACCTCTTGCAAATGCGTGGTGAACAGCTAGTAGTGGAAAAATCTTTTTGCCTTGCCTGACCCAACACAGTTCTTTGATTGGTGTTTTACCATTGTTACTGAGAACTAGACACTCTGTGAAGAGAACACTACAATCAGGCTATGGAGAAATGCACAGAATACTAAAACAATGCCACCACTACCACTACCACCACCATCAGCCTAACTACGTCCAAAAGTAGGACAATGGCCTCTCCCACATTCCGCCAGGTAACTTTGTCCTGTGCCAGCTGCGGCCACCTTACACCTGGAAACTTGCTAATCTCATCTTCCCACCTGACTCTGATGACCCTGCTGCACTTACTTTCTCTTGGAATCCACTCTTACCTTAAGGGACCATCGGCTATATTGCCTCCGCGTTACATGATCTACCCATGCCCATCTTTTCTATCTACCCATGCCCTGGCACATTGTGCTCTTATTTTCTCTTAATATAACACCTATCATTTTCCTTCCCATAGTTCGCTGTATTGTTCTTGGTTTAAGTCCAGCCCCTTTCAGAATTCTCCTTGTTACTGCCCTATAGGTGAGTATCGGTAAGATAGAGATGTTATATACTTTCCTCTTGAGAGATACCGGTAAGCTTCCATTCAGATATGAATGGCCTGCCTTTCCTTTTTTAATTTATCTTCCTCCTCCTCCTGTCAAATTCACTCCACTCCAACCTTTTCCTAGTTATTTCACTCTTGTGGTCTGGGTCAGCTTTTACTATGTGTCCTAAGTAGACGTATTCCCTCACAACTTGCGATGCTTTGCTGCCCATCTTGAACTGTTGTGCCCTTCCGAGACTATCAAAGGTTTGTTCCTGTTAATTTTTGGAGCACTCATCCTGCTTTGCCTGTTCAGGTCCTCATCGTGCTTTGCAATTTATTACCCAATTTACTTAGTGAAGCAATATCATCAGCAAATCAGGTATTAATAAGGTATTCTCCATTAACTTGTATCCTGAACTCCTCCCAATATGGTTCTCTGAATACCTCCTGTACACAAGCGGTGAATACTGCTGTACAGATCATGTCTATCTGCCCAACACTTTTCCTAATAGCAATTATTTCATCACTTTCTCTATGCAGAAGGGCGATGGCTGTGCATCTACCAGATATTTTCTATCACCTTTACATGCGCCTCTTCTACACCTCAATTCCAGCATGACAGCTGACATTTCTACTCACTCAAATGCTTCCTAATCATCTGTCAAGGATACGTATAGTGGCTGGTTATATTTGTGCATTTCTCTTATCAGCTGATTGATGGTATGAATATAGTATATTTTCGGATAGCCTTTACAAAAGCCAGCATGATCGCTTGGTTGATTGAGGTCTATGGTTGCTCAGGTTTTATTTGTGATCACCTCTGTGAATACCTTGTAGACAGTAGGCAGTAAAGATGATTGGTCTGTAGCTTTTCAAGCCCTCCACATCCCATTTTAATGAACTAAGTGTGAAAAGGTGTTAACAAACAACATCCTGCATAGAGCACATGCCTGACAAGGTGATAAGCCTTGTATGAGGTATTATGTGGGCTTTCTAATATTCCATGATGCTTGGTTCTTGGTGGCACACTAGCAGGATAAGTCACAGCTCTTGAAAATGTATGCTCACCTTGCATCAACCACCTCTGCAGAAAGGGTCTGCAATGGGCTGCTGGATGCACTGTCACGTGTACTCTGTATTGAAAAAAGGCACACATGATATGCTGAAACAGTGCCTTCCAGTTTCATTGCTGCAGTGATTGATTTCTCATGGAATGTACAGGCGCGGCCATAAGTAAACGGAGCACGCTATTGCGTTTGAAGTGCAATCACGCTTCCTCCATTGGTAATGAAGAAGCGTTGTTTGTCTACAAGAAAGCCCACCAACCTCCTCTACCAGCATGCGCGTACCACTGCTGGTAATTTCAGTTAGGTGACGCGTGGAAAATATTCGAAGACAGTTGCGTGCTCCGTTTACTTTTGTCCGCGCCTGTACAGTGAGGCCGGAATGAAACATATGCCGGAAACATATGCCATACTTTTCTACTTTGCAACAAGGTGTTCTTTAACAATCGGTTTTTTATTTGAATATGTACTTCAGTAGAACCTTTACCTAGAAACATGAATCAGGTTTGTTGTACACTGCAGCTAAAAGTGCTTGTGCGTTTTTTTATGGCCTTGTTGTACCTAATAAGTACGCATAATTTTGGTGCCCATACTTGAGGGAGTCTGAAGGCTAGCACTGTTGGTTTTCACTTCAAAGGCACAATGACTACTCTCTCGAAGTGCTAACAAGCACAGGTGTATCCTCTATCTGGCATCTATTATTTTTATGTTCTTTGCCTGCACTGTAGTGGTCCTGTTCGGGTTTCCACATCCTATTTTATAGCTGTCACATAGCCCATGCAGTGTGTGCACTACAGTAAAGCCACTGTTCTAGCTTTGTTTTATATGAAATAATGCACTTCATATCAGTTGCTACTTCACAGCCTTGCACTGTTCATGCCAGTGTAGTACAGTACTCACATCTATGGGAGGTGTCACCTTCCTTGTGACCCTGATTTTAGCTTTATTGCTAATAGGTTCACCAGGCTCAAGGTCGATGAAGTCTTCCAATTCTGCATCATATATCTGGATCTAAAAAAAGAACAGTTTGATCATGCAATGAATTACGACCTCTGTGTGCGGTAAGCTCATGCAAGAACTATATTCTCGCAATGCTACTTGAGTTATGCACTCTTGTCATGGTAATGCGTGAGATATGTAACACATTCTGCACTAGAGCAGTATATCTTGGGGAATGCTATGCAAAAAAACAAAAGAAAGGGCATAGGCATGAAACGAACATCAGTTATCTTCACAGGAGTTGACACTGTTATACGGTGCAAGACCTCTGTCCCACTTGCCTGTGAGACTACTGGTATCATTTCATTCACAATTCATAACTGCGCATTCTACCAACAAAGTTTCATGCATCTCCTAGAGGTGTATTTAACTCAAAATCATGAGGTGCTGTCCGTGGCTACAGATTCATTAATGCTCCCTGTCAAACTCAAGCCCCGAGCAAAAAAAAAAGACGTTCTTATAGACGATACCTTTAAGCCATTTTTGTAGGTGATCAATAACAGCCGGTCTGATTTTCAGAATGTCTTTTGCAGTGAAAACACCCATAATGTTGAGGTACAACGAGGTAACATGCTTTTTTTTTGCTCGGCACTTGAGTTTGACAGGGAGCATAAATGAATCGGTAGCCAACAGTGAAGAGACTGCGTCCCGTGATTTTGAGTGAAATACATCTCTAGGCAATGCGTGAAACTTTGTGGGAACCAGAGGTCCCAGAAGAACCAGAGGAACCAGAGGCAAGTGGGAACCAGAGGTCCTGAATCATATAACAGTGTCAACTGCTATCTAGATAACTGATGTTCATTTCATATCTCCATGTCCTCCGTTTCACTCCTTGCACTGCATTCACCAAGATACATGGTTCTAGTGCAGGATTTATTACAACTCTACGCATAGATTACTATCATTTCACGTGTTACTACAAACTTGATTTTCCATGAAAGGGATCCATAACTGGGGTATCATATTGAGAATATACGGACATGTGATGGAGGAAAAGGACTAGAAAGCATACGACATGCTACACAAGTAACAACAGAGAAAAGGAAGTTATGAGAGCACAAAAAAAAAACAGACTGCTAAGTGGAGGCAAAAAGTAGAAACAAAAGATTCAGTGTGTGAACACAGAGTTGGTAAAAATGAAATCTGAGAGGGTAGACCTATTTGAGGCTAGATCTGGTCGCCTTAGAACCAGGCAATAGAGAAGCAAGTGTGAACAAGGCAATATTATTTGTGAAGCATGCGGGAGCAGTTAGAAAACATTAAACATAATATGGTAGACTATAAGACTATACAAACAAATATCAGAGAGGACATAGCGTTCCAGAAGTTTTGGTTTCTAGGGGTAGTGAAAAAAAATTACCACATCAGCTGTAAAGACGAGCAAGAGAAGACTGGAGTATAGCTTACAACATAAAAAACAGCCTTTACTGGAAAAAAAAAGGAATCGGAACAGGATTAAGTTTAAAAAGGGGGAAAGGGGGAGGGCCAAGTACAAAACAAATAAATAGTTCACCACTTTACTTGCAAGGTAGCACTCGCTAGTGCCCGTTACAAAAGGGATGCAAATATATTTACTGAAATGACTAATACGTCCGCCGGACCTCGTTCATTCTCGTTAAAGGTACGGCTGACTCCAGGTCCATGACTAATGCCGCGTCCAGTGTATACAGGGTGTTTCGCGTAACCTGAACCACAGATTAAAAAAGAAGTGACACATCAGAACTGGTTGAAACTAAATGCATATTGTTTCCCGTCTTGTGGCGCTCCTCGGAGTATTTTTTTAAAATTGCGCTTAATTAATTTGTTACCATTGATAAATTATGCAAAAAAATTTAATATTCACCACAGGGTCACTTGTGTTTCGTTGTATTGCAGGGGGGGGGGGGGGTTACTAAACAACTGATCCAGTTTTTTGTAGTACGATATTTCTACGTGGCTCATTTTTCCAGAATTTCAAGAAAGCCCGCGAAATATGAAAAAAAACCACGTGATTGCACTCTTGCGCTACCGTACTGTAGCGCTGCCAAGCGCGTCCTGAGTGAACGAAGCGTGCACGCTCACCGTCTCGAAGTGAGCGGCCGGCGCCGCTCTCGGCATTGTCTTGAAAGTGCATCAGCACATTCTACCTGAACGCGGAAAGCGCGTGCCGTGATCTTCGATAAGTGATAAGCAGCCTTCGACAACCAATTCAGACGGAGTTCTACTGAACCATCTCGTAGGCAAAACAAAAAAGGAAGGGAAAGCAGTGGAGTCGCCTATTTTAAGGTAGCCACCATTTTTTTTTATAATTTTGCAGCCTGTCGAACTGAGCGGTGGCCGCTCACTTGGGAATGGTCAGCGCTCACGTTTCGTTCGTTCGAAACACGGTTGGGAGTGCTGGAATATGGTAGCACATGAGCGCAGTCACGTAGCTTTTTTTATCATAATTCGCTTCGGAAATACATTGCTTCAAAAAACTGGATCGGTTCTTTCTGAACCCCCTCTACAACTACGTGACTCGAAAGTTAATAATACCAAACTTGCATAATTAATTTCGGCTAATTAAGCAGAATTAAAAAAAATATTCCCTGAGGAGCGTCACACGGCGTGAAACAATATGTCGTTCGTTCCGCCCAGCTCCGGTGAGCCACTGTTTTTAAATCCCTGGTTCATGTTACGTGAAACACCCTGTATATGCGCCAATGCTGCTCGTTACGCGATCTTATGTGCGAAGCTTCTGCATTGCAAGGCGCACGCTACATTCGCTACTTTCGAGGAGCTGCAAAGAGAAGTTCGCCCATTCTTATACAGGGTGTCCCAGCTAACTTGGACCAAGATTTATAAAAGAACTAAGCGCTTCTCAGAACTGAAATCGCGTGGATGTTGTTAAGGTTTATCTAAAGTTACAGTACCATTTTTTCGCTCCTCCTATTTGAACAATTAGTCGAGATAAATAAATTTACTTTTTAAATATAGCTTGAAACGTTCAGGCGTCAATAGGAAAGTTGTGGAGCTCCACAAATATAGACAAACCCACGCACTTCCAACGAGATAGACTTAGCGTGGCTGTTTTTATTCGGGAAAAACGAAAGCCCGCGGAGTTTTAAAAATACCACGTGATAGCGCGCTCCATGCGCCCGGATGCGCCGCGATTACAGGGCTCTCATCCGTGCAATGTAAGAAACATCACCCGCTTCGGGTCTTTCGTGCTGCCCAAGACAGGGCTTCGCGATGTGCTTGGTTCCAAGATAAGCACCAGTGGGTACGGGCGGCAATGGAAAGAAAGTGCGGCTCCTGTTTTTCAGCGTAATTCACACGACGTTATCAGGCTTGTTATATGCGTCTTTACTTGTTGGTATCTTGATCCCAAATTCAAACTCATGAGATTGTCATCGTTCCTCCGCTTGCATTCTGCTAACGTGAGTGTACAGTTATTGCCGCAGAAACGGGAGCCGCGCTTTCTTTCAACTCCCGCCCGTACCCACTGGCGCTTATCTTGGAACCAAGCACATCGCGAAGCCCTGTCTTGGGCAGCACGAAAGGCCCGAAGCGGGTGATGTTTCTTACAAAGCACGGGTGAGAGCGCTGTAATCGGGGCGCATCCGAGCGCACGGAGCGAGCTGTCACGTGGTATTTTTTAAACACCGCGGGCTTTTGTTTTTCCCGAATAAAAACGGCCACGCTAAGTCTATCTCGTTGGAAGTGCCTGGGTTGGACGGTATTTGTGGAGCTCCACCACTTTTCTATTGATGCCGGAACGTTTCAAGCTTTATTTAAAAAGATTTATCACGACTAATTATTCAAGTAGAAGGAGGAAAAAAAATGGTACTGTAACTTTTGATAAACCTTAACAACATGCGCGCGATTTCAATTCTGAAGAATGCTTAGTTTTTTTATAAACCTTGTTCCAAGTTAGCTGGGACACCCTGTATATCTGGCTGTCGCTCAATCGGCTCCCCGCAACCGGCTCACCGCAACCGGCTCGCCACATCAATCGCCTCAAGTTCACGAAGCGGACTTCAGCACACGACAGAAAAGCTCATGAGCCCATATATGTTGGCTTGCAAATATCCAGGAGTAATTTTGCATTTCGCACGATGCAACCAAGCGACGTGCGGCAAACGGTACACGTGCAACCGGAGGATCCGTCTTGGTGCTTGTAATGTGTGTAGTAGACATGTAAGCAGTTCATTGCAGGGTGCTCTCGAAGTATGCGGATGCACCGATCACCAGTCGACCTATTCCGGGCAGTGAGCATATATGTTCTTGAACCATTATACCTATCGTCCAATAGGCGGTAATTCAGAGGAGCGCAACTATCCGCCCGACATACTAGGAAAAAGAATGCTAGCTCTAGGTCCGTCCTACATACCTCTGGTCACACCCTACTGGTCGGATTCGTCCGGCGTTCCACCGATCGAAACAGTATGTTTTGGTCCGGCATCGCCACCATCGCCACATAGTGTAGAAATTTTAATTCTTACCGATTCATGGAAGTACTTCATCCAAACGTGGCATAACGCAAAAGTTACCATAAATACCACCTTTGTGCGAAATTCGAGCGCTACCAAGCCAGCGGTTTGGCCGAGAGAATTTTTCTCCGATTTTCAATGAAAGGCGCAGCACTCGTATTGCTTTTCAGCTGCCTAAAAAACGGGAAAGTGAAGAGTGTCTTCCACACTGTCGATGATTGTTCAGTTGCTTTCAACAGGGAAGGGTAGGCCATTCAGTGCGAAAGCAAGATCCGACGTATGCACACGCAATGAAAGGGCTGATACCACATTTGTTGACATTTGTTTTGCTAGTAAATGTGATGGCGCCTGCTGATGAGAAACGACTTCTGCCTATCAACTTGAAGTAGCCGAACCTTGTTGCAAAGGCCCCTGTTACATTTCAAGAATGTCCCGACGAAAAATTCTTATAGCACTAAACGATCCAACCATCGGGCTGATAGACTGCAGAGTTGCACCCTCAACACCTCCTGATCTTAGTCGCCAAATTCGTTTTTAGAAGGAAAGGTTGCTGTGCTATGTTACATTGTGCATTCGCGGAGAGACAAACATGGACAAAGTCAGTCTTAATTAATGGTCAGTATGGTCAGTCTTCAGACGCGTAACCTTGCAAAATGTAATGGATGTTGTATGCATATGCAAGTATAGTATACCTTACTTTTGCCCTCACACATAACGACACCAAACATTTCTATTTTCGTTGCGCGACACGACAGAAAACAGTTTCAACTCGGAAAAGTCCGCGACTCTGTCCGCGACTGTGCATTATAACTGACTGTCACAATATATAAAAAAAGACGGCCCTCCACTTTGACCCAAAAGTCACGCTTTTTCGCTCAACAGACTGCAGAAGTTCATCAGAGTTAGGAAAATTAAGGTTACTTGAGGTGAATTTAGGCAAAATTGAGGTGAATAGCGGAATTATTAGGCTTGAAGGCACACACTATGAACAATAGTTTTTCCACTCTTCAGGCTAATCATTTGTGGAGCAAAATGACTGCGCATCACAAAGTGAGAATATTGTTCTTTTGTGAACAGCATCGCTGTCTACAAACTTGGTGCAGATGGATGTTCACAAACTCACAAAAAAAAAGAAGTTGTTACACAGAAAGCACAGCGCGGTAACTACAAAGGACGAGAGGAGGACAGGACAAGCGCTACTTTGTTACATGTCGTTGTACAGAGGTGAGCACGCTTGTCTACAACGCTTTTTTTTTAAGCAGATCCTGTGTTCTAGAGAGAATACTTACACTCAAATGCCACCGAACAAACGTACAAACCCTGCAGGCACGAGCGCATTGCCCCTGACAAAGCAGCGGCGTTAAGTGCCGATATTTCACTTAATTTTCTCCGCGGCACGCTACACTCGAGTGCTGTGGACATGTCTGTTCACCTCTATACGCTCAAGTTCAAGATGTAGAGCAGCAAAGAAAGTGCACTTACCAATGTGCTGTCGTTGATCGCTGTAAATACGGTCAGCGCATTCGTCAGTTCCTCGTAAGTGCCATCAGACAGAGATACCTTTTTCCGTTCCCCACTTTCCAGAGCGACAAGACACACTACATTAGCTGCCATGGTGTTCAAAATACGTGCAGGCCTAGTAGTACCAAGCAATGCGTGAAGCTTACTGAGTCAGGTCGCCAGACGTAGCAAGAGTGAGGCGCACACGCCGCACGCTTTGGCATTTTATACCAAACTTAAATTACCATCGGGTTCAGGCAGATGTCAGAACACTTCTCATTGGTCTGTTGCGAACAGGTTCAGTAAGGGCTTTCCACCATTTCCGTACTTCATGCAGCTGCAACAACACCGTGCAGAGTCTCGCGTTTTCTCACTTTCTCTCGCATCGGGACGAGTGCATGAACAATATGGCGACGCCACCACTTTGGCATGACTTTCTCCTTTCACCATGGCGTTTCGTTCAACAACCCCAAGCCGTGGCGCTGTAATTTTCGTACTTTCCCACTCTAGCAGTCACCAGGAGTGCACAGAGGAGAGGGCAGGGGCAGGTGTAGTGCCCCCCCCCCCCCCCCCACCCCAAATGGCGTGAGGGATGGGGGCGCAAATTTTGTCCCCTATTGTTCCCTACTGCCCAGAAGACTTTAAAAGGCACTACCATGAACGTCGCACCTGTGCACGTATATACCAGCCACTGACAACTTCCTTTTAAACCCCAACTTTGACTCTGCTTTTGCCATGCTGTTTCGCTCAGCAACCCCAAGCCACCCTTCTTTTTTTTTTTCACTTCTACACGCGGCCTGCTATCCTTTATTTCCGCTGCCCCAGCTCAGGTGCTTCTAGCAGCGACGGCAGATGCCGGGGATAGCAGAAATTCTTTTACCTTTCATATTCAATGCAAAAAAAAAAAAAACACCACTACTCCCAAGCCGTTTCACTGGAATTTTCACCCGTTCTCACGTTACCAGCCACTTTAACTGACCTCAGTTCCCTTTAAACCACCACTCGACTGAGCTTTCACCGCGCTGCTTACATCAAACGTCCCGAACCGGGGTCACTGGAATTTTCGCCCTTACGCTGTCGCCCCACGTGCAGTACGGCGACTCCATCACATGACGTTGCATTCAACAACTCCAACCTTAGCCACTGGAATCTTTGCACATTCTCACGCTTTCCACGAATCCGAACATCCTTGCTTTAAAGGATGTTCGGTAAAAGAATTTCTGCTATCCCCGGCATCTGCCGTCGCTGCTGGAAGCACCTGAGCTGGGGCAGCGGAAATAAAGGATAGCAGGCAGAGTGTAGAAGTGAAAAAAAAAAAGAAGGGTGGCTTGGGGTTGCTGAGCGAAACAGCATGGCAAAAGCAGAGTCAAAGTTGGGGTTTAAAAGGAAGTTGTCAGTGGCTGGTATATACGTGCACAGGTGCGACGTTGTCAGTGGCTGGAATTGAGTCGCTGGAATGCCGTGCCGTTGCAGTCAGCAGACCAGTTTAAATCGTTGGAATTTTCTCACTTTCTTAGCGTTTGCTGTACAGAAATACATGCATTACTTCGGAGAAATCGCGTGCCTCACGCAGTATCAAGCACTTCTTGCTGCTAGGTGCGGTAATCGCTGGAACAACCCGCTCTCCATCGCAGGCGGTTGCATGGCACTTAATTAAAGTACACTATACCGCATACACTCGTGTATATGCCCCCCCCCCCCTTCCTTTTCAAACAAGAAAATATTCCAGCCGCTGATCTGAAGAGAAAAAAAAAAGTTTGCAAACAGCAACTGCGTTTTCTGTGTGCATGACTTTGTCCCCCATGGGAATTTAGCAGACGCCTAGAGGATGAGAGCTGCCTGCGATACGCCGACTTCGCCTCTCTATTGTTAACACACGGATGCTTCGCCGCTCAGCAGTATTGCATCGGCGCTGTTTAAACCCTGTCATGTATTAGGCGTCCATATGTTTTTATTCATCCAGAATTATATTAAGTCGGCCTTATAAAGTGTTCATCAATTTGTAATACCGGCCGTCGGGGCTCCCTGTATAGGGTTCCATTGGAGTCGGAAATTGAATAGAAAACTAAAAGCCGCACCTAGTCAAAATATATTTTTTAAATGGGCCCTTGCACGAGTGTGTACGGTACATATTGCGCGTTATTTTGAAGTAACTACACAGTGTCCTGCTTTATCGTACAGGCATGATGTGACGCAACTCGTTTTATACCGTTTTGGAGCGACATTCTACCGTTTCTGTGGTCCGCGTGCGGGTGGCAAAAGCGTTGCTTTTATGAGCGCTGTAAACGAACTATTTTGACCGCCGCTCACAGGGAAAACAGGAGAACATCACTGTGCCGGCAGTGATATATGCATGAAGAGCGCGACGCCTGCTAGCGGCCGTGGCACTGAAACTGCTGAGTACGTGTGACATCAGCATTAAACTTTCCATGACGTATTTCTCAGCGAAAAACCCGTGACATTCTGTAAATACCTCTGCTACACTGTACCTCTGCTTTATGCAAGTAAACAGTGCGACTTACGTCATGGCACGCGTGTATGCTTCCAGCACTGCTAAAACCAGCGATAACATATTAGCGGAAATCGCGAAGCTGGAAATAAAAGAATCTTCTCACTGCACCCGTCATAGTGAAATGTGGAATGTGCCCACACCACGAGCAAACTGCTGCAAGGAATAGTTAACACGTTCTCCTCTTTGTTAAATCGGTTGGAGCAAGAGCCGTTTGGTCCTTTTTGTAATCCAAATTCTAATTAAGTTGTTTTTGTCGTCTTTACCTAGTATCCTTTAGTCGTTCCCACATAATTTGTTTTCATTTACTACTGTTTATTCATGTCCACTCGCATTCATTTTGGATACTTGCTGTATCCCCAATAACTGCTTAAAATGTTGAAAATACTTGTTCGTTTTCTTTTTTTTTTTTGACCTGTGAAGCTGTGGCATATAGCCGTATCTGTATATGAATGCCAATATGTGAGCTGGCAGGACCCGCATCGAGCCGTTGTCACGGCTTTTTGTCCTGTCTCCTCCTCTGAAAAAGGAAATAAAAGAATTGAATTCTCATGAATTGCATAAAGGCAGCAAAAAAAAAACAAACTTGAGCGGTTTGTTTTGTTTTGAGGAATAGATTGATCTCTTTGCGTAGGAAGGCAAACTCTGCAAAAAGGAAGGGAGTTATAAGTTCCATTAGAAGTTCGCTCACAGTGGTGCTTGAAATGAACGTTCCCTTCTCTTGAGCGTTGAAGTAAATCAGCACATTTACGGCAGTGTACGCCAGCGCGCGCCTCGACTGCCGCCTGTGTTTGCGCGAAAGATCGTGACAGCAGTGTTAACGACCCGGACTATGCTCTATTCTGCTCAAAACTGCAGAGTTTCTCATATGTGCCAGAGTTGAGTCCAACTCTCCTACGCTGGTAGCGACAGACGGTCAGCTTTTTGAGGACAAAGCGTAGGCGAAAACGCGCGCGCGCACGCACGCATGCACACACACACACACACACGCACGCACGCACGCACGCACGCACCGATTTTGGATATCTTCCAATCTTGAACGTCGAAACATTCCAGTGCGTTATACAGTGACTTCAGATGCTTTTATGCCCTTCAGTAGAGTCAGAACAGTGCGATTTCCGAAGGCAAGTGGAGAGTGTTCGCCCTCGATGGCCTCGGAGCTTGAATTCACTTGCTTTTCTTCAATATGAAATGATGTCGAAATCAAAAGGACATTTTACTAAGCTCTGCTGATGCTTCAACATCAGTCAGGCAAAGCAAGGAAGGTAGCTAGAGGGTACGTTTTATTGCACGTGCTATGAAATGTACTCAGCGCTCTTCACACCTCGTATATGAGACGCGCGATTTCTTCACTCATGCGAGGTTGTTTTGAATGTTTTTTTTTTTCTGCATTGGCAAAAAATAAATGCGCAAGGTTGTTTGAGCTATATGTGTTTTCACATGTTTATTACCAAAAGCTCGATGCCTGTCACATGCTGTCACATGCCTGAGAGGAATGGGGCAAAGCTATAGGGCGCACTGTGGCAGAGGGCAAAACGCTTGTCTATAACACGTTCTGGGTGTGTTTCGGGCTGAATGCGCGATATTTAGCGATAACATTTGGCTAAAAATGGATGTAAGCATGGGCAATTAAACTCGTAGGATTTCATCGTCATTATTTGCCTTCCTGATCGCAGCGGCTCTGAGAGCTACGAAACAGGCAGCTGTGCCGTTGTAGACATGTTTTTCCTTCTGACGACTTGCACTTTACAACACGAGAACGGTCACCCACGTACAGCCTTTGTCAAAAGTAACCAGGCTGCATGGTTTGCTTCGCATATTCGCATAACAGAGCCCTCACGGCTTCCCTAAAGATCAGAAAGTTCTTTGAAATTGAGAACACAGGTTCTTCTTACCATACAGATTTAGAGCTTGAGGGCTGGCTGTCATAATACATTTAATATACGACTGAGAAGAAAAACGTGCAGCCTGGTTACTTTTGACAAAGACTGTACATTTGTTCATTTTCTTTGCGTGTGACCAGTGTGCCATTCGGCATAATTTAAGAAAAGAGGAATGGTAATGTGGGGCCAAAATATATAAAAGTATACAAAATTTAACTTGCTGCTCTCGAGTTGCTTCACGGAACACCCGAGCGTTTTGCGCATCTGTGTATTCTTCATCCGGATCTCACTACTATGATATTAACCTTTTCAGCGTGACGTAACCGGCAAGAGCTCTGTCACAACTCTACAAATGAATACACAAAGCACAAAAAAAAAGTAGCGTGTCTACGTGAAAATAGGTTGGTGATGTTATTGGGCGCTAAAACGGAATCAAATGAAATGACGTGTTATGATTTGACCACTCAGGGATGGTGTCAGTGAGAGGTTCGGTCGCGTTAAGTATAATACTGACCCGATTTGATTGCAGCATGTTTTTTAAAGTATAGTCGGGGACAAAAGTCTCCGGACCACGTGTTCCTCAAACGAAGCTTATAGCTCTATCAGACAGCGGTTGGAGACCACACTTGTGGAGATGAAAGAACAAAAATTTAACTTTCACCTCCACAAGTACGGTCTCCAGCCGCCGAATAATAGCAGAGCTATCGGCTTCGTTAGAGGAACACGTGGTCCGGAGACTTTTGTCCCCGACTGTACATTTGGCATGGCTTAGGAGCAGTTGAAAGTTACGTTTTAGAGCTAAAAAGGGGCTATCAGATGTTATACTAGGTTACTATGATAGTTCAAGGTTAAGTCGTTAATATGAGTCCCACCATGAAAAGTTAGTTAATGCAATAGCTCCAGCACATGCAACCAGCAAGCGCAGCCGGCGCCGGCCGATCTCACGCTGTGGCTGTTCTGAAAATTGCCTGCACACCCCATTGCGCTTGCTCCGTGTGCGCCTGCGTGCCTTTGCTTCAAAATGCTGTTGAAACCGGCTAAAACTGTCTCAAAGACTACTGCTGTTGTCGAAATATGCTGTGCTATTGTTTGCGTGGCAACTGTTTCTAAAATTAGAGACACGCTTCGTCGTACTGACAACAGGGCGTGCCTACGCTCTTTAGAACAGCCAACGTATAAATTCCCGCCGTGAGCGTCCGGGAGTACCGCCTGTCCGAGCACGAAGAGCTCGGTTTCTGACTCTCGTTGCAGCAACGCGCACCCAGCAAGTCTTCGAGGAATCCGCGCACTGGTTCGTCGTTCTGCTATTCTGCGATAATTTACAGCCGCATCTGCAGTCAAGGTAAGTTTTTTTAACCGCAGTGCCATCGTGCTAAACTGCATGCTAAACCCCTCTGTTTCAACGACTCGCGATAAGAGATTTAGGATTACAGAAACGTACTTCACAGTCCCCACTATCAGCCGCGCTGCAGTGCCAGCTCCTCCGTAAGCAACAGTTATTTTATTGATAGATATTGAAGTTACATGGCTGCGTACGTAACTTTATAAGGCCGTAGTCTGCTTGGCTCTTCGTCAAGCTGGGCTTGGCTTTGGCCAGCTATGGCTGCCTTGCTTCGTGTCGTCTGTTACTGCGCGTGAGCACGCCGCGCTTGCTTATTACTGTGACGATGCGCTCCTGCGCTGTGGCAGACGACACGAAGCACCGCTTCGAGGCCCCTGTACGTCTGCACCGCGCCGTGTTCGTACTAAAGGCGCGTTTATAGTCCGACGCGCGCGCGCACTACGTCACGTTGGCGACAGCAATCCGTAGCAGTCGTGAGCCAAATCTGCGCCGGGCCCGTCGGGGCACGCTGGCAGCCGCCGGTTGCGTTGGCCGCTGCAGTGCGTCGAACTATAGACGGAGCTGTTTTCACCAACGCAACGCAGCGTGCGCGCTTAACAGTGGGCGACTGTGTACTTCAGTGCATTTTCACAGTATTACCGTTGCTGTTTGAAGCTCGTTTTGCGAGGCCATTTGATTGGACGTATCTCAGGCTTGAAGTTGTACATGTTTAAATCCTCACCTCAGTTGTTGCTGCACTTCTTGAACTCTTCTGCTGCGTAACATGGCCCCTCCTATCCTTTCTCCCTTATCGCTCCACTCTTTCCCCTTCATTCTTTTCTGCCTGTCCTTTTACTCAAGCTAACTGCAGCTCAGTGCTTCAGGTGTCGATGGCAGATGCCACAGCTAGCAATTTTTTTACTTCCGTTTTTATTTTATTAAACAAACCACTTAAACATTAACAACAATACCCCATCGTCGGTTTCTAGTATCTTGGGAACTCCATGAGTGGCCAACCATTATGACACTGACGACTTCTTACAATGATTCACCATGAGGACTCTTAAAGCCTGGACAACCAGTGTAGCTGTTATGAGAACGCAATGGGTTTGCCTTCGAAGCGAAAGAAGTCTGATGCAACTCTTTCCCAAGGAAAGCTTGGTATTTCCTTCATGAGCACGGGCTCACATGGTGGCTTCTTGTTAGTTTCTTGGCATGCTGGGCACCTTTCCACACAGTTCTTTATATCAACTGTCATACCAGGTCAGTATATATAGTTTCCCTGGCTTTCTTGAGGCAACTGTTTATGCCAATATGTCCTGTATGTATTTGTTTAAGGACTCTGTTCCTCCAGGACTTCGGAATCACTGACCGGAAACACGCCTTTGTAACTGCAAGCTCGCCCTTGAGTGACCAATACAGCTTTGCTGGTTTCATCAGGGCCTTTGGAATTGTTTGGCCACCCGTTTGCGATCATTCTTATGACCTCTCATAAGCCTTTGTCCATTTCAACCTCTTTCTTGAAAACCTCCCATGCATTTGGTGCCACTGGGACAATTTCCATGACCTGGGGGTTCTTCGTGCACTCTTCGGTTGTTCCTTTGCTGTTGTAATCTTTTGACCTCTCTTATAAACGATTGTAGGTGCATACTGCTGCATGTCTAGCCTTTGCCTTGCTTAGTGTTTTGTTGTTTGGCAGTGCTTTCAATCTGTTTGACGTCAGTCTTATGGTCAGTGGTCTGCCATATATACAGGATGTTTCCAAGACTTTACAGAATTTTTAAAAATAGGTTTTTAGATAGAACAGAACTTTTTTTTTACATAGCATTGTCAGCAGTGCAGTACATCAGAATGCAGCTAAAACGTGCTAGCAGGCTGGTTAGCTAATATTCAGTAAAGTTTTAACTATTACTGTTAGTTAGGCTCCTTAATCATTGAGAGGCTATACGTATAACCCATGGTATGTAATAAACATATCAGTTTTTAGAATTTCGAAAATGCGGTCACCGTCGATGCTGTGGCCCAATGAATTTTGGCTATTTCAACGAGTTATGTGCACTGGAGAGGTTGCTTTGCTTGCAAGCTTCTTGAAAGCGCATGCATTTTGGCGTGATGTAGCCAGAATTTGTTGGGCCACAGCGCCGAGCATTTTCAAAGTTCTGAAAACTGACATGGATATTAGTTACGGTGAGATAAATTCAATATTATTCAATATTAATTAACCAGCCTGCTAGTTAGCAAGTGTTAGCTGCATGCTGATGTACCATACCGCTGACAATGCCATGCTGAAAAAAGCGCTCTTCTAACTCAAAGTTTATTTTTCAAAACTGTGTAAAGTCTTCGGTTAAGTGCACTGTATACTGGTAAAATTTCTTACATCCATGCCAGATTGCCAGTGCTTCTTTTTCAGTTTGGTGACACTTCTGCTGGGGCTCGGTCACTGAGGCTGATGCATAAGTAATGGGCTTTCCTTCTTGCAGCAGAACTGCATCAACTGAAAGCATCATAGCCCTCTGACATAGTATGCCAGTGCTGGTGTTCCTTTCAGGGCTTCTTTGGCCAGTGTCTTTAGCAGATAATTTCTCTTTAGCAGCACTTTGTTCATTTCATCTGAACTATGCAGACTCTTAGCAGCCGGTTCTGTGATTTTTTTCGATGATTCCCTTCTGTTCCCTTCTGTTCCATGCTTCCATGCTTATCAGCTTTCTTGAATTCATCAATCAGACATTAAGGGATCCTTCTGGGGGGGGGGGGGGAGGGTTCGTTTACTAATCTTTTGCTACCTTCTTCTTTTATGTTCATTTCATACTAAAAATTTCTGACGCATCTGTTGCCTTGGAAGATGTTACATTTAGGTTTAGGTTTATGGTGGGTTTAATGTCCTAACGCGACTCAGGCTATAAGGGGCGTCATAGTGGAAGGCTTCGGAAATTTCGATTTGTCTTGCCTTTTATGTATACACTCTCTACAGCAGATTGAATAACTCGCAGGCGTTCTGTTGTAGCACTGGTATGGCATCAATATTGACAACTAAAATTTTAGCTTAGCTCTTCATTCCATTACTGCACAGGTTCCTTTGGCTTCACCCATCACTTGCATATTGCAGTTGCTGTATGTCAAATTCTTCTGGCAGTAGATGGATGTAAGTGAACACCCATTGGTAGCACTTTTTCAGTGGTCGTACATTGCACTGTACGCCTGTGTCCAACTTGATGGTGACTGTGGCACTATCGCTGAACTTAATTTCGTCTTGCTTTCTTTTGTCTTTACCTCCGACATGCACAGCTCGGTGTCTTCTTTGTCATCAATGGAGTGCATGTGATACTGCGCTTATCTTCTGCCTGTTCGGCTAACTGTTGCTAAGCATTCTATCTTTTGGCACTTGTGCCACTGCTTGCAAATAGGTTTGGCATACTCTAGGCTTGTGGTATCCTGCACATAATTTGCTGGCATATCTTGGTAGTCAGTACTTATTTGGGTGTGGTCCTCTTTGAGTCATTCTTCAGCTCGCATTTTTATTCTTGGATTGCATTGACCACCCCGGTATCCTTGCAAGTGATTTGTTTCAGTTGCATCGATTCTTGCTCACTTGCCCTGCATAGGCTGATGGGTTTCTGAATGTGTATGGTAGGATTGCTCAGCAGCCTCTCTCGCACATCATCGTTGGATATACTGATAATGATGCCATCTCTGAGCAGCTCGTCGGACAGGTCTCCGAACTGGCATTTCTTTGTCTGCAGTCTGGCTGCTGTCGGGAACTCGATGAAGGGCGCAGTTCCTTTTGCTCCATCTAGTTGAACTTGTGTTTGTAGTGTGGCTTATCTTTGGAGTGAACTGTGGTTTGAACCTTTGCTTGGCTACTTCAAGGTTTTTCTTCCTTGCTTAGAGAGAGTCAGAATGCTACTTGCACATCCGGTTCAATAACAGCCATGAAATTTGCCATTTGCACTTCTGGCAGCTTCTTGTGGAGTTGTACCGCTGTGGCATATGACTCGTATCTGTGTAGTCAGTCTTCCCATGCATTTTGTGACAGCGATCGCAAGTCGATTGGTTTCATTGGCATCAGACCACTGTCCACCATGGTTTCAAAATTAGTGTTGGCCTCGTTCACGTTTATTTGCCACTTTCGTCTTCGTTGATTTCTTCTTCTGCACTGCTTGCTTTTACGCTTCCTTCTTCATCTCGCAAGATTGCGCTTTTGGCACCATGTAAACAATAGTTATTTATTAATATGTACCAAGATTACATGGCTACTTAATACGGCCATCATCTGCTCGGCTCCCCGTTAGGCTGAGCTTGGCTTGGCTATGGCCAGCTGTGGCTGCCTTGACATGATCCAAACATGTTTTGTAGAATTCAGTGTGCTGGCGTCTGCTGTCTACTTCCTTCAATAGCTTTCCTTTCTGTTGCGAACTCCTACATAGGACAAAGGCTTTTTCCTCTGGCACTGTTGTATGCTCGCAGTGTAAATTTGTTTTGAGTTCAATCCCATTCCTGCAGAATATGCATGAAAACCTGTAACCGCAACTATTTATTTTGCATTACATAATTCTTGCCAAAGCCTTGTGGGATTTTTGAATTTACTGCCATTGCAAATTTTCTGTGTTCTTGCTGCGGCACCAGCTGAAATGAGAGATACCAAACACTTGCATTTTTTGGCTTTCAGATGCAGTGCAGAAGAACATACAGCTGCAGAAAGTGTTGCCACAGGGCACCATCTTTGTCCACTCTTTTTCGGCACTTCAGCTCATGGCATGGCTCTGAAGGGAATTGGAACTGCAGCTTGGAAGGCTGCACAAATTCTTACAGACTCTACAGGTCCTTCCGGGCGCACGTTACCCGGTGCCACCAACATCTGTCTGCCTCTTCTATGAAGACAACAGTTGCAAGTCCTCCACCATCACTGTCCGATAACCTACAGGACACAAGAGATGATGAGACATCCTGTGGAAACAATGTTCCAGAGCCAGCGGATGTTCATGTAACAAATCATGCAAGTGTTGGCTCATCTGATCCAAATACGGAATGCGCTATGCACCTTTCATCTTTGCTACTAAAGTGGCAAGAAGGCCGACAGTTGCCATTGAGTGTGGTAAATGAAATAGCAAATGACATTGTGAATTTTGTGCAAGACTATAGAGCAGAGCTAGGTACAGCTGACATGACTGAAATTTCCAAGTTTACAACCAGGGCAGGCCGTGAAAAGTATTGGAAAGCTTCATGTAGTTTTGTTGCCCCGAAAACAGTGGTATGTTCAGATAAGGAAAAAAAAGAAACATACCAGTACGTATCAGTGCTTGACACGGTGAAAACTGTTGCAAGTGTCTGTGACCTTTTTAAAAAAAGAAAAGCTAGCAGTGGCCTTCTTCAGGATGCTTTTGATGGGGAGTTTTATAAAAACCACCGGATCTTCAAGTCTATGAATGACAAAGCATTAGTTCTCCAGCTTTATTTTGATGACTTCGAAATTTGCAACCCACTGGGCAGCAAGCGTGGGAAGCATAAACTTCTGGCTGGGTATATGTCAATCCTGAACATACAGCCCAAGTACCTGTCCAAATTAAATGCTAAGTACCTTGTTCTACTTGCCAAATCTTCTCTTGTTGCTAAATATGGCCTCCATCATATAATGCAGCCACTGCTAGCTGACCTGCACCTACTGGAGTCAACTGGTATACAGTTGAATGGAGAAACTGTTAAAGGTTCAATTTTATTTGTGTGTGGTGATAATTTATCAAGCCACCAGGTTGGTGGTTTTCGTCAGTGCTTTTCTTCGGGGCTGATCTGCCGGTTTTGCATGGCGAGCAAGCAAGGTATTAATGAGAAATGGCATGAGGAAGAGTTTGTTCTAAGGAACAAGGTAACACATGCACAACATGTTAAACTGGCCCAGGCAGATGAAAGCTTGTCAAGTGTGTATGGCATTACAGGTGAAGGCTGCTTTAACTCAATCAACTCCTTTGATGTCACGCAAGGGCTGCCACCCGATGTTATGCATGATTTATATGAAGGCGTCATCCCGTTTGTGCTTAAACATGTGATTCATCGCATCATCTCTGATCGTGTTCTGAGTTTGGATGAGTTGAATGAGAGGCTTCTCTGTTTTCCCTTCAAAGGGGCTGACAAAAGAAGTAAGCTTCCTCCTATTTCTCGTCAAGCAGTGTTTGGAAGCGCTGCACTCAAAGGATCAGCTGCTGAAAAACTCTGCTTTTTCCGTTTCTTTTCACTCCTGGTTGGTGATTGTGTGTCAAAAGGAAATGCCGCATACAGCGTATACCTTGCACTGAGGACTGTTGTAGATATTGTTGCTGCACCACAGGTCAGCCGTAGTGCAGCTGCATACTTGCAAGTCCTTATTGAGGATTTTTACAGTGCATTCAGGGAAGTTTTGCCTGACGTGAATGTGATTCCTAAAATGCATTACCTTATTCATTACCCTAGGCTGCTGCTCTTGTATGGGCCACTTATAAAACTGTCATGCATGCGTTTTGAGGCTAAGCATCAATTTTTCAAATCGATTGTGAAAAAGACTGGAAACTTCAAGAGCATCTGTGCTACACTTAGCCAGCGCCACCAAATGCATCTGATGTATTCTTTAACAGAACCATGTCAATCAGTACTTACAGTTGGTAAGAGAAAGTGTGATTTCAACTCCCTGCCTGGCCTCTTAAAGGATAGACTACAGGAGCTCAGCCTAGTAGACATGGATGTACACACAGTTTCATCGCTCACAGTTGATGAAAGGAAACTCTCCGTCGGCTGTGTCATTCCCTTAGTTATACATGAAAATGACCTCCCTCTGTTTGCTCAGGTAGCATTGATAGCAATCTGTAATGCAGCACATTTTGTTTATGCTTCAGTGTTAAGGACAAAGTATTTTGATGACCATTTTCATGCTTATTGTGTTGACCTTTCTGGCCACAGTGTGATAATTGAAAGCATGGAGCACCTTGATGAATTTTTTGATCCCCTGTATCTGTATGAACTGCAAAGCTTTTCTTACATTTGCCCCAGATATGACTTCTTTACACAGGAGTCCCAGTGATATGTTGTGAATGCTTTCATTCCACGTTTTGCTGCATTGGTTGTGGTTTTTCTTTCTGCTGTGCCTTTATATTTCCAGTAGTTCAAATTCTCGAGCAGTAATACCCAGACTCGGACGAAGAGACATTACACATGATTTTATGTATTTTGTTGTGTTTACAGTGTATTGCTTCAATTTATTTCATGTTACTGCAACTGTAATAATGCCACCCAGTGTTCTCAGGTGGCGCTGAAGTGTCTTCGAAGACGTTGAAGTGTCTCGCGCTGGCTGGCTGGCTGCTGCATTCTGCTGGTTAGCAACCTGTCGCCCTGTTTTCCGTTACATATTCTGGTGGAGGTGCGGGGTAAGATCCCTGTATATGTCTAATACTCCTCCGCACACCCTGGGCTCCAGTCCTTCGCTGGTGGACA
The DNA here is from genome assembly GCF_055824585.1 of Amblyomma mixtum. Classification (NCBI taxonomy): domain Eukaryota; kingdom Metazoa; phylum Arthropoda; class Arachnida; order Ixodida; family Ixodidae; genus Amblyomma; species Amblyomma mixtum. The sequence continues at coordinate 257,544,269 of NC_143014.1, read as the reverse complement.
CCCCTGTGCACCGTGCTAGCCGGAGAAACCAAGGCCTACCTCCCGAACACGGGCTTTTGGAGTCTGCAAGAGCACCCACCCATCGACCTGTTATGCCAGCTGCAGCCTACTATACCTTGCAGAATCCGCGACTGCCCAAACCATTCCATGGCAGTCAGCTCGAAGACTGGCTGGTCGAGTTTGAACGCGTGGCCTCGTTCAACCAGTGGGACGACGCAGCCAAGCTTCGAAACGTCTTCTTTAGCCTGGAGGATGGGGCGCGTACGTGGTACGAGAACCGAGAAGATGCGCTAACATCATGGCATGAGTTCCGCCGACGCCTGCTGGAAACCTACACCAGCACGGATCGCCGAGAACGGGCTGAACGGGCTTTGCAGTCTCGCATTCAAATGCCGAATGAGTCTGTAGCCATGTACGTGGAGGATATGACTCGGCTCTTCCGGCGAGCTGACCCGGCCATGCCCGAAGAGAAAAAGGTGCGCCAACTCATGCGCGGCGTCAAAGAACAGCTATTTGCAGGCCTCGTGCGCAGCCCACCTGGGACTGTTGCTGAGTTTCTCACGGAAGCGGCACGATGGAGAAGATGCTCCTGCGGCGTTCTACCACCTACGACAGGCCAGTACTCGCCGCTTCACTTACAGAGCCGCTTCCTGCCTTCGGGGCTAACCCTGATCTCCGCGACCTGATCCGCTCCGTTGTGCGCGAAGAGCTCCAGGCGCTTTTCGGTGCTCCCCTGCCGACAGCCGGCTCTCTCGCTAGCCTCGTCCGCGAAGAGGTTCAAGCTTTGCGACCTTCGTTCCCGTACGTTGATCCGCCGGCTTTACCCACGGAGTGCCGTCGTCCAACGTATGCTGAAGCCTTGCAACGTCCTGCGCCCTCTTCGGCGCAGTTTCCTCCGTCCAGTCAAGGCTCGCTGTTTTCCGCACACCCCGACACGTACTACATCGACAATCGACGATCGCCCCAGCGGAAGACGGACCTGTGGCGTGCTCCAGATCGGCGGCGTCTCTGCTTTCACTGCGGGGAACCCGGTCATCTGTATCGCCAGTGCCCGTATCGACAGCTTGGACTGCGGGGGTTTCCTATCGACATGCCCCGTCCACCACGAGGTCAACGACCCCGGGAGATCGAGGACTACGTAGCCCAGCAGCGCATGGCGACAGTTTCGCAGCGGCAGTCTCGGTCTCCATCACCACGCCGACCTTCGCCACAGCCCCAAAGCTCCTCCTGGATGGCGCAGAGACGGTCGCCAAGTCCCCGCCGGGAAAACTAAAGAGAGCGACCTCAGGGGGTGAGGCCGCTGGCAATCGATGCGAACAAGACCCCCCGACAACGCGAACAGCGACCGACCGCGATTTAAAGGCAACGACTGCAGTACCTGAACTCGGAGATCGATTCTCGTTGGATATACCCGTGCTTCTCGATGGCTATAAGGTTAGTGCTTTGGTGGACACTGGCGCTGATTTCTCGATTTTAAGCGGAAAGCTAGCGGCGCTTCTTAAAAAAAGTAATGACGCCATGGTCCGGCACGCAGATTCGCACGGCTGGCGGACATGTCGTAACTCCGCTTGGCCTATGCACAGCAAGAGTCCAAATTCGCAGCTCCACATTTGTTGTCAGCTGCCTAGTTTTACCTGACTGCTCCCGTGACTGCATCCTTGGCGTTGATTTTCTCCGGGAGTATGGAGCTATTATTGACCTCCGAAAGCGCACTGTCACATTTTCTACCGAGAAAGCTGATGTTTACTCCGAGGACTGTCCACGCCGCGCCGCCCTTCGAATATCCGCCGAGAGCGTTTGGATTCCGCCACGCGCCAGTGTTTTTGTGAGTGTTCACTGCGACGGACTACGTGAAGGGACAGCGGTCGCAGAAGGCAACCACCGGATCTTCAAGTCTATAAAAACCACCGGATCTTCAAGTCTATGAATGACAAAGCATTAGTTCTCCAGCTTTATTTTGATGACTTCGAAATTTGCAACCCACTGGGCAGCAAGCGTGGGAAGCATAAACTTCTGGCTGGGTATATGTCAATCCTGAACATACAGCCCAAGTACCTGTCCAAATTAAATGCTAAGTACCTTGTTCTACTTGCCAAATCTTCTCTTGTTGCTAAATATGGCCTCCATCATATAATTCAGCCACTGCTAGCTGACCTGCACCTACTGGAGTCAACTGGTATACAGTTGAATGGAGAAACTGTTAAAGGTTCAATTTTATTTGTGTGTGGTGATAATTTATCAAGCCACCAGGTTGGTGGTTTTCGTCAGTGCTTTTCTTCGGGGCTGATCTGCCGGTTTTGCATGGCGAGCAAGCAAGGTATTAATGAGAAATGGCATGAGGAAGAGTTTGTTCTAAGGAACAAGGTAACACATGCACAACATGTTAAACTGGCCCAGGCAGATGAAAGCTTGTCAAGTGTGTATGGCATTACAGGTGAAGGCTGCTTTAACTCAATCAACTCCTTTGATGTCACGCAAGGGCTGCCACCCGATGTTATGCATGATTTATATGAAGGTGTCATCCCGTTTGTGCATAAACATGTGATTCATCGCATCATCTCTGATCGTGTTCTGAGTTTGGATGAGTTGAATGAGAGGCTTCTCTGTTTTCCCTTCAAAGGGGCTGACAAAAGAAGTAAGCTTCCTCCTATTTGTCGTTAAGCAGTGTTTGGAAGCGCTGCACTCAAAGGATCAGCTGCTGAAAAACTCTGCTTTTTCCGTTTCTTTTCACTCCTCGTTGGTGATTGTGTGTCAAAAGGAAATGCCGCATACACCGTATACCTTGCACTGAGGACTGTTGTAGATATTGTTGCTGCACCACAGGTCAGCCGTAGTGCAGCTGCATACTTGCAAGTCCTTATTGAGGATTTTTACAGTGCATTCAGGGAAGTTTTGCCTGACGTGAATGTGATTCCTAAAATGCATTACCTTATTCATTACCCTAGGCTGCTGCTCTTGTATGGGCCACTTATAAAACTGTCATGCATGCGTTTTGAGGCTAAGCATCAATTTTTCAAATCGATTGTGAAAAAGACTGGAAACTTCAAGAGCATCTGTGCTACACTTAGCCAGCGCCACCAAATGCATCTGATGTATTCTTTAACAGAACCATGTCAATCAGTACTTACAGTTGGTAAGAGAAAGTGTGATTTCAACTCCCTGCCTGGCCTCTTAAAGGATAGACTACAGGAGCTCAGCCTAGTAGACATGGATGTACACACAGTTTCATCGCTCACAGTTGATGAAAGGAAACTCTCCGTCGGCTGTGTCATTCCCTTAGTTATACATGAAAATGACCTCCCTCTGTTTGCTCAGGTAGCATTGATAGCAATCTGTAATGCAGCACATTTTGTTTATGCTTCAGTGTTAAGGACAAAGTATTTTGATGACCATTTTCATGCTTATTGTGTTGACCTTTCTGGCCACAGTGTGATAATTGAAAGCATGGAGCACCTTGATGAATTTTTTGATCCCCTGTATCTGTATGAACTGCAAAGCTTTTCTTACATTTGCCCCAGATATGACTTCTTTACACAGGAGTCCCAGTGATATGTTGTGAATGCTTTCATTCCACGTTTTGCTGCATTGGTTGTGGTTTTTCTTTCTGCTGTGCCTTTATATTTCCAGTAGTTCAAATTCTCGAGCAGTAATACCCAGACTCGGACGAAGAGACATTACACATGATTTTATGTATTTTGTTGTGTTTACAGTGTATTGCTTCAATTTATTTCATGTTACTGCAACTGTAATAATGCCACCCAGTGTTCTCAGGTGGCGCTGAAGTGTCTTCGAAGACGAAGTGTCTCGCGCTGGCTGGCTGGCTGCTGCATTCTGCTGGTTAGCAACCTGTCGCCCTGTTTTCCGTTACATATTCTGGTGGAGGTGCGGGGTAAGATCCCTGTATATGTCTAATACTCCTCCGCACACCCTGGGCTCCAGTCCTTCGCTGGTGGACACCCCTGTGCACCGTGCTAGCCGGAGAAACCAAGGCCTACCTCCCGAACACGGGCTTTTGGAGTCTGCAAGAGCACCCACCCATCGACCTGTTATGCCAGCTGCAGCCTACTATACCTTGCAGAATCCGCGGCTGCCCAAACCATTCCATGGCAGTCAGCTCGAAGACGTCGAAGACTGGCTGGTCGAGTTTGAACGCGTGGCCTCGTTCAACCAGTGGGACGACGCAGCCAAGCTTCGAAACGTCTTCTTTAGCCTGGAGGATGGGGCACGTACGTGGTACGAGAACCGAGAAGATGCGCTAACATCATGGCATGAGTTCCGCCGACGCCTGCTGGAGACCTTACACCAGCACGGATCGCCGAGAACGGGCTGAACGGGCTTTGCAGTCTCGCATTCAAATGCCGAATGAGACTGTAGCCATGTACGTGGAGGATATGACTCGGCTCTTCCGGCGAGCTGACCCGGCCATGCCCGAAGAGAAAAAGGTGTGCCAACTCATGCGCGGCGTTAAGGAGCAACTTTTCGCTGGCCTCGTGCGCAGTCCACCTGGGACTGTTGCTGAGTTTCTCACGGAAGCGGCCACGATGGAGAAGATGCTCCTGCGGCGTTCTACCACCTACGACAGGCCAGTACTCGCCGCTTCACTTACAGAGCCGCTTCCTGCCTTCGGGGCTAACCCTGATCTCCGCGACCTGATCCGCTCCGTTGTTCGCGAAGAGCTCCAGGCGCTTTTCGGTGCTCCCCTGCCGACAGCCGGCTCTCTCGCTAGCCTCGTCCGCGAAGAGGTTCAAGCCTTGCGACCTTCGTTCCCGTACGTTGACCCGCCGGCTTCACCCACGGAGTGCCGTCGTCCAACGTATGCTGAAGCCTTGCAACGTCCTGCGCCCTCTTCGGCGCAGTTTTCTCCGTCCAGTCAAGGCTCGCTGTTTTCCGCACACCCCGACACGTACTACATCGACAATCGACGATCGCCCCAGCGGAAGACGGACCTGTGGCGTGCTCCAGATCGGCGGCGTCTCTGCTTTCACTGCGGGGAACCCGGTCATCTGTATCGCCAGTGCCCGTATCGACAGCTTGGGCTGCGGGGGTTTCCTATCGACATGCCCCGTCCACCACGAGGTCAACGACCCCGGGAGATCGAGGACTACGTAGCCCAGCAGCGCATGGCGACAGTTCCCCAGCGGCAGTCTCGGTCTCCATCACCACGCCGACCTTCGCCACAGCCCCAAAGCTCCTCCTGGATGGCGCAGAGACGGTCGCCAAGTCCCCGCCGGGAAAACTAAAGAGAGCGACCTCAGGGGGTGAGGCCGCTGGCAATCGATGCGAACAAGACCCCCCGACAACGCGAACAGCGACCGACCGCGATTTAAAGGCAACGACTGCAGTACCTGAACTCGGAGATCGATTCTCGTTGGATATACCCGTGCTTCTCGATGGCTATAAGGTTAGTGCTTTGGTGGACACTGGCGCTGATTTCTCGATTTTAAGCGGAAAGCTAGCGGCGCTTCTTAAAAAAAGTAATGACGCCATGGTCCGGCACGCAGATTCGCACGGCTGGCGGACATGTCGTAACTCCGCTTGGCCTATGCACAGCAAGAGTCCAAATTCGCAGCTCCACATTTGTTGTCAGCTGCCTAGTTCTACCTGACTGCTCCCGTGACTGCATCCTTGGCGTTGATTTTCTCCGGGAGTATGGAGCTATTATTGACCTCCGAAAGCGCACTGTCACATTTTCTACCGAGAAAGCTGATGTTTACTCCGAGGACTGTCCACGCCGCGCCGCCCTTCGAATATCCGCCGAGAGCGTTTGGATTCCGCCACGCGCCAGTGTTTTCGTGAGTGTTCACTGCGACGGACCACGTGAAGGGACAGCGGTCGCAGAAGGCAACCTGTCCCTTTTGCTCACCCACGGCATCTGCTCAGCGCGAAGTCTCATCCATCTCCGCGACGGCTGCTCTGAGCTCCTGGTGACTAACTTCTCTAACGAGCCCCGGCACCTTTTTCGTGCTACTGCCATCGCATTCGCCGACCCCTTAGCGGAGGTTTCTGAATGTTTCATGTTCGAAGCTGTTGGACCTGTGCGCCCATCCCTTGACATCAGCCCGGACCTTTCGGCGACTCAATAGCGAGAACTATGTGCCCTCCTACTCGAATATGCTGTTTCGCTTCTCGAATACCTGTTTCGAATACCTGTTTCGCTTCTTCGTCGAAAGTCCGGCAAACGGGTCTTCTCAAGCACCACATCATTACGCCCGACGATGCCCGCCCTATCCACCAGCAGCCGTACCGTATCTCACCGAAGGAGCGCGAGGCGATCCAAACGCAGGTGAAGGAGATGCTTTCAGATGGAATAATTCAACCTTCCAGCAGCCCCTGGTCTTCACCTGTCGTGCTGGTGAAGAAAAAAGATGAGACACTTCAGCGCCACCTGAGAACACCGGGTGGCATATTCTGCATTATCATTTTGTATTTACTTCTTGTGCTCTGCCATATTTCATGTTAATCCTTTTTTATATTGCTTTCTCTGCATTCAGTTTATTGATCATTTGTTTGCCTCCTTTCTACAACAGCTCCATATAAGGGCTGGAGTATGCATAAATAAATAAGACCAGTTGCTGTTTTTTTTACACTCCAGTGGTAGGTTTCGCTGCTGTATTTTCAGCACTGGGAATTTCAAGTGCAAAGCACAAAGCTGGAGAACACCTATCAGTGAAACGTGCAACTACTTAAGAAGCATGGCTAATGCAGCACTTGCAGAGGAATTGCCCCTTTTGTGAATACAGAACTTTGAAATTTTTGTCGGCTGTCCTTGGAAGGTTCACGTCAAAAGAAGCTGAAATTTTAAAGCATACTTTATTGACAAAACGGCCGATTCTGGTGTGGGTAAAGAAAAGCCGAAAGTTGGTGAATGTTCATGATGCAAAAAATAGCACGAAGGAAACACTAAGGATGGTTAGGGCGATGCAGACAAGTGCTAACTTGCAACCGAGGTTTATTGCTAAATGCACTCAATTTATACATGACACAATGAAAAACATGGAAAAGCAGGCTCCCCTCGGAAGCTGCTGTCAAAAGTCCAAAAGCAATGCAACAGAATGTATCACTCGTCGCTTAGGGAAGGCGAATAAGCGTAAAGGAAACTTAATAACATTGCATGGCGGAGACTGTCCTGCTGTGGGTGCTGCATCTGGCTCTGAAAATGCTGGTTAACTTGCAGAAAGTTGTAGATGTGTGACAGTGCATCAGTCATGCTTCCTTGGCAAATTTTCATGTCTGTTTAGAATTACGTGTATTGCGTGTGCTCCATGGGAGCCTGCTGCCACGCTCTGAATTAAAGTAAGTTGAAATCCTCAGTTGGGTTTCCCTTTTGCCTTCGTCTTTACTATCACTGGAAAATGCCTCTGCTGTTGGGCTGCAACCACCTGCCTCATATAACTGCTCTCCGGTTTGATAACAGCATGTAAGCAAGCAGGTTGATATTTCATGATCAGTTTGCATTCATACCTTGAGATTCTGATTCCATCACATAGTGAAATTGGAGATGTCATACAACAAAGATGTAGTCTGTAATAGCGTTTGAAGTATAATTTACAGTTCTGAAGCTGTATTTGCGCTATGACGATGAGGGACATACGTACTGTTTTTGCTAGTGGTAATAAAAGTACTATTGTAGCAAATAGTACATTTCACCATATACATGAATTTTTAGCAATGGCCACAGCAGCCTGGTAGCTGCCAGTACATACAACCATTAATAAGGCAGCATACCTTCAGAAATACGAAGTCCCCTCATGAGGGCCTCCATGTGCCTATATCATAAGCAGCATGCACATATTGTATGCTGCTTGTAATGCATGCAGTAAAGAGTGATGCATTTGTGTAGCTGCTATATTTGCATATAAACATACAGGATTTAACTTGGGGTATCCATTCTTTAGCCCCTGGGTTACACATTACACATCTCCCTGTTAGCAGTTAGTAAAAGCTAGGAAAATGAAAGCTGCATTTTCGAAGGTGGGCTAAACGAAACGGAGCATGGTAGGATGCGATCGGTGCCACATAATTTCACAAGCGGTGGATCTTCACACTTTCACCTGCCACAAAGTGCAAGGCATAAGGTACTCGCATTCGCTTGCAATTCACACGCACAGGGCAGAGCACACGTCGGAAAACTGCACATTGAAAGAAGTGCATAATCAAAGCGGTGACTCGCTCTACGCACGTTTCTCCACCGCGCAAGCATCAATTTCCTCACACGTTTCGTGAACAGCACTACTCGAGACACGAAGACTGAAAACCCGACGAGCAAATGACCACGGAAGTGCTCTGTATTTGAGTTCTAGAACACTGGTGACAGGAACTTTCTGCGTACGGCTACGGTTACCGATAGGGCAGGTAACAATCCTTTCTCCGCAACTCTTCACAAAGTAAAAAAAAAAAAAAATCACCAACGCGATAATCCACCTCTTCAGTGTTCCGAAAAACTGCGCGGGTACCTGTAGTTGCCTCGACACAGTTAGCCATGGTGGTAGGTGCCGAAGCGGCAATATCTGTTTATTTCTCGTCAGCTGCGCATTCGCTGCATGTGGAGTCCTTGTGTTGTCAACCAACGGACTGGCACTTACCACATTGCCGCACATTTCCTGCTTGCTCTCTTCACTCTAATAGCCACTTACTCGCACAGAACGAAGTCCGTTGTCAACAACGGGAACAAGTTGGCTTCAAAAACGGGACAGGCCGCCCGTTAGCAACACAACACTCCTGCAAACTGGTGAAAGCCCAGCGCACCGCCGATGCTTCGCTGCCTGACCACATTGCCGCATGTTTTCAGCTTGTTCTCTTCACTGGAATAACTACTCATTTCTATAACACTAGGTCCCTTGTCAACAACTTGAAGAAGGCTTCAAGAACTTCATTGCACGCCCATTGGCAACAACACACGTCGAAAACTGCTGTCGAGCAGCCAGCGCGCAAGAACGCAGCCAGCGCAGCGCGGTCGGTGCTTTGCTCTTAGGCCGCTTGGCCATGCTTGGCTACGGATAGCGCCCGTTGCGACCCGCCGTTGGCCGCGATGGCACAGGACGAACGCTCAGGCGCCGCCGCTGTTTCAGTCAGGCCTCAAGTTACCGTCGTGCATGCCGTTGGCCCAGTCAGCATTACCAGCTATGCCGGCAGTCTTCAATGTGCATGCATGCCGGCGAAAAGAAATAGTTCTTTAACTCCTTTGTGGCTGAGAGGAGTATCTAACGACATTTACATCTGTTCAGAATAGGAGTAAAATAGAGTCATGAAAACATTTTTGCTCCTCCATTTACTTCAAGAAGTAAAACAGGCGACTGTGAACATTTTTACTCCTTAACGCGGGAGTATATTTTTAGGGTGAGGAGTATTAAAGGCTATGTATGTTTTTATACTCCTATTTCGGCTAAATCTTGTTTACAGTGTAGGCACGGGCAAGGAAAAGCACCTCGGGCTGGCACTGGAAGTGAAATTCACCCCTGATGAGGGTTGCGTGAGACACCAAATGCGTCCTGTCGATCGTAAACAGGTAAATCAGAAGCTCTTTCCGTTTTTTTTTTGTGCATTTTCGTCCTGCGTTGTTTCGCGTCCTACTCCCCCGTTTCTCTACTTTCCTTTTGAATTTTCCGCAGGAAGTTCCTTGCAGCCAACAAAACAACGGGGGTCCACTCCAAGCTAGTATATCTTTTCTCCCTATATCTTTTTTTACTTCGTATTGGTTTTCTTGAAATCGCGTCGGGTTCCACGTCATGGGTGTTTGCTTGGTAAATCTTTGCTGTCTCCGGCAATTTTGATTTTCATGTTTTTGCAATTTTCACATCGTTAGCTAGTCTTTCTAATAAACGTTACCGTTGCGCTCGCCCTGTCTCTTTTTCTTCCCGTGTCGCGCTACGAATTTCGCCGCGAATGTGCACGAACTACGGCCCACTCATCTGCGCTTTACACAAGCACTGTTACACGCCCTAATTCGGGACGGCCGCCGCGGAAGGAAATAGCGAGAGTATACACAACAAAGAGGGCCCTCGCTGAACTGACATCCAAACTCCGCGTCACTCAATGCGGCAGCAAGCGCGCCCAGCAAAGAGGCATTTGGAAGCCCTGTTTTGAACAGCTGCGTCGTTTCAAGCGCAGCACGGCTGAAGTGCCATCTTTTGACTACCGATCGAACGTACACAGTGCGCAGTGCTGGCCGACCGCGCTGCTGCATTGCCAGGCGGCCATGAAAATGAACGCGGGCAGATGTAGCTCTCCCGAGTGGGCCAGCGAGAGGAGGAAGGAACGCCAGCGACGATTCGATCTTGACCGCGCGGCGCACCTGCCCGTGGCTGGGGGCACCCGAGAGCGCTATTTTCAGGCGGCCGAGCTCCTGAACGAGCCGACGGCCTTGCTGAAAAGAGCCGGGCAACACTGGGCATCTGCCGCTGCCATCGCTCATACAACCCCTGCTCCTCGGCAACCCGCGCGCGGACCACTTGCGGGCTCTCTGCCTCGAGATAACGGTCATTTTAAAGGGGTTGGCCCTGTTATGGAAAGGACTCAAGGTGTGAAGATACATTTAGAGGAGGGGAGTGAGGGGACGTGCAAAATGGCGCATTGCAACTCCCTTCTTGGTGAGCAAGCACGAAGTGTTAATCAAAATTGTAGATGTGAGGGAGTCAGCGAGCGAAAGATAGCAGACGTGCACTACTTGTGCCCGACTTTTTTTTTATTACTGCCTTGAGCGGCGGGCAGAAGGAAACGCTTTACACATGGCAGCAGACAGGAAAATATGATGGAGGTAGAGTGTTGTACCTTCACTGAATGCGTGCCAGGCATTTTTATTGCTCTAATTTATTCGAGAGAGCCAGAAATGCCAGGTGGAAATAACCAGCCGGTTGAGCGACGTGGCTCATATGGGACAAGTGCCAACTGGCAGCACTCACTTTGTATGAGTTTCGACGGGCTGCTGTTGTAAATCGTCGAACGGAAAATCATTTAATACCGTCACCTCTAACTAAGCGCCCTGCGTTCAGCTTCGTGCCATAAATTAAGCACCTGTTGACTTTCCTGCTTTTGTTCCTTGTTTTACTTTCTTTTTGTTGGAGGCGAAAGCTAGCTGAACTCTGATTGCCGAGCGCGTGTGTGAAAATCTAAAATTAGTAAGGTGCCCAAATAAATTTTGAATAGCGAACCGAATATTTTCTTATTCGATACGCTGAACAAACCAGGTAGCGCACGTGCAAATTATTCGAAACGAATCGAATATTTTCTCTAGTTTTCGAATAGATGTCGAATACTTGGCATGAAATTCGAATAAGACAGGCATGGTTTTCTTCGACGACAGTTTCAAAAACAGTGCTCGCTCCTACACTCCGCCGCGGTCGGTAGGAGCGGGAGGGAGAGTTCCAACTCCGCGACGCGGTCCATTTGATGTGGCAGCGTTCATTATGCCCATACATGCCTTGCAGAAATTGCGCGACGTGGGTGTACTCAGACGCGTTTAGCCCACCATGTCTGGATGCCCCAATTTCGGCGACCACGGCTCATACGTAGCTCTCGCCCCTCTCGTCTACTGAGATGTGGCGCCAGTCTTTCCTTGTCAGCTTTCGAAAATGGCAATTTTCCTATGCATGTGACGTTGTGTTGCGTAGCCCCTAGTGGAGACCTGTGGTGCGTCTTTTGACAGCTAGGCCTATAACTCTATAACTTACAGCGCCTTATCGCAGCTCCTCCGATAACGCTTCGCTGTCTCGCACAGGTAAACGAATATCGATGCTTGTTGGATTAACCGTAAAAATATTTGATTTGGTGTTTGCCTATATTATCGCATCCGATTCGATTTTGAAAAAGTACCATTCGCACATCCTTAATGATAGATGTTTTTAACGTGCCGAAGACGTATTAGCGTTGACGCATACCGGTTTACCGGACGCCGGCACTTCGCGTGCGTAGCCGGCGTCCGCCTGTTGAAGCGAGTCGTCTGCTGAAAAACGGAGCGTTGAAGGATATCAACCAGATGTTTTGTGGATATCTACCGTTATAAAAACGGAGTGTCTAGCTTTCCGTCCAGACGGAATATTTGCTGCTGCTGCAGTTCCGTCCAGACGGAATATTTATTGCAGCTAGAGTTCCGTCCATACAATAGACAGTTTTAGTTTCACGTACGTATAAGCTTCACCTAAGTAGAGCGCTTACGGGTCATGCGCAGAACGTGAAGTGTCTGCGTGGGTCTCAGGGACGTACGTGAGATTCGGATCTTTGCGTTGCAGTCTTCACGTTGCTTGCGTACGTGGCGTTGGCAAGATGGCGGCGCCCTGCCCGCCCGCTTCACAACACTAACAGCTTCGTCGGTAATCCCTCGGCGTAGTATCGTGCTGTAAACTGCTGTATTTGCCTTCAGTTGGTCCATTCTTGCTCTCGCATGAAGGTTTAGGTGAGAACTAGCTTTTTGTTTTCGAGATAGAAATCTGTTTCAGCAGCTCCCAAAGCCTGACGGAGAAGCGTTCGTGGTCGTCATAGCAACGAGTGTGCCGACGGTCTCGCGAGACGACGCAAAGCTCAAAACAGACCCTCGGCACAGTCAGCGGGAAAAGCAAAACGGTGCACGTCTTGGCTCCATACGCACACGTCGTCAACATGAGTGGGACACCAGCGCGCCTTCGCTTCTCGAAAAGCGATGATTTAAATTTGCTGCGGGGCGTGAAGGAATGCAATCCCTTTGAAGATAGCATGCAACATACAGTTCGGTGGAATGAAATCGCTCAACGTTTCTGAGAAGAAAGGGGGAAGTATGTACCGCCTGCACTGTTGGTATAATAGAGAGTTTTAGTATAGCGTATCAGCGCTTACGTACGCTATACGCAAACATTTAGCGGGAGGTTACTGTGGAAGTCGCAAGAGCACTTTTAGTTTACCGTAGAACCGCACGAACGCAACGATAGCCAAGGCCGCTGTGGCGCCATCTGGTGTGATAATGTGAAAACATTTTGTGTAGTATTTTTCGCGGTTAGCCAACGCATTGGCCAAGCTGATCCAAGTCGTATCACGTAGATAGCTGGTTGCATGGCGTCCCCGATGAGTCGCGCAGTGCGCAGTCGAGGCAGGGCCTAGATTCTTTAAAAATTTTTTTAGGTAATCGAACCGAGCAAGGTTTTTTTAAGAACGTCATGGTATGTACTTCTATTCTCTCGGACCCCTACTGCCCTACAGCCGAAACGGCCGAAACGGCTACTTTTGGCAAGGCTATGACTATCTCGGCATCAAAATCCAAATCAAGCCAATCCACAGTGGGCGGTGTTTTGATAGGGTTAGGAACGGCGGAATCGTTACACACAATCCAAAATAGGGCAAGTTTATCACTTATTCGTTCTGCTGTCGGCGAGAGGAGGCAAAGCGAATATCACACGTTCCATTTAAGGGCAACGAATATGCCTAAAAGCCCAATAACATGACATCTTCTCTCCGAAGCGGGCGACGTGGGTGCCGCCATGTTGACAACGTTATTTTTCTTGGCGTACGCAAGAGCACGCACGCTAAATTCGAAAAATAGCGTACGTAACGCGAACGTACTTAAGCCATCGGTTTGAAATAGCGTTTGGCGCATGCGCAGTACGACTGACGCTATTGTATAGCGTACGCTATGCATTTGCGTATGTCTACGCTTGGCCTGGCTCCGCTCCAAGCAGCTCGACTAAACAAAATTAGTTTTCTTTATCTGTACTAGATGGCGGGGCACAACATGCTAGCGCATTTTTTAGGTTGTATGGCAGATCTACACAAATTGCGTCCCGTACGTGTAGCTAAAACTGTACGAAGCGACACGAGCGTACGCTACGTAGACTGCTCACGTTTACGTGCGTGAAGGTTCTACGTACGTAAAACTAAAACTGTCTAATGTCCGTACTGTCCATACTATACAAAATCGGTGATTTCTACCCACATAAAGCATTTCTTTGCCTCTGGAATGACCAGTTGACAAAGCTTTATCCAGATAAGTAGAAAAGCAGCGAAAAGGACACATTCACAAGAAGGAGAAGTACACAGGACAACGTTGTCCTGTGTACTTCTCCTTCTTGTGAATGCGTCCTTTTCGCTGCTTTTCTACTTACCTTGCACCAACTGGCCCAACAAGCTACGCTTCTTCAATACTTTATCCACATGTTCTCTCTGCCCATGTATACGGCACCAAAATATCTGTCCGCGTACTGCGTTTAGTTACATCCTCGAAGGTATAACTTCCCTGCTGCATGCGGGATCGGGAGAATGACACTGTTAGAAGCAGAGTGCAGAAACTCTTCGCGAAGTGATGTGAAGCCCTGTCGCTGTTTGTGCTGCAAGATGACGTAGCGCGAAAAAGACTAAGACGTACACAAACGGTCAACAAGCATTATGCAAACGCACGAACAAACCCAAGCCAAAACTCGTTCTATTGCCATTTCTCACTGACTGCTTGGAAAATAAAGCAATGCAGCAGAATATCCTGCCACACATTAGGCAGAACAGGATTGCCACTTTTTTAAATGGACATGCAAAAGTCTGCAACCCATCTGGTTTCACAATCCCTAACGCCAGCTTTAATTCCATCTTGACATATCTCTTGTGGCAGATAATGCTAGACGGAACTCTATGGTGTCAAATACAGTTCCGTCTGGACGGAACCCCATCGCTACATGCAGTTCCGTCTGGACGGAACTTTAACGCAAATTGTAGTTCCGTCTGGACGGAACTCTAGCCACAGCCTTATTTATAACCTTTGTTTTGCTACGGCACTTGTAAGAAATCGCAGAGCTATGATGGGGTGCATCTAATGGTAGCAGCGAGAATAGCATTAGCATCGGCTTCGGAGGCTCCTGGTTAAGCGAGGTGTAGTCTGAAGCAAAATGCAATGAATGAGTTTAGCTTTCATACTTTGTCTTGCTTCTGGACGTAGAGGTGGGGGAGGGGGTCTCAACGCTTGCTTTCCCTTCCTTAAACGAGTTCCTTCAACTTTTTTTGTAGACTGCAGGCACAGAACAAATTCCTGGAGTACAAGGCCAGCTCCCTGGAGAAAGTCCATGATGACAACAACAGAGTTATCCGTCAGAACATCTCACTCCAGAGTGAGGGAAGCTTTTTAAAGCAGATTGTTACGCGCTGACTGCAGAGGCGATGATTCGCAGGAACGTGCTGTTGCGCGAAGCCTTTGAGCAGTGGGCTGGCAGCTGGCAAACGACTGTCACTCAGTTCGTCTCTCGGGTTCTGGATTTTCAGAAAATTTAAACTATCGCGTGGAAGTAGCTCGTGAGTCTCCCCAATAGCTGAAGGCTTTTCAGTGTGTCTATTTTGTGAGTGAGGTTTGTTTCTGCAAAACAATGGTTTCTGCAAAAAAAAGTTGCCAACAGTGTCCATGCTGCTGACGCTTACTTCTTCATGAGCATACTAGAGGAGGAATTGTCATGAGCCATGATTCAAAGCAGTTAAGTGAAAGCCTGATAGAAGTAGTGCTACGATAAGTGATGTGCAATGCGTGCCACTTTTCAAACATTACAAAATATTGTTTAGCGGCTCTGCGCTGCGTCCTTCAGAAATGCAAAGTGTACCGAAGAGATATTTTAATTGTTTCTATCGTACTTAGTGCTGTTTATTAGTCCAAACAATTTACCGACAATTACGGTATTTTTTAATGTGAAATTTGAGTGCAGCTCTTTAGGTGTGCACTCTTCTTTCAACGTAGAACTACAGTGAGGGCTGACAAACTTTGGTAAACGTCCTTGATATACAGGGCACGCGGCGTCTGTTCGTCACTTTGTGGCAAAGCAAGCGCGCATGCACCCACATAGCGTCCACAATACAAACTCTCTCTCACCCAACCGCCGTGGCTAGCGCCACCACTGGCGAGGCTAGGAGGGAGGTTTACAGAGGTTTTCGAGTTTGTTCTTTCCAACTCGGTGCTACGCGTGCACGAGAATTGGAGAGATCATCACACAACACACAGAATTATACGCTCTCCATGGGTTAGTGGGTTGTTTCTCCAATCTTCTCGGACTTTCTGTGGCGTACAGTTATAAATAAATTTGTAAATTGGTTTTTGAGGAAAGGAAACGGCGCAGTATCTGTTTCTCATATCTCGGCGGACACCTGAACAGCGCCGTAAGGGAAGGGAGGAAGGTGGGAGTGAAAGAAGAAAGAGAGAAAGAGGTGCCGTAGTGGAGGTCTCTGGAATAATTTCGACCACCTGGGGATCTTTAATGTGCACTGACATCGCACAGCACACGGGCGCCTCTTGCGTTTCGCCTCCATCGAAACGCGGCCGCCGCAGATGGCAAGGGATGCCGCTCAACACATGAATGGGCGCTTAAAGAGCTGTGCTCTAAAACTGGGTACTAGGGGAGTTGCATTTCCCTGATAGCGTGCGTTGACAGCCTTGACGCAAGGTAGCAACCAAACTGCACTGAAAACGGGACTGCTTTTTCACCAAACACCAATGGCAGTGGTAGGAGACGCCTGTCACCATCGTACATTGTGTCACGAGGAACATTGCCTCATGCAAGTTACTGCTTTAGTGCACTAATTTCTGTGGGAAGAACTAAAAAGCCTAGCTTTTTAGAGCGCAGCTCTTTGGCGTCCGTTCCTGGGTTTCGCGTCGTCGTCGGCCTCGTAACCAGCTCCGCCCCCCTTTCATCCCCCCAGCGCTAGCAGCGACCGACTGATACCGCTGGATGCCGCTGACGCCGCTAGAGAGTCAAGATAACGTGACTGCATAGAACACCGTCGCCGCCATGCAGAAAGAGGAGGAAAGGGTCCCCCCCCCCCTGTTCTTGTGTGGCGGATAGGGTGCTCTTCAGTTGCCGACGCGCCGGTTATTTCACGTAGGCCCCGGCACGTCGACGAATACGTGACCACCTTCCCACGGCTAGACCTGGTTCTTAGCGCTGCGGAAGCGAGGGTATCATATTGTTTGTGTCGGCATCGGCGGCGTTGTCCCTGAAACCAACTCCGCAGCTGGTGTTGACTCACTATCGGCGTCAGCGGCATCAGTCAGTCGCTGCTATCTCTTCCCTCCTCCCTTTATCGTGTTGTCCGCTTGCTGCGCATGTACTGTACTGTACATGGCCATGGCCACGTACTGTACATGGCCATGAAAGTGTTTAGGCACCGAGTAGCCAGCGACATGTCTGTGGCCTTCCGCAACGTCAGAGCGGTGGAAACCCTAACGAAACAACAGCTACTCGACAAGGACTTCGTTCAGAAAGCGGTAGAACATGACATGGCTCCACTAACAGAACTGTTAGTGGAGTCTTTGTTAAAGGAATACGTGTGAAAAATAAAAAAAAATTCTGTGATAGCGCATACATGTGTTGCTCGATTTCTTTGCCTCAATCTATCGAAAAGGTGAAACAGCTTACTTGCTGCGCTCAAATTTCGCATTAGGAAGTAACGTAATCGTCGGTAATTTTTAATCAAATATACCATTTCCTTGACAAGAAAACCGGGGTTGCTAAGAAGAGCAATTGACTGAGTTTTCAACTGATACACAAATAAAACACTCGCATTTCATTCACCACTGACATGGTCGCAAGTGCCCCCTGTGGTATAGCGCAAGAAATGTGATGAGATCTGTCCGCTAGTAGTTGCTTTCGGCTGTTCCCGAATGACCTCTTGACAAACTGTAAACGCCAGGTTTACAGCTACTGCAAACCAACACAGGACAGGCTTGCGATCATCAGTCATCAGCCTAGCTACGTCCACTGCAGGAAAGGCCTCTCCCATATCCCTGCAATTAACCCTGTCCTGCACCAACTACGGCTACCTTATGCCCGAAAACGTCCTAATGTCATCCACTCATCTGGCTCTTTGCCGTCTCCTGCTTTGCTTCTATTCCCTTGGAATCCAGTCTCTTAACCTTCACGACAATCGGTCATCTTGTCCTTGCAATGAATGCCCTTCCTGAGCTCAATCCTTTGTCTTTATTTCAGCTGGGATGTCGTCAATTCGCATTTCTTCCGTGGTCCACTCTGCTCTCTTCCCGGCATTACACGTGTAATTTTCCTTTCCATAGCTCGCGTTGCTGCCCTCAACTTCAGTTCGACCATTTTTCTTGTGCTGAAATTTTTTGCCCTTTGTGCGAGTTCTATCCTAGATTAAGACTCCTCTTACTAAGGGGGCAGACTGCATGACAAAATGAAGATTTGCTCATGGCTAAGCAGTGCAGTCATGAGAACAGGCTGAAGTTTTCTGGGTGGCTTGTTATCTCTGTTCTGCTCACTTAGTCTGAAGTCGAATGATCTGCATGACTGAGGTGTCTGTTTTTCAGAAGTTTGACCCCATTTGAGTGGATTATGTTAGGCACCATTTCACTAAAACGTGAGCTGCTTTATTCTGTAAATTTATTCTGTATTCTGTAAATAGCTGCCAGGCATTTGATAGTAAACGTTTAATCTCGTGTATTGGTCGCACCCCTTGGTTTGGGCTAGAGCATTAAGGAAAAAATATTTTCACGGTTTTAAATTCTTGTATGGGCCACACGGGAATTTTAAAGTGCGGCCCTTACATGAGTTTATCGAGTAGTCATAGCTAAAAGTAACTTTAATAGGCCACTGGTGACGCATTTTTGCTTGGAGATGGGGTTAAAATAGGGAATTCTCTTGACGCCCAGGCATCTGGCTGAAAGTTGCAATGGGCAGGGGCATCGTTGAAGCTGTGAGCTCCAGTGATGGTGTCGAAGGGAGGAGATGATGGGTGGTGGGTGCCACCCCAGCCATTTGCAAGGCGCTTCTTTCAGTTCGTTACAAGTCTATTTGCAAACAAGTGCCCTAAATGTCTGAGTGCCTGCATTGAATTGCAGCTAGCAAGCAAATACATGAAGCTTCCGATGTTTTTTCTTATGAGGGGCAATCCCTGACTAAGCCATCACGCTGACAAAAAGTTCCTCCCCCCTCTGTGCCACTCCATACGGAATCATTTGTGCCACAGCACTACGAATATCCTGACGGCGTTCCTGGTGAGATAGCCTTTCCAATGTCCTTTTTTCAACAGTTTCAGCTGTTGAGGTTCTAGTCAGTGTTGGTAAAGGAGAAACCACTGGCCACAAAGACTATTGAAGCTGCTGCGGTGGCTCAATGCTTATAGTGCTCGGTTGCTGACCCGAAACACACTCGGGTTCGATTCCAGCCACGGCGGTTGCATTTTGATGGAGGCCAAATTCTGGAGGCCCATGTACTGTGCTATGTTAATGCATGTTAAAGAACCCCAGGTTTGTCGAAATTTCTGCAGCCTTCCACTGCAGCGTCCCTCGTAACCTGAGTCGTTTCAGTACATTAAACCCTATGAAACAAACAAAACAAATGAACAAAGACTGTGCTCAAATTTTGATTTTGCGGTGCCGTATGATTGGGCCACTGGTGGTCACGGGGTGCTAATGATGTCACGACCCTCCCAGCCAATTGGGGCAGTTCATTACATAGAACTTTTCAGTTCGCTGGCCAGTGCACGAAAGCACCAAGCTTTCACCACAGCCTTATGTTAAACTGCTGCACTCTCGCGCTGCGCAGTGCACGCCGTTGGCTTCATCAACTTTCGTCTGTGCGCAAGTCACGAGACTAACCACACAGTATTTCGTGGTTAGCAATACTAAACCGCCAGCAATTTTTTTCAAATTGCTCTTTGCAGTTCTATGAATAAATAGCTCGTCGTAAACAACATAGCCGAAAATTGGGGTCACAGAAATAAATATATACATGGACTCTTTCCTTTTGCGAAGACACCTTTATTACTCTGCGATGGCCACAGAAAATAATGCAATCCATGAAAGCGCCCAAAGTAATTTGTATTACTCTTTCTGTCTGCGATGTAAGCAATAGTTGGTAAAATTGCTACATATTTGCAGTTCAGAGAACATGCCGTTGAAATAACAAGCCCGAAATGAGCGGACTGTGTTTTCTTCTGATCTCGTCAGCTCAAAGCCATCAACCTGCAGACTTTGGCTCTCTGAACATGCTTTTCGCCTTGGCAACCATGTTGGTTGACCCCTGCTGCTCTCTGCAGTGAGGTTAAAAAAGAAATCGCGAGAGCCGGGACGTTTAATCCGATTTAATAGGGAAATCGGCAACACAGGATATTAATTCGTAGTTTCTGAGAACGCTCGAAGCGTGTAGATCGAGCTCCCATGATAAAAAGATGAACTCAAAATTCTCTTTATTGCATCTTTAATACAGTGCTGGTATCAAAGTTTATGGTCTCGGAACGCAGCTCTTTTGTAATGAAAAACTGATCCCCATAGGAGTTTGAGTGTTCGTACTGGAACTTTTTCTGGTTTAACTTTTTTAATTCATGTGTGTTTTATTGCTTAGCTGCTCTCGCATGTGGTTGTTATCTTTTTTTTTTGTATAGCGTGAAGAGTAAAAGAAGGGTTTGTGAAATGTAAACACAGGATTCTTAGAACTCTGATAAGCAGTTGTGTGGGGGCCATGTTTTGTATTTAAGTGCACATTGGTCCTTGCACATCCTGATTAATTATTTTTTAACACATCCGCTCTGCAAATCTAGGCTGTGGTAGACACATTTTGATGAAGGCAAACACAAACACTGTGATGCTGATGCATGTTGAACTCCAACCGGTCTAAATTAATCCAGAGACCTCCACTACGGCGCACCTCTTAGCAGACTAGTTGCGCTTCAGGATGTTGCTTCCCTCGTATCACTACGAATACTGTTGATTTTCGAATATGTTCACTTTCACAGAATGAGCTCGAAGCAGTCACCGCGCAGTTCCAGACGGACACCAGTGCTCTGAAGGCCACCATACTGCAGCTGGAGCAGGCGAAAGCCAACCTCACTGCAGAGGTGTCTCAACTCCGCCAGCACTGCTCCCAACTAGACGGTCACGTTGCCGGTCTGGAGGCAGAGCTGCAGGCGGCCAAGATGGCAGCTGCCAAGCTTGAGTCTCAGATTTCCATCCAAGCAAACCAGGCTGGAGCTTGCCAGTAAAGACCAACAGATCGCCATGCTCGATGCAGTCCTACAGCTTCAAGGCCTCGAACAAAGAGTTGCTCATGTCCAACGAGCAGCTGAAAGGCAGCCTTGGGCTCGTCGGAGGCGGAGAAGGTGGAGCACCTGAGCCAGCTGCGCGAGATAGCGGTGGCGAATGAGTGACACCAAGAAGCGTTGTCCGAGTCCCGCAGCTTCTTCAGTGCCTACGCCCCGCGTGCATGCTTTCGCATTCACAACACTTAAGTAGTCTTAACGGCCATACGTAATTTTTGCAGTACACAGAAGTAATGATGTCAAAAACGGGAAATAGAAAACTTACCAGCCATGTGCCAAACTCTGAGCAGTGCTAACGTAAACTGCTCTTCATTCTACTCTCGTCAAATGAGACTCCTAAATGCTATAAAAAAATTACAGCCGATTTGCAATGTTTATCATACGCGAAGTAGGTTTGTTTGAACTTGCATTTGAGGGAGCGCGAGCGGCACTCTTGGCCTCCGTCTCGGCCCCCAGCGACAATCCCACACCATCTGCGGAACGCAGCAGCAGCTGTGCTACCACCGCTCTCTCCTTGGCTGCAGCTCTGCGGCCCCGCCGCTTCTTCAGTGGCGAAGCCGCACGATGAGCACGTCGCCACCTGATTATCTGTTAAGCGTGAAGGTCACGGAGTGGCTTCGGACAGATCCCAGAGAAATCCGTGATTGCGGGCAACAGTGCTCGCGCACAAAAGAGCTTCTCATTTTATTCATGAGCTGGCAGCATCTTACTAAATAGGTCTTCAGCCTTAGCTTGTCTGCAGGCGCTGAAAGGCAACCCTAAGAGTGGTCAAATTTTAGCCCTCGCCCCACAAAGCTCTCAAATATCATGTCGAATTAGACGACACGAGCTTTATCCCCGTCTATCGCTTCCCCGAGATTTCTTCTAGTCGCTATCAGCCCTCGCCTCGTCTCCGCGCGACTGAAGAGCTGTCATGCGGATTAAGAGACGCAAGCTATCAGATTTCGATACAGAAATGCAATACTTGTGGCGCAGCCACTCCGCTGCCGGACTTGTTCCGCTTTACGGCCGCTGGCCATCGCTTTCGCCCCTATCTAACCGTGATAATCTTGTCCAGACTTATACCTCTTCCTTTCTTCTGCCTTGCTACTCAAACACCTCCACAACAATTAGTCGGGTTATTGTCACGTAGTAGTGACGGCAGTCCAGCGTGCAGGAAGACAGCGAAGAGGGCTTCCAAACGAAACTCTTGATTACACTGACTTGCGCCCGCAAAGAACTGAATGACTCGGCAGCAGCGTAGCAACAAGCGTGCTCGGCGGTCGTCGAACTACGAATCCCCGCCGCTCTCGGCCGTGCTCAATTTAAAGTTGATAGCGAACTTTCGAGATAAAGCTTGGAAAGTTTCTGCAACAGTCTGGAATAACACAGAAACTCCTCCACATGGGTGCGATCAATCGAGATAAATCTGGTCGCGTCTTGCATCACAACAAAGTGATAAAGGAGCATGCTGGCGGCTTTGAAGAGTGAACATACAAACCGTCCAAAATTCGTGGCTTTACTCACCTCGCAAAGAAGCATCGACCCCGATGCTTTAAAACAAATAAGGTCACTAGAAAGAAACAAAACGCACTGTGCACAACAAACACTTTGAGTGGAAACCCCGCGTCCTTTAGCGTGAATAATAGCCCAGCAAACCAAAAACCTCTCAGAGACGTGGTTTGCTGGGAGGGCTTTAGACAGACGACATGGACAATTTCTGGTTGTACGTGGCGTCGTTGAGATGCAGTCATTTCCTCAGGGTTGACTTCATAGTCTAGTTCACTTAAACCCGACGAAGAACCTTGTACGGGGTGAAACAGTGGCGCAAAAGTCCATCCCTCAATCAGCGGTGGCGAATGGGCGTCGAAACCAAGACTCTCTCCTGGCTTTTATTCCGCGCAGTAGTTTCTGCTGTTCTACGTAAACATGAACGTCAATGTAGTCTTAAACTCCTTTCGCTGCTTCGCTGTCTTCACTCTTTGGGCATAGAAAAGCAACTAGCCGCATGGTATCAGGTCGAGCGTAACCGCATTCTGAGGCGCAGATGCGTGGCGCGAGTATTTACTGCATTTAGGTGAAAGGAATCATGGCATATTGACGTTTGGGTTATATGGTATTCATTTCGATGCAGTTGTATAACGTGCACGCTGCACCATGTCCAGGTGCAAAACGTGGGGGCAGTTCCGCCGCAACCTCAGCCTGGAGAAGAAGTCTCCGTGCCAGCTGCGAGACCTGAGGGTTTATTCCAACCTCTTTGAACCGTCTGCGTATCTGCGGCCAGGATGGCCGCGTCACGATGCTGTGCCTACTCCAGGAAGGACTGGCTGTATTGGAAGTCGTTGCACTTCACTGCAAACTGCACTTCATTTATGCTTTAGTTTGATTAGAATTGCTTCAAATTACTCCGGTTAGCGACAAGAAGCCGGTCTCGAGGTTGTCCGCATGACCTATGTATGGTGCAATGCTCTAGCGTGGAGCAGGTTTCTTGATGCTTAAACTTGTTTTTCAATGTTGCCGATGTATGTCTTGGTGCGCCTATTTGATGTAATTTTCGCCTCAATTTAAGTTGTCATAGCATATTTTGTGTACTTTTAACTCATCGAAATGGCATCGTTTGTAGCCCTTCAGTGCGTTTTCTTGTCTGCACTGCGACTATTGACATGATTAGCAAGCTTAAAAAGCGCTACTGTTTGTGCTTCCTGTGACATGCGTTTTTGTAGGTGTGCTTTATCAGTGTATTTGTTGGTCGATGTAATAAACCATTAATATGAAAACGATACTTGTCGTACACTGTTGTGAACTGTGCAGATGAGCCAGTCCTTTGTGGGTCATACCTTGCTATACTCAGAGACCAAGTACAGGGTCGTCCACTCTTGGTTAGAACCCGCTGGCGCATGGCCGCACTCTTCAGAGGGCCACCGCGTGCGACACAGTCGCTCATCTCAGCAAAGTGGCACAGGAGAAGGTGTACCTGGACGTGGTGCTTCACGTCATCTGCCACTTCGCTTCGATGCGCAGCCGTTCCGGACGCAGTGACCCTCCAAAGAGCACGTCCATGTGCCAGCGTATTCTAACTAAGAGTGGACGACCCTGTACTTGTAAGGGTACTTGCACCAGTATTTGCTCTGCGAATTATGCATGCTAGCCTGTGTCTGGAAGGGTTGCTGCCTTTCTACGCTGCCTTCTTTGCCAGCCACTTTCAATGGGTTTCCAATTGCTCAAATAAGGACATGACTAGCAGGAACTCGAGCACATTTGTCTGGCAAAGGCTGGCGCGCGTTGAAAGGCAACAGCCTATAGGGGACGCGGGCTCGGAAATGCGGATTATACAAAAAGACTGATTTATAATTAGCGCCAAAAGCATACGCAGGTGTGACGTCATTCAACGTCACTCACTCGTAAGTGCCCCCAAAGTTCAGGGGCGCTGGGGAGCCCATGAGCCGCCATTTTTTTGGCCCCTACGCTACCTTGTGGCGAGCGCCTGACCACCGAGCGCATCGCCTATCATATACTTCGCGCCAAACTGCATGCGAGCGCCGCCTGACGAAGCACTCCTGGTGCCTAGAACAGCGCAGTGGAGCGCGCCCATCTCGAGGAGTGCTACATATTGTGCGCGCTGCGCCGGTCACGGCACCAGAAGTTCTTCGTCAGGCGGCGCTCACATTAAGTTTGGCGCGGATCGATATGCGCCGGCAGAGGTATGTTATTTTTAAGGCGGAAGCCTTTAATGCCTCATCGTTGTAAGCAGGAGCTGTCGACAGAAATGTCACGCTTTTCAGTTGGTCGAAACGGTCGTGACGTCACAGTGCGCGAATTTCAAACGGGGCCAATTGTACTTTGGCTACTAACCATGAAACCAAATTAAGGGATCGGATAGTGACGCTCCAAGTAAGTTTAGTTTAGTTAATTGCTTACTTAACCAATTAATCCAATTAACTTTTCTAGTCAGACTAGATAAATTAATAAAACCGAGTAAGAAATTGGCCGAGCTTGGGAATCGAACCCCGGTCTCCGGAGTGCGAGTCGAGCACGCTACGACTCCGCCATGCCAGCTCGATGGTTTGAACTGAACATAGGTGCGTCTAGTGACTGCGGTGTCTTCGTTGACTCCCATCTTCCTCCCTTCCCGTTACGGCGAGGTTTAGGTGTCCACGGAGATATGAGAGACACATTTCCTTTCCTCAAAAACCAATTTACCGACGAGCAAGGCGTATTTTTCCGCGTTTCGGGTTGGTCCAAATCGTCGTGACGTCACCACGCGCGAGTTTTGACGGGTGTCCACCAAAATATGTGAGACAGTTACTGCGCAACTTCCTTTCCTCAAATACAATTTTCGACTAGTGTCTACTGAGATATGTAAGACAGTTAATGCGTAATTTCCTTTCCTCAAATACAATTTTTATTTTCATCAGTACGGTCCCTCTTTCTTCTTTCACTCACACTTCCTCCCTTCCTGTACCGTGCGGCTCAGGTGTCCACCGAGACGACAGAGAATTACAGCCCCATTTCCTTTCCTTAAAAAAGCGTTGCGTTCAAAGGGCAACGCATCGCGCAACGGGTGGTGGCATTCCGTGGACTCCCTGGCAGCGCTACAACACGCTGTCGCGTTCCACTCCTAAAGGCGAAGCTTAAGCGTCATTAATTGGCAGTTAATTAATGCGCCAACAAAATGTGAAGTGAACAATCGCGTAGCAGAATGCAGCACTCAGGCTTTCGCCTTTCACCACTTTAGCCGCTAAAGTTCCTCGTAATATTGCTCTCGATAGTACATTCAGCGCCGCGCGCACGCGCACTGGGCACCTGTGGCGTGTCTGAGGAGCCGGCGGCGGAGGCGGCGCACCTGTGACGTCACAAGCGGCGGCGGCGCACCTCTCACGTCACACGCGGCGGCGGCGGCGCAGCTGCCGCGGGGCGCTCCGCGGACGCACGGACGGACGGACACGTGGGTGAGTCATGAGCCATAAAAGGCTTTCGCCTTAAAAAACGGAGCTACTCTCAACCTAAATTTCTTCAAAGCATGCGAAGGCATAGACTGCGCTACTCTGGAATACAGTGAAACCTGATGGTGCTTCATTCCTTACTTACGGTCGCGGAAATTTCTTGCAGCTAGATGACTAACGCTACTAGAATAATTTTAGGTATCCGTGGTGGCCATCGATGATCCAAATGGCCGAGAAAGCCGCGACTTATCGTTTTCTTCATCTTTCTCTGGACAACCGGGATGGAATCCTTACATAATCGGAGCAGTGTGGAGGGCCGCCCAGAAACTCACAGGTACAGTGATACAATATTTAATGGTGCAGAAGCGGTCGGGTGGGCGGGGAACAGCATTTTAACTACGATGAAGACCGAGAGCTTAGTTTCCAAGCGCATTTTCCAAGCGCATGCAAGACTCACTTTCTACTCACTCCTTAAAGGTAACGAAGTCAATAACAGCGATAAAACGCTGCCAGTGAAGGGATGAAGACCACTCTGGCCGGTTAAAAACTAGCCGTCTGCGCAGCGCTTGCCGTTACTTCGTATGTACCGTCGATGGCTGCTTCATGTAGTTCTGAGCGGTCGCACCTAGGAAGGCTTGGATCGGGCATATAAAGCGGCATTTTGTTCCGATAACGACATAACTCCATTTCTGCATATTGCTGTGAAACCATTTACTTTGCCATAGCTCAATGCATTGGCCTTTGTTCCATATGAACATTATGGTAAGTGCAGTGAAACAAAATTTAACAGTCCGTTTTACAAATTTCTTAATTTTGCCAACTAATTGCCATTCATCTCGACACCTATCGGGCAATGCGCGGGTGGTGAAAAGGAGGTGCGCAATTTTATTCACTGCACGCTCCCTGGAGGATCTTTCATTACAAAAAGATGTGAATGAGTGATTTTAAACACCACTGAAAGCAACGCAAAACATAGTTGCCTCTCCTCCGGAGAGGCTTGCAAATAGCTTGATTTGCATTAAAAGCCCATTTATGCGCAGGCAGCGTCGCGATTTTTCTGGATCCAAAAGTGATGTGGAGGGCAAGCACTCAATGCTGCCTCTCAGCGTCTGTTCTTGCCAATGGAATGCCGATATTTTGCGCGTTCCCTGGGGCCGATCGAGTCGAGATGTGTTGTTGAGAGGAGCGATGATCCTGCTCCGTCCATGGTCTATGGCTTTCGAGGATCCACCAAGGCTAGGGGGATGGACTTCCAGCGCTGGCCCGCTGACTTCTCCGTTGATGGTTTTATTTTGTTCTGCGTCCGTCGATCCTGCCAGAGATCTATTTCCATGTGAAATACCTTGCCCAGTCCAACAGGGGTGTCTGTGGTTCTATAAGAATGCACTGCATTTTTAATCTGTTTCTTAAACAGCTCCAATGCGAGAAAATCAGGTGCTTTTTACGCAGAGAAATTGAAACTCAGCAGCTAAGGCGCGCAGGTAGTGTTGTGCATGTGTAACGTCCTGTGGTGGCGAGTTGCAACGCCTGCAGCGATCACACGGCACGACATACGCTTACTTTTGCCTCGTCATTTGGTGCAAAAAAATGGAATGTCATAGCCAACTACGTGGCCTTCAATTTGGAGAGCAGCAATGCAAAAAAAAACAAGAGTACGCGCCTCGATACAATGTGTTGTGCAGTTCGAACTGAATGTCGTAACTCGTCACCAGCGGAGGTTTCGCTCGCGCTGAACTTCAGTGCACCTAGCGCATTGTTTCAGCTTCTGTGCGGATACTGTAGCAGATTTCCTTGAGCTGCAGGTATATAAATAAAAACTTTTGTTCGTTTCATAAACTGATATTGCGGATTTCCAAACGGCAGCCAGCCAGAGGGCTATAGCTGTTCTGACGGAAGTAAAACGTAAAGCTTTTCCAGACTGCTGTCCTCGAAAAAGAGCAAAGCGGGCTCCACGTGCGACGTGTCAGATGCACCTTTGCCATCCACCGGGTTTTTTTCTTTTTGCGCTAGCTTGAGCAAAGGTTTGACGTTGAGAGCACAGCTCTTAATCGGCCGTTCGTGGGTTGAGTCGCGTTACTGCCGTCGGCGTTTCTTTCTTCGTAGTTTTTACAAGTGTTTTATTGTCACCTGTGAGTTCAGGGCTAACATGCCGTCTAATGTAGTATCTGCTTGTTGAATGTAACATGGACAGTCAACGTCTCCCGCTGGTGTGGCGACTCCACACAGTAGTTTTCGTCCGGGCTGCCGTAGAGCGCCCTGCATGAGGTGCCACCACCTGGAGGAGGGGGAGTTTTCGTCCGGGCTACCGTAGAGTGCCCCTGCATGAAGTGCCACCACCTGGAGGAGCGGGGAGTTTTCGTCCGGGCTGCCGTAGAGCGCCCCTGCATGAGGTGCCACCACCTGGAGGAGCGGGGAGTTTTCGTCCGGGCAGCCGTAGAGCGCCTCTGCATGAGACGCCACCACCTGGAGGAGCGGGGAGTTTTCGTCCGGGCTGCCGTAGAGCGCCCCTGCATGAGGCGCCACCACATGGAGGAGCGGGGAGTTTTCGTCCGGGCAGCCGTAGAGCGCCTTTGCATGAGACGCCACCACCTGGAGGAGCGGGGAGTTTTCGTCCGGGCTGCAGTAGAGCGTCCCTGCTTGAGGCTCCACCACCTGGAGGAGCGGGGAGTTTTCGTCCGGGCTGCCATAGAGCACCCCTGCATGAGGCGCGCAGCGCTCACGAGACCAGTGAGTACGGTTTGGACACCTGGCAACATATCGGTGCAAATAGATGATTGTAGAATAGAAACTAGTGACCGCTGCGATCATACCCAAGAGATAGGGGCCGCTGTCTGTCCGCAGTCTACGAGTGATGTCGCTCACGTTCTGAGAGGGCAACCACTTGGCACGCATATTATGATGCAGTCTTGCGCCAGCATGACGAGACACAATAAGGATTAAGGGAGAAAATCTCGGTCCATGGCATCTTGCTACAGCTTAAGCACCAGGCGCTGCACAACCCTAGTCGGGCGCAGTCACGTGCCTTTATCGCACGAGAGCTTAAGGGCCTCTTCGACAACACAGTGCACCCAGCGAACCACGACAGCCCCGGGGGTATACAAGCTGTGGAGAGCAATTTTCCGATTCACCATATCCTCCCTATGCGCTCACATCGCTAGCATTAAGTTTGGTAACGCCCGCCGAGATGTGATCGAGCTACATATAAGCGGCATGCCTGATGGAGCGGTCTCGCTCCTGCTCTTTATCCTGCCCCCTACGCCCCCCGCGCTACTACGTGCTGCCCAAAAAAAAGGGCAACCTAACAGGTTTAGACTTGAGGTGGAAACTGAAAAGTGATCTCCCTCGCCCTCTTTAGCTCAAGAACGGCGGGCCCGCGTGCTTTATAAAAAAAACAGGACCTCATTTTTGCCCTTCACGCGGACCATTTCGAATCGTCGGATACAGGATTGAAAAATGTGCTTTGGTTGCAGCGGCCGTCTGTGACGCAACGCGTAGTGCGTGGGCTTGACATGTTGTATGCGACTAGAAGCCGGAACCGTTCCTCGTACACGTGTGCCAAGCCTCATGGTATACACCTCGGCGGACAGTCTATTCTCCAGAAAGACGGCACCGCCCAATTGGCCTCCGCATCCATCGCAACGGCAGAGCGGATGCTTTAGCACCACAACCACAGGGTATGTTGCGTGTCCATCAGACGGCGCATTCTGGGAGAGTCACATATCCGTTACTGACGCGCATACACCTGACTTCTCGCTCGCCACCTACCATATGAAATGCCATGACTTCAACAAAAAAGATCTCGCAAAATGGAGGCGGCGATGACCGTGCTATGGGGTATGCCGATTTGCAGCCGCAAGGATTAACTCCTTTCCATAAACGGTGACAACATGTTTGGCAAGGCGCGAAGAAAGCAAACCGACTGCAGTGTGTGCATGAAACTCCGTAGGGCTGAGATGCCCTCCGATTTTTGTGAGCAGGGCTGCGATACCCTCGCGCGCTTCGTGTACGGAATCAGCCAGGACAGCAGCTTGGGCATGTTGGTTATTCATTTCTGACTGCAGCGCTTGTCTCTTGTCCCGATGTTTTGCGCTGTTCCGTCACAAAAGTGTACGGAATGCTCGCGAGTACCGTTAACATATAACGTACAACTATTCCATGACGCGCGCGGCTGGATCCACGGTGCACCTATCCCACGAAATGTCCCTGTATATAAGCAGCAAGCCTGCCGGCAACTCCGTGCAGGTAAGCAATATAAACGCCGACGAGACAGGTAAAGTTACGTGCTCTACAAAGACGCGGCCCGTCTGCCAGAGCAGGGGTGAGGAACAGTTGCGGTATGAGAGACCGAAGGCGGCCCGGGTTTCGTCGACTGCCACAGAACTAGGCGTCAGCACCGCCCTGGATATCCAGAATGTCACCAGAGTTATACGATCGACCACTCCACTCACTCTACAGGGACGACTTATACATAAAATACAATGATTGCCCTCAAGAACCCGCAGAAAGCGCGTAGGCGATACCAACTATGCGGGATGAACCGCACCGCGGCAGGAGCGTCGCGCACTTGTTGCATCCGCCTCCTGCTACCTTATCATATGCGTTATCAGTTATCTTTAAACGATAACATATTCAGTAATATTCTAAATTGATCAACACCACAAAATAAATAACTTACAAAAAAAAAATCCCCTGTGCCCCTTGGTTTCTGTGGCTGTTGGCTTCTGTCACATTATCATATGCGTGTTATAGTGCACTCGGCTGTCTCACGAAATGTGCGCTCACTCAAGCTCTTCGGCGAGCAACAGAACCAGGCTTCTTCAATGGAGGTAGTATAGGCGGCACCAATTCAAGAAGAGTTTCAGAGCCCCTTTAAGTAATCTTTGGTGGCCCTCCTGCGCTTGTTTACGATGCACTTAATCCTAAAATTTTGCAGGTCCCCCTAATATTAAAATCTTAATCATTATATCCAGATCAGATAAGTAGTACAGCTCGAAAATCAACGGCTCTGCGCATATATACGCACCCACAGCTATCAAGTCCATGGCTCCGGGTGACCGATCTCTTCCCAGCGAATGTGCCTGAACTACATGCGGCTCTCGTGTTTCACAGAAGCACTTCTATCATTGATCACTGTCCGAGCTTGTATCCCAGAATCGAGGGGAATCAAACCAGCGACCAACTAACTTCGCTGACAGGCTCGAGCAGCGCTAACAAGCGCAGTCGGCCAATCGAAGTGGCGTTCGTTTAGGACGTAGTTAAGGGAGGCTGTCGCGCCCAGAGACTACCGGCGTAATCTCGAATGCACACGGATTCCAAACGGCGCTCTGAATGCGACACATGAAGAAAACATGCTTTCGGAGCAGGAGTGTTCGTCTGTTACGTGGACCCCAATCATGGCAGCTGGCGGCGGCGTGCCGAAGCGCCACGGCGCGGTGGTGCGCCAGTGCATACAATTAGAGTTCCATTTGCGCGTTTGCAATAATTTTGGTACTTCGAGACCGGGCGAAATTATAGCGGCGAAACGCAACCATCTTTGCATTGATGCAAATTCATTTCGTCATGAAACATTAATTTGACATCAATACATAATTTTTGCGTATCATGTGTTCAACGTGGCATTGTTCCAGCCAATCTGATTTCAGGACGCAGCCGGTCCCAGTATGCAGCTCTTTACTCCGATTTGCTAAGGCGAGCGCAAATGTTCACATACCTATCACCTGTAACTTCTTTTGCTCTTCGCAATCTCTCATATCTACCAGCTGGGCACCAAGAATAGGGTTTCTAAAATCTATGTTCGGTGCCATATCAATTCGAGGTGAACGGGAAAGGTGCGTCTCAAATTGACGGTTTCGGTCCTCAAATTTCAAAACATGTGACCACTGATTGACCAGTGATTGACAATTTCGAGGGCCAATAAGAGAGGCAACATCGCGTCGACAGGTTAATGTGAATATCGAAAATCGGGCCGATACAAAATTTTTGTATTGTCGTAAATTGATTAAATCAGTTGTATTTAATTGTTGTATTACATATTAAAAACATCACTTTTAATCTGATTCTCGTTTTTAATTCTATTCGCAATTAGTGTCCACATTTGTAAACGAAATTTTTCCGCTAGGAAATGCTAATGTTTCTGCTCAATTCATGTTGTGTGTAGTATCGACGAGGTGTTTAATAAAACTTTCAAAATAGGTGCTAGTTTTTATGCCTCCTTCTTAAGTCGAAGCGAAGAGGTTAAATTTTTTTTTATTCGAGCTGTTTGCCATTAGGAATAATGAAAAAGGGACAGAAAGTTATAAAAAGGAGTGTAAACAAGCCTCGCTTAAAAAGCGGCAAAAGTTCGCGATAAAGCGATTATCTTGAGTCCACTTGCGATAGTCGTCTGCAACGTCCATCGCAGGCCAACCTTTCTTAGGAAGCGTCGTCTCACGGAAGCTGTAGCCGGGCAAGTCCACAGCAAGTGTTTTTCGTCACACTGGTCGGGCGCAGCACCACAATGGGGACACTTGTCAGTCACTTCGTAACGTTTGTCACGCCACCGATGACGCACAGAAGTAGTCAGAGCCGCTCCTGCCCGAATCCGGCGCACAGATACCTCCTCCTCCCGAGTGAGACTACGGGGGAGAGGGTACGAACACGGAGGAATTAGAGCGCGTGTTCGCTGACGCAAAGCCTGTTTCTCGGAAACATGGGACAGGAACGGATCTGAGGGAAGAGGGGAAGGTGGCGGGATATCGGATGTGTCAAGGTGTGTCATTGCATCCACATGAATATTATGCGGATCCTGGGCATGCCCGCGAATCCAAAGTATGCGCACAGGAAAGGGGTATTTTGTGCAAATTTGGTGAATGGATTGTGTAACTTGGAATGTGCGCCGGACAGCCTAAAGCTGCTTAAAGGGCCACGGACCACCCCAGCTCAGCAGACACTCTCTACCTCTCTTTCAGCGAGCCTCCTCTCCTTCCACTCCCTCCTCGAAATTTTTCTCTCCCGCTCCTCGTCGAGTAGGCTCGGCAAGGCAAAATCACCCCTTCCTTCTCCGGTGTAAGCCGGAGGCGTGGTGTCTGTGGAGTGCGTCACAGGCGACGTCATGGCCCCGCCTTCAATAGAATTCTTTTCTTGGTTTTTGCATTTTCTCCGCACACTGAACGATCGAGAGGCGCGATCGGCTCGACCACCTAGACTTGTTAGCGAGCGCATCCTTTCATACATCTGTTTGTCATTCCCAGTTAACGAGCCACCTTTTCATTTTCTTTTTAGGCCTCCCCACCGTTTCACGAGCGGAGGGGCGGAAGTCGGTTGTGTTCGAAACACACGGCGAAGCGCGGACCCGGCAACCGCCCGTTTGCTTTTCTCCATGCGTGTTTGTGTTCTGTGTGTTTGTGTCTTTTCTCCGCTCCAAAGCATATGTCATTCATTGGAGTCAAGGCGTACGCAAGATGCACGAAAGATAAGCGGTATGTGTGCGGAGCGGTAAAGTGGGCGAGCGAGGGAAAGGCTCTGCTGCACTACTAATTAAAACCTTGTTTTGGGGGGCTCGCATAGAAGAAAAGAAACTGAGAAGGCAGCGCGCACGCAGAGCGTCTCGTGACGGGATCACGGCGGGGGGGGGGGGGGGGGGAGGGGGGGGGCGAGCCAACTCCCTCAGTTTTACTGTTTTTTTACTTTTTATGGCTAGGGTTGAAGGCTGTCGCCGCACGCTCCCTCCGCAGTTTTTTTTTTTTTTGTTCCTTCATGCGGGTTTGTAGGCATGAGCCAGAACAGAAGGCGCTGCGGAAAGCGTTGTGCAGACGACGCGACGCCAAGGCTACGCCCAACCTTCTCCCGTCAGTCAGAACGATGCACCAATGGAGTGCCTTTAGCGAAAGTAGCCCCCCCTGACGTCAGCGGGGTGCAGAGTAGTGGGCCGGGCCCGTTTTTGAAGGAAGGAAAGAACGAACGGGCTTTGATTTGAATTTTCGCAGCTTTTCGGGGCGCGCATGGCTCTAGTATTTTGCAGAGGTTATCTTCGATGCCTCATCTATGCAGTGGGCTTGTTTTTCAAAAATGTCCGGACCCTGGTCAGTGGCCTTTTAAGGGCGGCAAGGGAGTCGGTGTAAATGTGAACAATATCGAAAGTGGGTACGAGTGGAAGGGAAGCAATGGCATTGTGTATCGCCTGAAGCTTCAAGGCAAGGGGGGAGCAAGTATCCGCGCTATATGTAGCACGGGAGTTAAGATGAGGATGGGAGGGACTGTAAACTGCAGTAACTCCCTGCAGTGCTGTGTGTGATTCATCGGTGTATATTATGCACCCTACCCTGAAGGAAGATGGGCGGCTGATATCGGCGTCGAAGCAGAGGAGCGATTGTCTGCGAGTTGACGGTATGATCATGAAGGAAGAGTCTGTAAACGATGAAGCTGAAGCGACATCTTACGAGC
Source organism: Amblyomma mixtum (assembly GCF_055824585.1). NCBI lineage: Eukaryota > Metazoa > Arthropoda > Arachnida > Ixodida > Ixodidae > Amblyomma > Amblyomma mixtum. The sequence continues at coordinate 257,509,950 of NC_143014.1, read as the reverse complement.
TCTATTTGCCTCACGCTGGTCGATAATTTCACTTAATGCATTAAGTTGAGCGTACTCTTGCAGAATGGGTAAGGGTGTGATACGAAGAAGATAAGTTATGGCGCATAGCCTCCCGATTGATTGATTCAAGCGAGTCCCACTGTCGGCGGGTGAGGCGATGAAATTGCGCCTGGTACACTTTCCGCGGCTGAAGGATGGAGCGCACGAGCTGACAGACAGTATCAAAACGCGCTCCGCCAGAGCGCATAGCTATGCGTCGAATCAGACCGAGAGTAGCGCGAGCCGATTTACGGGTCGCGTTTAGCCACGGAGTCCCAGTCCCAGATGTATGAAGTAGAAGACCTCGAACACGCACACTTTCTACTTGAGGAATTGGAGAATTATCTACCATGAAGGTAAAAGGTGCTGCTTTCCGTACGCCACTTCTGTTTCCGATGCGAATGAAACAAGAATTATTACACGAGAGGGTCAGACCCAAAGGGGGTAGTCGTGATGTTACGGCATCCAGCGCTTGCTGGAGCGCCGACTCTTGCACAGACGCATCTGGATGACAAGACCACAAGGTTATGTCGTCGGCATACGCAAGGACGCGTACAGAGGGAATTTTCTCTAGGGCTCGGACAAGAGGTATAAAAGTTACATTAAATAATGTGGGGGAGAGGACGGAGCCCTGGGGTACACCGCGGTTGGAGGTAAAGTGTCCAAAAGGCTTCCCATGGACACGTACACTGAAGGTTCTGTTTGTTAAAAATGAGTGAATTGACAGGAGAAAGCGATGCGAGAGTCCGAGATCTTGAAGGGTGCCAAGAATAGAAGAGTGTAGGACGTTGTCATATGCCTTTGTGATGTCAGTAGCGATCACCGTACGAACAAGATGACTATGGGGAGAATGGTTTAGTACGTCCGCAGCCAAAACAGCCAGACCGTCTTCTGTTTTAATGTGAGGGCTGAACCAAATTTGAGATTCTGGATAACAATCATTCGATTCCAGCCACCACGACAAGCGAGCTGCTAGAATGTGTTCATAAAGCTTGCAGATAGTAGGCGTAAGTGAAATAGGGCGGAGGGCCGAAAGAGAAACCGGCGGCTGACCTGATTTTGGGATTGGGACAACGATAGAATGTTTCCACTCTACAGGAATAACTCCAGAATGCCACACCTCATTGGATGTATCAAGGAGGGAATGTACAGCAGGTCCTTCCAAATTGCGAAACAACGAGTTAGGTACAACGTCATGCCCGGGAGTAGTGCTTGTTTTGAGGCGATCTATGGAGGCCAGCAATTCTGCCATGATAAAATCTGAAGTAACCTCATTAGGGGGCTCAGAAATTGATAATATGGGGGAAGGGGTAGGAAGGCAGTCATGATGTGGGAAAGACTGACGGGCTGCTTGTTGTGCAAATGAAGTTTCATCCACATTCAGAGCCAAGCGAATGATTTCGGTGTAATCAGCTACTTGAGAAGTGCGTTCCATGGCGTGAAATAGCCGCCAAAGATGTCTATTACCCTGTGTAGAGGAGAGGCGGGCACACCATGCAGCCCACCGTTGTCTTCTACGTCGCTTTGAGTAGCGCCGCGCACGTGCAGTAGCCCGATGAAGAGCTGGAAGAGCTAAAGGGTCATCGGGACTACGAGAAGCATAATGATCCGCCCTGCGACGAAGAGCCCACAGATTAAGGAGATGCATGTCCGGGTTCGGATCATCCTCATTTACAGTAGTGGAGAATGTATGAGTCCACAAAACAGCTGAGAGGGTAGACAGAACAGTAGATGGGTTCAGCGTAGACAACCGATTATCTGCGCGTACGGAATCCCATGATGTAAAGCGCACGCTGCGGCGTATTTTCCGGAGAAGCGAAGTTGTGATGGAGATTAAAATAGGGTTGTGATCACTGCCCCTAGTGTCTGTTTCAACATTCCAACGAGAGTAGCCGGGGCCTAACCACCAAGACAAATCAGGTGAATACGGACCACCCCGTGGGCGCGTTGAAGTTTGCGGTTGATTTAGTAGCTGAAATGAATGATCTAGAAAGGTGCCATGAAGGTGAGCACCCCGGGAGGAATCCAAAGGGTAGCCCCACGAAGTGTGAGCGCCGTTGAAATCTCCGCGAACGAAAATAGGGGTGCCCGAGTAGTTGTTACGGAGGAAACGAATCCAACCTAGGTTGGGAGACACTGTTCCCAGACGACCATAGAAAGATACAAGTATCAGTGGTGTATGTGCAGGGTTTACGAGAAGGCCAACGACCTCCTGGCGACTGTTGCACCACCGTGAAAGATCTATTGGTGTATGGGGAACAGAACGATGAACATAAATTGCAGATTTACCGGGATGGAGGGAGGAAGCGATGCAGCGGCGATCAGGGATGGAAGGAGAATGGTAGGCGCAGAAACCAGAGGGGCGAGGAAGGGAATTGTGCTCTTGAAGAAGGAAGGCCCAGGCCTTGAGTTTGCAGTCACGCAGGCGGATGTTCACTTCCGATGACTTGTTGGCAAAGCCACGGCAGTTCCATTGCACCACCAGAGATGATGCCCTAGCCATGGCGAGGCCGAAGAGCTTCAACGATCAGGGTGGTCAACTGCTGCATGAGTGCCATTATTTTATCCACTGCCGGGGAGTGCACATTTGATGGGACCTCGGCGCCGTTATGTGGCTCAGTGCTGTTTGGAGATGCTTCGTGAGGAGGTAGCTCGTTCGTTATGTTTCTTCGAGATGGCTGTGAGCGCCGCTGTTCTCGACGCTTAGTGAGATCCTCTAAGTGACGACGAGCCTCTGCGATGGCATTGTCGAGAGCGGTGTCTTCATCTGTGGTGTCCGTGGCTTTACGTGTTGATGTGGGCTTCCTTCCTCGACGGTGAACAGCTTTTGCGTAGGAAAATTGCTGAGCAGGCACGTTGAGAGTCGGGGAGTCAGGTGTAGGAAGTGCGGGGAAGTCGTCTTCAGCACACGCTAGAGCAGCGAAGCGATTGCTTGTGCTGATGCCAGTGCTCTCGGACGGCTTATTAGACTTATTTGCGTTCTTCTTTGGACAATAAGGAGAACGAATGTCGTGACCTGGTAATTTGCACAGGGCACAAAGGCCTGCTCTCTTGTCCATATCGGCCACTGCTCCAGGATTGGGGCAGGTAGTCTGCATATGCCCTTCTTTATGACAGTGGTAGCAAAAAATATGGCGTGGACGGAAGGGCTGTGGCTTGACAATGACGCCGTAATAGGTCATGTAGTCTGGTAGATTGGATGGGCCTTGAAGGGTGAGGAGGTACGTGCCCCGGCGCCCCATAGGCCGGGCATGGAGTACTGTGTGTGTAGAACAACGGATATTTGTTCTCACTTCCTGAGGAGGGCTAGTGCTGCCTACGTTGTAGACGATGCATCGGAGGGTGTCAGGCCCGGATGCATAATATACTTGTACGGGGACATATTTGCTTGAGTCCAGGGGGATCTGCCTCACACTGCACATTTTCTCAGCGGCCGATAAGGTTGGTAGGTTCGCTGTGATAGTGTTGGAAGGACGATGGACGATAAATCCACAATAGTTAGACGAGCCGAGAACGTGATCAATAGTGGCCTGAACATAACGGGGAGGGATGGCAGTAATGTCAAACCGCAATGTAGGCTTGATGGTGGCGCGGAACAGTTTTGGGGTCGGTAGAAGCGCACCTGAGGCGCTACTCACCGGTGGTGTCAGTTGAGGTGGCAGGGGCTCAGTCGGTTCAATCTGTACGGCGGGTGGCCTTGGTAAGGAAGACGCAACTGGTTCTACAGGCGCAGTTCCTTGCGGTAGCTGACGAGGTGTCAGGGGCTCAACCGGTACTGTTGACCTTGGAAGGGGAGACGCAACTGCTGCCACGGGAACAGTTCCTTGTGGCAATGCGAGAGACACGGGGGCGGTGGTGCAGTCCATGTCACAAGTCGCAGAATCGGAAGACGCTCCAGCGGGCAAGTCTGTAGCCGCCGAGTCATGCACTGACGTGGAGGCAGCAGGCGGCCGCGTGGCCGCCACCAATGACTCCGAATCCATGCCACAGGCGCCCAGCGCGGCCTCGCTCAGCAGCGCCGAGCTAAGCCTAGCTTGCGCCTGGGGTTGTCGGTTATGTTTTCGTACTTGAGATGTCGCCCACCTTGCCGGAAATCTGTCCAGAGGGCTGTCCTTGACCTCCGGTGGCTCAGAAGGCAGTTCGTAGCCTCCAGAAGATGTCCGTGAACAAGAAAAACGAGAATGAAACACGGAGCTCAGAACAAATACCGGTTAAATTTATTGGCGCGATTCCTTGAAACATCGGATAGATCTGAGAGAGAAGGAAAGCGAAGAGTTTGGATGGCGACGAAAAAGAAGACTGCACTGAGACACGCGCGCCACGCTGGCGAGGCTCGCGCAGTCTCGAAGACAGAACATCGACGAGCAGGCTCCGCTGGAATCGGTCACCCCACCGTTGGTGTGAGAGGGCTGTAGCCGAGTGCGCCGGTCAGAGGTGAGCGTGGCCTCGGTTGAGAACATTATTGCGGACGCTGTGTTTGGGTGCCTGGACTCCAAGTAGTTGGTGCCATGGGCCGGGGACAACCTGCCGTGGCGGTTGCTGTTCTTCGCCCCGTGTCTGCATTGCGAGGAGGTCCTCTCTTCTCCCTTTGCAGATCGCAGGTAAGACGCCAGTGTCATTTAGGCGTCTGGCGTTCCTTTTCAAAACTTGCCTGCTATGCCCCATTTGGCAATTTATACTTCGGCTCTCCTATCTGAAACCGGGCCGATGTACTGTCTTTCGAAGCCCTGCTAGGAAATTTGGTTCGAGTATGGGTCCCGCAACGCCAGTCTTGGAGAGGATCGAACCTCCAGAAATTGAAGTGACGTTTTCTCCACGCTACTTCAGAGTTTTTAAATGCTTGCTTCGCAAATAGATCATTCATGTAGGCCCGAGACACTTATACTCGGTGAGATATGTTATGAAAAATATGGCTATTTACGCACGAAACAAACGAGCTACGGGATTTTTAGGTTAACGTAAATGAGACGAATGGTATCACCGTGTGCTAGTCACCAGAAAATGGTATGCTACAAGTGAGTTAAGAATAATATCGGTATCGCTTGCCAGACACGCACCGAAGGACGACGCCGAAGGGCCTCTTAGGACACTCTCGGCACTCTGCCTCCGGGGTGCACCCAGGTGCACACACTTCTATTCATTGGTGCAACGACACTCTTTCAGGCGCCATCGTATACAGCTGCTTCGAAAAGCCGCCGGCGTCATAGTAGTAGTAGTTGTAGTTGTTGCGCACCACGCGTGAGAAAAAAAATCTTATCATGGAAACCGCCGCCGTAGTGGCTTAGTAGTTATGGCTGCTGTCCCGAAAGACGCGGGTTCGATCCCGGCCGTGGCGGTTGAATTTCTATGAAGGCGAAATTCTAGCGGCCCGTGCACTGTGCAGTGTCAGTGCTATTAAAGAACCCCAGATGGTCGAAATTTCCACAGCCCTTCACTACGGCGTCCCTCAGGGCCTGAGTCGCCCTGGGGCGTTAAACCCCCCAAAACCACAAACCGCATCATGCCAAGCGTTTGGCGCACAATGCTCCGGAAGGAGCCATACGATTCAACGCTTCGTGCAGCATAAACTTAATACCTAAGTTACAGCAGCTTGCAGCGGGAATTCGAACAGTGACATATTTTTTGGGGTGTCCACCGAGATATGTGACAGTTACTGCGTCATTTCCTTTCTCGAATTCGATTTTCATTTCCTTCAATACAGCACCTCTTTCTTCTTTCACTCCCACCTTCCTACCTTCCCTTACGGTGCGGTTCGGATGTCCACAGAGATGTGAGAATACCTGTCTTCAAAAATTATGAGGGGCACTGTGCTCTCACTAAAGTGCGATGAGGCGAAAGCCATTTTCACCACTGTTGCTACCCCTGTTGCTGTGAACACGTGACAGGTGACGCCACGCGCTTGAGGCAGCAGCTCCCCGGATGGAGTCGGAGCGGCGGTCGGCGCTCCATATATCGACCGTAGGGATGACGTCACATATGATGTCACATGTAAGCGCTCTATATTTCCGGTTACGACATACTATGCCATTTGATGATGTCATCAGTTCTTATTTATTTTTATTATTTTAGTAAAGTTTATGATTAATTTCAATTAATTTCGTGCTCCGACATACTACGCAATGTTGATGACGTCATCAGTTCTTCTTAATTTTTACTTCATTATATCCATTATTTTTAATTAACTTTTGTTACATACTACGCCATATTAATGAGGCCGTCAATTGTGAATTAATTGACAGCTAAGGTGAGGCAATTTGGTGTTGCGACATTCTACGACATGTTGATGACGTCATGAGTTTGACAGCTAGGGTGGCACAACTTCTGCGGGCGCACACGCCGGAGAGTTTAACGTCCTAGCTGACACCGCACAGCACACGGGCACCTTTCTCGGTGAAATTATGCACTCTTGCGTCCACTCCTCAGAAATGTAATCGTGAATCGTGTTCCTCACTGCCTGCGAATTTATTTTCGCAGCTGTTTTGTCAAGCAAGAAAGGTGGTCTTAGAGGCGCGCTTAAGGTTTTGAACAAAATTTCGGTTGGTCATGCACCTGACTGTAAAGGCAGCGAAAGTATGACTGAACTTAGATTGTCGCGTCTTCCTACGAAAGACTCCCTTTGTAAATCAGGAACAGATAAATGCGAACAATGTAACTGAGTCATGAGCAGGTAAGCGAGATCTTAGCCAGGAAAGGATTAATGTCACTTCAAGGCGCGCACAACTGTTAAACAACCTCGCTTGCTTTTCCTGTCCAAGAGGAATTGCTTTTGTTTTTGTGTTGCTATTTTAATTCTCCCATTCCCGCTTCATTGGTTGCTGATAGCATGGTGCCAGCTGTGCCCGTGCTTGCGGCGACCTCTGCGACACCATTCAAAGGAGCACGAAAACTTCCAAAGAGCAACGTTAGCGCTCACCTCTTCGTCTGAGCTTGTGTTCCGTGTGCGCAGGTCTCGAAGCTGCTGTCCCCAGCCCTGGTTCTGCCCAGCAAGCACCAGACTGCAGGCGATTCCAGCACCAATGTCACACTCTGCCGCAACGTGCCTCCCAATGCTTGCCTGCAGCATTCGCTCGTCTTCCTCTCCTGCTACGCCCACCTCAGCGAAGAGATGAACGGTAAGCAGGGTTACTTTGAAGCAACTGTGATTGGTTTCATGTTACTGGTGACCTTAGCACGGATTATGGAAATTTCAGGGAGTGCTACCACAAGACCACTTCAAGGGCAGTTTATATCACTGTAAGCGCTGACATGGTGACCAAGGCTGATGGCTTCATGTACGTGTCAGCTGATGGCTTTCCACATTCCTGCGCCATGAATGCGGTATTGAAAGAATTAGATTAATTACGCCATTGAGCTAGGCTTTAACAGAGAAGGAAAGAGCCAAAGTTAGGACGAAATTGAGAATAGTGGCGCGCTCGTGTTGGTGGCTGCATGTTATGACCCGAAGGTGTTGAATATGCACGGTTACTTTGGACCTGCTGCGAGAGCAGACCCCAGGGTAACGTCACTGGGCGAGACGCTGGGCCATGTATTGCCAAACCGTATCCCGTATACGCCCACTGGAGCAGGCGCCGTCGAGAAATGCGAACACGTATATGACCTAAAGCCTGTAGCTGAAATGGAGAGAGTGGACGTCTTCTACATGTGCTCCCGCGGTTTCTTTACGATGTTGAAAACAACGTAGTCGAACTGAACGCTGCTCCTTAAAATTCTGGGGCACTTCGCTATTACTAAAGTGCGATGAGGCGAGAGCTCTTTCCGGCTACTTTGCTCCGCCTGTTACTGAGGCGATGACGTCATAGATGACGTCAGGCGCATGCGCCGACAGCTGCCAGGGTGAAGTCAGAGCAGCGGTCGGCGCTCCATATAGAGACTGTGGTGATAACGTCATAGGTAACGTCACGCGCATGCGCAGTGAATTTTCGGTTACAACATACTACGCTATTTGATGACGCCTGATCAGTTTTTGTTATTTTTAAAATTGATCAACGTCGTGTTAGGAGATACTACGCAATACGGATGACGTCAACAGTTTTTGTTATTATTTGTAATAATTTTTTGCATGAATTTTAAATAATCTTAATTAATAATTTCGTGTTACGACATACTACGCCATGTTGATGACGTCATCAGTTTATTGACAGCTAGGGTGGGACAACTATACGGACGCACACGCCGGCGAGTCATAAGCCCATAAAGGCTTTCGCCTTAATAACTTTGGTCATGGACAAGTGATAACTTGGGTGCTGTGCAAGCCGCGCTGTTGGATCCTAGAAGCTCTCCGCAGGATGCTGAAAGTGCGTCGATTGTTGGGATCTGTGCAAAACGCTCTATTGGGTTGATATGCGTCTCTGCACGCTGGAAGTGTGTCATCGGTTTCGCCTGTGCTCGAACCTCATATGGTAAGCTCGTGCAATTTTACAACGTTTGCTCGATCACGCCCTTTCGATGATGGAAAACGCGAGGACGATGGCAGCAGTGAACGAAAAAGGAAAGATTATCAGTTTTGCGTCTGCGCGCCACAAAGACAACACAGGCAGTGGAAGGGATCGCCATAGCTGTAGCCCTGACTGAGGCCAGTCGGGAAGGACGTAATTACTGGAAAGCGACGGATTCGATATTCTAAGCCCCTCTGTTTCATTGAGGAAGAGGACGCAGATCTGCCCCAACCTGAACCCCGTCGTGAAATTTTGCGTGCACTACGCGAAAGAAAAAAAGACTGCGTACTTTCGTTTCGAAGCAAGCTTCTATCTTAGGAGTAGTCTACTGTGCCGAAGTCCCAGTTCGTCCCAAAATGGTTTGGGTTTCCCGTGGAGCTCCAGCAGCTGACCGGCGGCAGCTTCCGCTTTGTCAGTGGAGGAGCTGGCAGACGGTGATAAGAGGAATGCATGAGGTACATGGATTATTTATCCATGTGGTACATGGATAAATAATACCAGTATTAGCTTAGCGCTGTGGAGGTGGAGGGCGAGTAGGGGCAAGAAAATAGTTCGTTTGTTCTTGCATACCCTCAAAGTGGCATTTCGGGGTAAATTTTTCTGCCGTATTTGTTGGTAGCCGAGGTAAATATTTATATTGTGGCTCTTATACGCTGGAGGATTTAAAATGAGACTCACGAGGGGGCGATTGGCTGGAATCAGGGAGGTATAAAAAAAGCACTGGTGGAAAGGCCACAGAAGTGCAATGCTTTTCCCTGCACTTCACTGAAAGTTTTGCCGAGGCAGGAAGCGAAGGTGCAGACGGTCTCTAAATTGTATCAGGAAGTGAGTGCATAAGTCATCCGGTATCAGAAAAACACATTAGAACACTCGCCGCGGTTCCATCTGTATGGCTGTGGCTCTCTACAGAGAGACGCCTTGCTTACCCAAGTCGCTTCCCCGCGACACAGAGAAGACGTATTTCAATTAATTTCAATTTCTAACTCGCCCCATCTGCCGATGCAGACTGGAAGAGCACGCACAGGAGCTACATCGGTAGGTTGCTGGGGAGCGGTGACGGGAGGCCACCCGTGTACCATGCTGCTGATGAAGCCGCCGACCACCACCAGACGCCAAGGAGCCGCACACAAGGTTGAGTGTTTTTCTTCACCGTACAGATGGCCGATTAGAAAGCGTAGGTTGTGGCGCTTACTGATCTGAATTACTATTAAGTGAAAAGAGTAGCTAGATGGCGCGTTTCCATAGTGAAATGAAAGCCAGCAATATTTTTTTTCCCATTCCAGCACGAGGATTGCGACAAGTATTGGCCAGATTCGGTGCGTCTGCGAAAATAGACGGATTCTACACTGCCGGTATTTTTTAAACTATAGCTGTTGAGAACAACGCTTACTATGCATTAGTGTGGATTTGATCTTAGGAGACCTTCTCATGCTCTAGGAATACTCTCTCTGATATGCTGGCCGTGTAAAGTAGACGCTTTCACTTTCTTACGCATTCTTCGGTATAAGGTGTTTGAAATTTGACATTCGAGATCTTTAAAAATCCAACTTCTACCTACTTGCATGCTAGTACTTGAGTCTCTTGCGCGCTAGCCAAAAGATAAAGCGAAATGTTTCAAAAGAATTTTCGCCGAAAGGATTGATTTGAGATGCGTAGCACAGAAAAGGAAGGGCCAGATGCAGCATTCTAATCCAAGTCTGAGATAAACTTTCTTCCGAGCTGGAGCTGTGTGTATGTCCAGAGTGCAGGCTGTGCTAAAGGAAGTCTTGACTTAGGGGAACATGAGGAGTAAAAACTTGACGCACAATGATCGGTTCCGTGAGGTTCACTCTTTTGCGAAAAATGCAATCTGTGAAGAAGCAACTGTAGATTGAAAGAAAACGAAGCACTGATATTTTTAGATTCAACATCTTGTTATGTGTCGACATGTAACAAACATCGGAAAGCAGCAAAGTGCGTGTTAAAGGCAGCTGGCCTGTTTCGCAAATTTCAAATAGACAGGTTCAGTGTGTAGGTCGCGCGTTATGATTGCCCAGAAAAATAACAACAGCTATGCGCACCCTGTGCGGCGCGAAAAACTAAAATCAATACCCGTTCACTTTCGTCAAAGACGAACTCCTCATCGTCTCACTGGCGCACTGGCACACTTGACGCGCTTCAGGCCAAGTACGTACTTCTTGGGCGTCTTGTTCGGAAAGTACTAAATTTGCACAGAATCTCCTGCAGACGGTTGAAACCAGGCTCTTTACTTCGGAAATACAGTAGTACATGATAATTTGGAGAAAATAAGACCGCCACGGCGTACGTCAATTTTTAGCCCCGAAAGTTACGTTCCACATGCAGTTCAGGAAAAGAAAGTGATCAACTAGATCGTTGCAAACAGCAATATATGCGTCAATTCCGCAAGCATACTCATAGCACATTCCTCGAGAACAGCAACCCAGGCTTAATGGTGGACATCATGCCCACCTTAACAACAGGCACTACAAAAGGACTTCATGTTTTGGTTCTGCTCCTTTAGAGAGGTATTATATCATAAACGGTGAGGATAGAGGTGATTAATTCGCTGCACAAGTTCACACAGGTAAAATCTTGGAAGTAACCGTGCCTTCAGAGACTATAGGTAGAGTATTCAAATAACGTGTTTTCCATTCTACAACTCGCGTTCTGTATTTGTTAAACCCCCCTTCAAACAGGCAGTTTTACCTAAGAAACCATATAGAGGTCGCACTGTAAAAAATGGATCAGTCACGCTCTGTACAGGCGCTAATGAACACGCTGAAGGTATGCCTTCGCTGGCGCGCCTGACGAAAATACACCCTTGACGCCCCCGCCGCTCCTGCGCGAATCCATTCAGGCCCTGTGCTATAGGACGCCTGCAGGTGCCTTTATTCGGCGGGGTCAGTTTAAACTAAATCGCCATTTATCTCTCCGAAGCAATGAGTACAGGCAAATTTGCTGCTTCCCACCGCAGCGTTTGAACGTTACAGTAGCAAGAAAAAAACTGGGGCCGTAAGCCGGAAACTATTTTTCAAGTAAAAAATTTCGAACACCCCTTGTTGAGGCGAGCAAGCGTCTGACATGTGCTAATGTAGGTCATATATTTAGGTATTAGTGCGCATTAGAAATTGACTGTTCGTGGAGGGGACTTCATTATGCCTGTGGAGGGCAATTCCAGGAAATGTAATGCGCTTGCTTGTTTGAACTGCTCAGAGTTTAACTTCGCAGCGCACAGCGTTCATATGAAAAGGGAGTAATAGTTTCCAATAAAGGTATGCCTCAGGTTTCTCTAGAAATAACTTTAGAGATGGAGCTCGCCGGGAGGGAAAGGAAGGATGTCCAAACTGCGACACTCGCGATTATGGACAGTATCGTATCTGCTTCGTGGTACTGACTGAGGTCGTATTAACTGCGAACAGGCCTACAATATATAAACGGCAGCGAAAGCTACGAAAGAGCGCCGTTCGTAACGGCTTATTGTTTAAACTCGTGTTTACGCATTCGCAGGCGGGGGTGTATCCCAGCATGCACCCGACCGCGGAATTCTCCCACTGCGAGGTTCCGCGACTTGGCTCCCATCGGCGGCATGCGGCCTTCGGTCGTGCTCCTCTTCTGCCGTGGGGACATCGGCACGGAGATTAGGGGTAAGACGGCTTAGGTAAAAGCCACGTTTCTAGCAGCTCCTATGCTGATATGCTGTTCTCATAACACATAGCAAACGGCTAGCCTGTGAAGGAATGGTGATAAAAGTGCTCACGTATGTCTGAATATGATGATGTAAATGGCTTGATTCCACCGAAGGCGTATAAGCGCACCAGCTGCATGAGCTCTCTAATATTTAAGGTCACTGTATGAATGGAATGAGCATGGAATATGTAGAAAACAATAAATACAGTCGTATTCAATAAACAAATTTCTAATCGATCAAGATCTGCGATAAGGATAGAAGAGGAGGGGGGGGGGGGGGGCAACAAGCAGGAAAAAGGAATCGTTTTTCATTGCTGACAACCTTAAACTTTCATTTCTCTGGCAAATTTGAAATTAGTACTTCACTAAATATTGGTAAGGGCACAATCTGCCTTGCAGTGACGTTAGTCTTTTACATCAGGAACCAGTTGATTTTTTTTAATACAGTAATTGCGGTAGGTTTATAAACTGGCAACACGTGACCTTACAATAATTGCAATAAGTGCAAAGGAAAAGAAAAAATTTTATCATTTTTCTTAGGCGCTCCCGACCGAGATGTCTGCCATACGTTGATAATAAGGATAAATGGGGGTAACTTAAAGGCAGCGTTGCATGTGGAGCACAAACTGACCTTATCACTGCAAAACGAACGCCTAGTTATGGGAGGCAGCCGGAGAGACTTGGAGACGGCATTGTAGATTGGTGGAATCTCAGGACAGAGGTATCATCATCATCATCAGTCTGACTACGCCCACTGCAGGGTAAAGGCCTCTCCCATGTCTATCCGATTAACCCTGTCCTTTGCCAGTTCCGGCGGCCGTATGCCCGCAAACGTCTTAATCTCATCCGCCCACCTAACTTTCTCCCGCCCCCTGCTACGTTTCCCTTCTCTTGGCATCCACTCCGTTACTGTTAAGGAGCTGCTGTTATCATGCTTTCGCATTACATGCCCTGCCCAAGCCCATTTCAACCTGTTTATTTTCTGTAGGAAGTCATTAACCCGCGTTTCTTCCCTCACCAACTCCGCCCGCCTTCGATCTCTTAACGTTACACAAATCATTTTTCTTTCCATAGCTCGTTGCGTTGTCCTTAACTTAAGCGGAACCCTCTTTGTTAGCCTCCAAGTTTCTCCCCATAGTTGAGTACCGGTAAGATAAAGCTGTTGTATACTGTTCTCTCGAGGGATATTGGTAAACTCCCATTTATGAGATCAGAGAACCTGCCATATGCGCATGCATATGCATGCATATACGCCGGCAAACGTAAGTAAGATTAGAGTCATAGGTATAGTCATAGGCATAGTCTAGGTATAGTCATAGGTAAGAGTTTTCAATACGATAGCGTTATAGACCCCTTCAAGAAAAAAACCGGCGCCTTTCACTTCGTTTCACGAAAAAGCAGGTGGCCCAGCTACCACGATGCACATGTGTGAAACTCCCCCAGGGGTTGTGGACAGCTTGCGCAGCGGGGCAGGCGGCGAAGAAATTAAATTAAATTCAATGCAGTTGCCACCTGCCGACCGTGGCACTCCGCATCAGCTCTTTCGTCGAGAGACAGACAGCCTCCCGAAGAGCTATCTCTGCAAAAATGGACCTGACGGGAGCTCGGGACGAGAAACCTGGGTCTCACAATCCCCACCGGCGTCGGTTTTTGAGGCAGCCAACTTTCGGGGCAGTGGTGATCCGCTGAACAGTTGCACCACTGTGCCAGCCGTAGTATGAACCCTTGAAAGAGGAGTAGTACTTGTGCGGGAAGGATATCTAAAACTACCGCGTTGAACTCGGGTTAAGTGCCGTCCTAGCCTTTTCCCCTACCCTTCTGCTAATGTCGTGGGAGAGCAACAAATGTCTTGCGCACGTATCTTTGTGAGTGCAGTATCACCGTGGCCAATTATGGCTAGATGAACATCAGGCTTCACGCACACTTTGGAGAAGTTCTTTTGCTTGGTACTGAGGGCCGCCGACGGGCAGGCTTACCGCTATACGCACACAGTGTACGTATCCCACCTCTTCTGAAAAAAAAAGTGGCGGTCGTGTGCGTGGCTCGGCAAAACGCGAAATAGATGCGCTAGCATTTTGGTTTGGCTTCCGTTCCGGTGTTTGGATCCATTGTTTGCGGACGGATGTTTTTCGGAGAGCGACAATCAGTTAATGCTGGTGTAAACTGACTTGGTCACTGTCTACTTAACATTCATAGATGCCTGGCAGTCCCCGTATCACTCCTGGTGCAGTGATGCTGGGTTTAAGCGGTACGCCACTCCCCAGCAATGACAAGGGCTGCCATTGATCGCGGCTAGTGAGATCCAGGTTGCCCTTCCCAAGCAACCTCTGGCGACAAATCAATTCAACAACTGCCTACCACGGTATTCGGCGGCAAGTGGGCAACCTGCCAGTCGTATATGTTTATACACACACACCTCGGCAGGTTGGCCACATTACGGTGGGCAGGTGGGCAGCCTGCAAAAAAGAAGGCTTCAGACAAAGACAAACACAGCGAAAAGTGCTGGCGCGCTAAAAAATCAGGGCGGTTTATGTTGGAGCTAATCACGAATTTAATGCGCACTATCACGGTTAGCTTGATTTTGTGTTTGACTTTCTACAGTTTTGCTTAATTTGAGTTTGCTAAATACTTCGGTTGAATATATCGTGTCTCAGTGCAGCCTTCTTTTTCTTCGCCATCCAAGCACTTCGGTTTCATTCTCTTGGATATATCGTACGTTTCAAGGAATCCCGCCAGTAAACAACGTCTTCCCTCCGATCTAAGAATGAAGCACGAAAACTACCACCTATTTTTAGAGTTAGTGTTACCTAAGTAGGAAGGACTGGAGTAGCATGCGAGGCCTATAACCAGGCAGACCTCTCCATTATCCATTAAAGTCTCTTTCCTTCTCCTCCTCATATGACGTAAGTTTGCACGTAATTCCATCATTTTAGATTTGCACTGCAGTAGAATTTGTCATTCTCTGCATTCATAGACCTCTGGGAGTCCTCATACTTCTCCTGGCATATATTGGTGGAGCGGTTAAGCGAAGCGCCTCATCCCTGTGATGGCAGGTGCCGTCGACAGTGGGGCTTGTGAGACCCAGTTTCCTCTTCCTCAAGAACCTTTTGTGCTAATCATTAATTTAACTGCCACGTGCCGCAGTGGGCAGTTTTCTCACCATCCGGAGGGCGAATTGTGACGGCGCCGCAAGGTCACGTGACCTTGGCGGCCCACCTGCTACCGCGGCGGTGCGCGCGCAGCTATTCAAGGTCACGGTGGGACCACGCCTACAAACACACAACGATTTTTGGGCGGAGTGGAAGGCCTAACGTTAGTGCATAAAAAAAATTGCCGACGATTGCATTACTTCCTAATGCGAAATTTGAGCGCAGCTAATCAGCTGTTCTAGCTTGTCGATAGACTGAGGCAAAGAATTCCAGCAAGACATGCATGTAGAATTGCAGACAACTTGTTTTTTTTTTTCACACATATTCCTTCTTCGAGAAACACTCCACTAAGAGTTCTTGATTGTCATGAAGGAAGCTTTGTGGATGTAGAAATAGATGGATATATGCTCGACTTGCTGCACCAATGCCTATTTCTAAAAAATGCGGTCTGCGCAAGTATTTCGCGAGGTTGTCACAGCTGTGGGAGCCGTTACGAGTGAGAGGAACGGGATGTTCTCCCTCGTAAGAAATTCCCGCTTGTCTTTTAGGGCTACGACGGGTTGCGGGCGCTGTCCTACCCGGACACCGATGTCATCCTGATGTGCTCCAGCATCGGTTCGCCCGATTCGCTGGAGAACATCCCCGAGAAGTGGACGCCCGAGGTGCGCCACTTCTGCCCCAACGTGCCCATCATCCTGGTGGGGAACAAGAAGGACCTTCGCAATGACCCGCACACGCTGCGGGAGCTAGCCAAAATGAAGCAGAAGCCCGTGGCGCCCGAGGAAGGCCGCACCATGGCGGAGAAGATCAATGCCTACGGCTGCCTGTAGTGCTCCGCCAAGACCATGGATGGCGTGCGTGAGGTGTTCGAGACTGTAGCGAGGGCTGCCCTGGGGGTCAAAAGGCCGAAGAAGCCAAAGAGCGTTCTGCTCTAGAGTCGTAACCTTTTTAATTTTTTTTCCGTTCCCGTTGAGAAGCCAGAAAGGGGGCTGGAGGAGCTTCTCTCGCTGCAGTGTCTTCACCGCTGCCGCCACTTTGTGCGTGCTGCCTGTCTCTCTCGTTCCGTTTCCTCTTCCCCCTGCCACATCATCCGCCCCGCTCCCTCCCTGCCCCCATCGACCCCTGGTGGGCGTACACCGCACTTTACTATGAGCACCCTATTGAAAATACTGAACGTGGATTCTGCGTGCCTATCTTTGCGTGTTTATTGCCACGCACATTGTGACGATTGAGCGAGGTCGCAGAACGCGAGACATATTTCACACAATTTGCGCAAGCCGAGCAAGCTCGCAAATGCGACACATCTGTCACATAAAGTGCGCAAGCCGCGTAAGGCTCGTACAGCAGGAGACATCCTCGCGTGATATGCGCAAGCCGGGTGGGGCTTCCAGAATGTCCGAGAGCCAAGGGTGAGTCCCAGAATGTTCAAGAGCCTTGTCTGGCTCACAGAGCACTAGACAGTGTCAAATGGAGTTACCATCATGATACCGATAATACCTTGCATGGCTGCAAGGCTCCTACATCACTGCTCAACACGTTACGCCAATGCCCTACCTAAAGGCCTCCTCACCTGTCTGTCACTGCCTCATTCAGCATGCATGTTGTGAGATAACAAGCTTTGCAGCAATGTTCGTGGGATGACTCTCATGTGTGTAGCATGCTTGCAAAAGGACATAGATAAGGTCACCTTAACTGGCTTTATTAATGCCACATCCCTCATGACGGGTGCCACACAGTGGCTAAACAATTTCTTCAGCTTCTCCAAGTCCAGCAGGTTGGCGTCTTGATCCAGGTTCTCACTATGCAGCACCTGCAAAAAGGTAGCAGTATATGCAAAAAAATTCAGTTAATTTGTTTTCTCGAAATTCCAGAAAAGGGCACAAGTAGTTCTTCCATTAATGAACTAATGATGATTTCGAAAAGTATCAGGTTTGAAATACAGACATTGGAAAACCCGACTCAAGCACGCAGGCTGCTCAGCATCAAACCTGCACAAAATCTAATAACCGTGTCACACAGGCATTTTGAAGGCTTTCAAATGGCCATCAACTCAGTGGCACTTGAATGCAGCTAAATGGGCATTTCCAATAGCCACAGAGTCCCTAGAACAGTGTGGACATCTATCAAGATTTTGAAGGCTTTTCAGTGGTAGAAATTTGCACTCAGACATGGAGCACTCGCAACTTACACTAAGGAATAAAATCAAAGCAATTTAATCGCTGAAAGAATACTCAACATGAAATGTACAACTTATTTCACTGAAAAAAAAGAAGGCTGGCCACAAAACACTGCAGCAAGCGGATTATCACTGTTGCCAATAGCACAAAAACAATGAATACCACCTTTTCAAAACTGCGTGAGTGCTACAACAGCTTCCCAGCAAAATTATCAACTGTGACAGTGGCTCCACAGCAGTTTGGTGCGAGATGATGAAATATCTCTACGGCGATCAAGTATTTTGTGTAGCAGCGGCATAACTCCCGAGTTGAAGTGCAAATCTCAAAGCTCAATCTCCCACCTTAACTGTTATCTTTAAATACATATTTAAATTCATTGCAGCATGCTGCAGAAGTATGTGGTCAGATCATTCGAGAGGATACCTGCAAGCTATCTCAGGAGACGAAAGATCTGATGAAGAAACGCCAAAGCATCAGGACGTCTAACTTCAGAGATAGAATAGGACTAGGAGAGCTATCGAAGTTAATTATAAGTGCAAGGTAGCCAACATAAGAAAGTTTAACATGGAGAAAACCTAGCATGCTCTAAAGCATGGAGGTAGCCTAAAATCAGTGAAGAGAAAACTAATCACTGGTAAAAACAAGATGTATGCGCTGAAAGACAAAGAGGGCAATGTCATAAGCAATATGGATAAGATAGTTAAAGTAGCCGAAGAGTTCTACACAAATCTCTACAGTAGTGAATGTAATCAGAAGGTTACAGAGAGAGGCAGTAGAGCACAGCAATGGGACACCAGCCAGTAACGAGGGAGGAAGTAAAGAAAGCCTCAGGAGCAATGCAAAGGGGTAAAGCAGCTGGTGAGGATCAGGTAACAGCAGATTTGTTGAAGGATGGAGGAGAGATTATGCTAGAGAAACTAGCCACCCTGCATACGCTTGCCTCGTGACCACGAGCGTATCAGGAGCTTGAAAGAATGCGAACATTATTTTAATTCATAAGAAAGAAGATGTCAAGGACTTGAAGATTTACAGACCGATCAGCTTACTATCCATTGTCTACAAGGTATTTACTAAGGTAATCACTAATAGACACAGGACAACCTTCGAATTCAATCAATCAAATGATCAGGCAGGCTTTCATAAAGGATACTCAACGAGAGACCACATTCATGCAATCAATCAGGTGATAGAGAAATGGGCAGAATACAACCAACCCCAATATATAGCCTTCATTGACTACCAGACAGCAATTGACTCGGTGGAACCACAGCTGTCATGCAGGCATTGTGGAATCAGGGTGTAGAAGAGTGTTATGTGAAAATATTGGAAGATATTTATAACGACTGCACCGCTACCATAGTTCTCCATAAGGTCAGCAATAAAATTCCAATAAGGCAAGGTGTCAGGCAGGGAGACACGATTTCACCAATGCTATTCACTGCCTGTTTACAGGAGGTATTCCGGGGCCTGAAATGGAAACAGTTGGGGAGAAGAGTTACTGGAGAATACCTAAGTAATTTGAGATTCCCTGATGGCATTGCCTGGCTAAGCCACTCAGGATATGAACTGCAAAGCATGATGAATGAGTTAGACAGGCAGAGCAGAATTGTGGGGCTAGAAATGAACACGCAGAAAACCAAAGTAATGCTCAACAGCCTAGCAAGGGAACAGCAGTTCACAATTGGTAGCGAGGTGCTAGAAGTAGTAAGAGGATATGTATACTTAGTGCAGGTAGTGACCGCTGATCCGGATCATGAGAGGGAAATAACTAGAAGAATAAGAACGGGGTGGAGCGCATATGGCAGGTTCTCTCAGATCGTGAAAGCCAGTTGCCAATATCCCCCAAGAGAAAAGTCTAACACAGCTGTATCTTACTGGTACTCACCTATGGGGCAGAAATGTGGAGGCTAACAATGAGGGTTCAGCTTAATTCAAGGACAACGCAGCGAGCTATGGAAAGAAAAATGATAGGTCTAACGTTAAGAGATCGGAAGCGGGCGGAGTGGGTGAGGGAAAAAACGCGGGTTAATGAAATCCTATTTGAAATCAAAATGAAGAAATGGGCTCGGGCAGGGAATGTAAGGCGAAGGCAAGACAACCGCTGGTCCTTGAGGGTAACAGAGTGGATTCCATGAGAAGGTAAATGTAGCAGGGGGCGGCAGAAAATTAGGTGGGCGGATGAGATTAAGAAGTTTGCGGGGATACGGTGGCCACAATTGGCAGAGGACAGGGTTAATTGGAGAGACATGGGAGAGGTTTTGCCCTGCAGTGCGTGTAGTCAGGCTGCTGCTGATGATGATGATGACAGCCTGAGCACACCTACAAAGTAAAACTGTGAACTCGACCCAGCAGCACTTTACTGTGTTGAAAGAGAACAGGTACAATTGAATTACTGCATTACCTTGTTATCATTAAAAAGTACAGGGCTCTAAGGACTTCCTAATTTACATCGAAACGAATGGTTTACAGTGAACTTTCACGGATTACACTAACAGGCACTGAAAATCCAACACAGCTGCCCAAGAGAATATTAGGCAGCCGCGCTAGCCTTCTTTTGCGCTATGCTACCTGATACCAGATTAAGATTCGAGAGCAATTTACTCATACTCTAGCACTGGGATACGTTATGCCCCAGACTGATGCAGCTGTCTTACTAAAGGCAGAGAAGCTTTCAGTGTGGGTCATGTGTGCTGTGGCGTGAACACATGCACAGGATCGCCTGCTACCATTCAAGTCCTCTGTGTACAAAAATGCAGGTGCAATAGAAAACCCACGTCACAAATTTGGCTAGTCTGGTCGGCCAAGCATGGGCCAGCTGATAGCACGAAGCAGCAGGTGCGACACATACCATCATCATCAGCCTGACTAGGCCCACTGCAGGGCAAAGGACTCACCCATGTCTCCACATTAACCCTGTCCTTTGCTAGGTGTGGCCACCATATCCCCGTACACTTCTTAACCTCATCCGCCCATCTAAGTTTCTGCCGCCCCCTGCTATGCTTGCATTCTTTTGGAATCCACTCCATTACCCTTAAGGACCAGCGGTTATGTTGTCTTCCCATTACAAGCCCCGCCCAGGCCCATTTCTTCCTCTTAATTTCAAGTAGCATGTCATTAACCCGCGTTTGTTCCCTCACCCACTCCGCCCCCTTTTGGTCTCGTAATGTTAGACTTATCATTTTTCTTTCCATAGCACACTTTGCTGTCCTTATTGTTTGGCACGTGTTTTTTTCTTTGTAATAAGGCATAAAGTATTATACATGAATTACCACATGGCATCCTCCTATGACCGCTAAATAATTTATAATCAAATTTCTTTCTCCTGCTGTATTTGTTTCGGTTTCGACAGCTGAATGATGGCTGTGACGTCAAAGCGAGGTTATTGGTCACGTGAGGCATGAAAAACTGCAATACAATTGGTACTTCTGGCTCTTAAGGAATGCTGGTGTCAGCGCTGTAGCGAATTAAAATGATGAAGCAGCGATTATAAGTGCAGTTTTACCACGCCTCACGTGACCTATAACCTCTCTTTGATGTCATAGCCATAGTCAAATTGTTCACCGAAACAGGATGGCAGAAAAAGTTGATTATAAATTATTCAGCGGTCTCACGCGAATACCAGATGGTGATTCATGCATAGTAGTGTCTTCCGCAGCATTATAGAGAAGAAAACATGCCACCAAGATTAGGTGTCTATACTCTTTTAAGCTGAACTCTTTTAATTAGCCTCCACATTTCTGTCCCAAAAGTGAGAAACATGCAGGCTAAAGAAAAGATTTCAGCTTAAGTACCAAAGTGGCTCTAATCACACGATGAAGCGGAAAAACTCTCGACACTTGAACAGAGAACAAATAGGAATACCAACAAAATTTTAGATTCTTGTAAGGCTATCAAGCATTTCTGAATATTGTAAACTGCACTTTCACACATACAGTACGCATGTATGCCAAGCTCACATTCAGTAGCCCTGTTTTCCGGCTGTAGTTATCACGGTCTGAGCTCAGTTACAGATTTAAAACCAGCCAAAAGATGCAACACAGGAAAAGAGAAGAAAACAGGTTGGACTATCAATTGAATTTTTTGTGAAGGAAAAGAAGGCTCGCATGAAGATGCGCCACACATGACCCACACCAGCGAAAGGCAGGACAACAAATAACTGTCACTGATATACAAGCACGTCATCTAAAAGAGAAAATTCTTTCCGTTGAAGATTGACTAATGGCTTCGCTACTCATACAGCCATTGCCTTGGAGATATGCATCAAATACCTTACAGATTTGTTTACCACTTCTATACACCACTGAAGTGTCACAGAAATCAGGCGTACACACTGATGGGTCATCTTATGATTTACACTCACGACATTGGCACTGTAGTGCCAGATTAGAAGCTGCCTTCCCCCTAACGAGTTAGTGCTCACTCAGGAACACATTAAAGACACCTGCACATATCCCTGAAGTAGTTTCTTGCACAAGCTAGCGGAATGTGATAAACCACTTCCTGCAAGTCCTGAACCTAGTTTTATGGGATACCATACTGCTATCCCGGGTTTTAACAGCAGCGCAAAGGCCATCAACACAATGATTGGCGCAAAAATTACATTTAAAAATTTTCCCGACACTCGATTTGAACTCATGAAGTCTACACAAAGGACTCCATGATAACCGTTCTGAGGTGAATGGCAGTTCAGCCTAGCCTCTGGAATCTGTGCCAAAAAAAACGGAGTCAGCGCATCGCAATTTATTTCCGATATCAGCCGGTGCTGATGACAATTGTATGTTTTGCTTTCTCTGGCTTATAAAGCTCCACTTTCAGAAAAAGTGTCGTCTTTGTGGTTAGGATGCGGAACTTCATCATCACAGGTCAACTTCAGCTTGCCATCAGTGTCCTTTTAATGCCTCAAAGTTGAACAATAGCTCCATTCATAGAGGAGGGCTGTGCATAAATTTCGACCACCAAAGATTCTTTAACATGCACTGACATTGCATAACACACGAGCAAATATGCATTTCGCCTTGTCGAAACGAAGCCACCACAATTCAATCCCGCGTCTTTGGGCTCAGTAGCCGAACACCAATGCAGTAGCCCACAGCAGCAGGTGAAAAACAAAAGAGAGCCCTTAATAGGCAACCTAACTTGCAAAAATCAACATAACGAGGGGTCACACAAGTAGCAGTGGACTAGGAAAATAAAAGCTACTTGTGTCGGAAGATGTCTTCTTACCTCAAAAGCCTGCTTGCTTGCTGGGCATCCTAGCACCAAGTGAAAGGCTGGCACAGCTATACTGGAGAGCTTGGAAGAGGCATTGCTGGTAAAGCTATGTGGAGCTTGCTGCAAGGTAAAAAGACACATTTAACAGCAGCACAGTGCAAAAAATGGACTAGAATCAAGCATGTAAGGCAAAATGCAAGGCACAAAAAGGAGCCGGTCGCAGAATGGAACACGACTGTTTAACCACATTTCGAAGTGGGCCAGGCAACAAGAAATTCATAACCACGGCAGTCATTCACAAGCTAGCCTCAGACGAGACATCACTTGCATATCGATATCCAGCATCGTTTCTACAATACATGCCACCATTCAAAAGAACAGACCACAGCAGAACGATATTTTCAGTAGAAGGCTGGTTTGCTTCAAATTCTGCATGCGTCCCTCAATTTGAAATCTGGCATGATTAGCACTGATTTCACATTCTCACAGGTATGATGAATTAATAGTGCCAATTGCAGAAAAACCACACTTTTTCCTTTAACATCAAATAAGGTATTGGAGAGGTACCTCAGCATATTTAAGTCAGTCAGATTTATTTGCGCCATTGGTTATAATCATGAAACAATTAAGTTTATTCTTCGTACATATTAAAGGCTCAATTACCCTTAAATTTCACTGCAACTTCGGGATTTAGGCCAAATGGAGCTAGGGCACTTGTGTGCATTTTGCAGTTGTCTGTACCATTTCAGCTCCGAGCCAAAGTATGAAAAAGCGAATGCCAAAATAGAGGCGAAAAACTTCAGAGCAATTTGTTTTTATCTCACCGTTCTGCTATTCAAGGCTCGACTACACTGGCTCGGCTATAAGTACGAACGCAGCTGGATCATACGGAGCTTCGTACCTTAAATACACAATTTATAAAAGTACAAGTGAAATACAAGTGAAAGAGGAGGAAGCTCAATCCTAAGGCATACAGCTGAATCGCAGTCTACGTAGTTATACTGCTCGAGCGCTGTTACTTCAATTACAGCGTAACATGCGGCGAGAATGCAAAGCCCGGGCCGAAGATCTATTCGCGGGCACATATTCCATTCTCGGCGAGAGATGAATGGCAGTACGGCGGCAGTACGGCGCCGATATCGTGCACCCCGCGATCGGATCAGCTGTGCATATTTGCATGGCATACTGACCATGACCGTGTGACCACTGACACTACACGCGCATTCATGCCCGTGTGCCGCCAGCAAACAACCTTTCAGCGCTGCGTGCTGCCGCGATAGGCACTGCGTCTTCGCGTCTCTGTACTAGCTGTGTTGACGTGGCCAGTTGTGCGCAAAGGCTTTGAAATAATGAACAGGTTCGAAGAAAATTAACTTACCCCCAAGATGCGAGATGTCACCCGGGTAGTGGTCTCCCACCAGCTGCTCCGCCATGGAGGAAATGAGCCCCGCCGTCAGCATAGCGTTTCCAGTGAAGGCGCGCAAAGGACGACGCGCTATCCGTCGAGCCCGCTGACGCACGCTATAAACACAGGTTTAGCGAATTTCACTGCTGTCGGCACATCACATATCGGAAGAGTGACAAATGCTTATGCCAGCGATGGTTCACGCCCTCGGCACCACAAAGGAGGACCACGACCGACCACGACAAACGTAGCAACGCTGTCCGCCATGCTGTCCCTTCCCAGACGCTGCGTTCGTTGGCTAGCGCTTCGGCCAGTTCCGGCTTCCTTCGGCCCGTTTAGAAAGGCATCGCCTCCAGGCATTCCTCCAGGTCGTCTCTTTCGGGCTCTATGCTTTTGGGCAGTGCGATAGCAAAGGATTAAAACCAAATGAAACTTTCGTTACAAAAATAATTAAGTTCTTGTGCACATATTAGCATTAAAAACTTGAGAAATTTGTGACGCGTGGACGCATGAATATGCGTGTCGGTACATGCGTGCGTGCGTGCGTGCGTGAGTGGGCAAGGTCTAGCGCGTCAAATCCAAAGCCTATCCGACATGCTGCATGGTTTCTGAGATCACCGCCGTGAGCTTCGCTTGTTTTCTGGTGCTGCTGCTGGGCGGTCTTGTGCGCCACTGTTACTGTGCTGGAATCGCAAAAGAAGAAGGATTACCGGTGTGTGCTGCCGGTGGGCGCGCTCTCATCCAAGAGTAGTAGCAGCTCCCAATTAAGCGATCCGTCGGGGCATATGTGTTATGGTTGTCTGGTCGACAACGATAATGAGGTCAGCAGTGCGGTGCCGTCGTTTGATGAGTCGAACCTTTCGGCCTATTGCTCTGCTAACTTTGTTGCAAAAATGCCTGGCTCATAAGCAGCGACAGTGGCCATTGTTTCTGTGGTGTGTTTCGATTACAAGACGGCGCCCTTCTACAGTGTGGCTTCCTTGGAAACTTAGTCGGCGGTGTGCCTGCAACGCCTGTCGCTGTCAGCTCAAACTGACCGCCTGCGAGCGCTGCCTTCTTTTGCGATGTGAACGGTGACGGGACACTTACTGCCTGTGGCCGGAGCTTATAGCAAAAGCGAAGAGTGTTTTCTGTGAAGGTTTGACGAAGTGCGTGTGTCAGTCTGGACCCTTAGCAAGTCATACGAGATGCGACATGCAAAAGTGGTCCACCAGTCGCTTCAGCAGAAAGGAGTGCGGATGTTTTTTACGTTACTTCAATCGAGAACTGCCCATGCAAATATTTCAACTCGTCTCTTGCCTAAACAGCATAGTAAAGAAGCTAAAGCAACAAAACTGCTGTTTCCATGCTGTATATTGATTCCGCACTCGTGCTAGAGGTGGGAAATATGTAGCAGTTATTGGCGGAGTTACAGCCTATGAAGCACGTGCAGCTTCATGTAACTGCAGGTTAGGATATGCGCCTTACTTGGTATTGACTTTGTGACCAGACATAGCCATTTGTCAACTAAAAGAAATTTTCTTGCTATAGGATTCTGCAGCATTATGTATGCTTCTGGACACTGAATACCGGGTGCGTCACCTCTCTTGAAAGCACTCAGATTTGTGTACTTATCAGTACGTTTGAGATGAGAAAATTTTATCAGCTTCTTTTCTTTATTTTATAATTAGCTACACAGCATGTTGCAAAAAAATGTTTTAAGGAAAAGTATTTCAGTTTAGAGTAGAACAGTTCAACAAAGTTGTTTTGGGCATTCTGGTAACTTCAAGATGGTATTTGATGGTTGCATACAGACGCGCAAGTCAAACCTCAAAGGGCATCAAACTTAACAGTACCGCTGAGCTTATCCTTTCGTGCTTTTTATGTGTGTGTAGATCACGTGGGGAAGTTCAGTATTGGATGTTGGATTTCATAGTTCTGCTACAACTTTTATCTTCCTTTCTACACATGAAACATGACTGAACTTGATTACATTCCCCAAGCAAATACCTGACGCCTTACAAGCGTTCCTTACTGTGCACAGTTGTCCCAGTGCATTATATCCACTCATGTGCAGCACACTGTTGTGTTGCTCTTGGTCTCCAAATGTGACTCTCAGCAATATGATGGAATCATAGTCCATCCAGATGGTCTTTGTGGTAGTGCAAATTTCAAAACAGATTGAAGAAGAATGAAGAGTGTGATACTTCGTCATGCATCATGCAATGCTGGTGCTAATCAGGCAACATGTGTGGTATATATACTTCGCACATTTGAGATTCATTGGATTTGTTCTGGAGCCATACTGGGAATTAATTAATCGATCTGTGATTTGTCACTGAAATTGAGAGAGGGCACTAATTTCTGAACTTTTGACACCAACTGTGAATTCAAAACTGTCTTTTCATGTAGGCTTACATGGCTTTTTTACGTGTATGTAAATTTATGCTAATGACTTTGGAAATTGCTTTGGAAATGGTTTTATAAATTGCCTCGTAACATTCCTGTTACAGCTCACAATTCGCTTTCTGCACGTCATGTTTGATTGAACCTGATTATATCCCCAAGCTTGTTTGTTGCACCTAACAGACACTGTTGCCCTTTCAGAGTTATTCCATTGATTGACTCCTTTCGAGTGCAAGCAACAAATGGTTGTGTTGCTTCTGATTTCGAAATATGGCTGTCTGCATGACGGGCGACAACATAAATGCTCTGGATGGCTTTCATCATGCATCTATAAGATATCTGTAACTTTCAGAATTGGTTAAAGGAAGAACTGAAGGATGCTGTAAGAGTCGTTAGAAGCTTGTTTTTTACATTATTTTATAATGAACTTGCAATGTTGACAAGTTCTTGCTCAGTGTGCATGTTGTCATGTACAGGTCCCTGCAGTTTTGAAGGGAACCATTTTGCACTAAAAGATAATTTTTTGGTTATTTGTTTGCTGAAGTTGAAAATGATTAATGGGTACTTACGCCAAGACGAAAATTATAAAACAGCAAAACGTGAGCTTATTGCTCATTATTGAGAAGTAATCATTAACTGAATGCTCGAACTTTGTTTGCTTTCACCCTAAATGGGCCTTTACAGTCTCGACAAGTTGCTACTAAGCAAGCAAACGCACACATGGCCACACGCAGCCTCACTGAGCTTGCTCAGTGTGCACATAAGCACGCACAGCTTCGGCAAGCCCCCTCTCAGCACGCAGATGTCCACGCACAGAGAGTTGTCCACGAGAGTCCACGATTTTTTACACACAAAGAGTGTGCGTGTACGTCTTTCAGCTCACAGTACGCGATCATGTACACACAGGACGCACAAATGCGTACAGGTAACGCACAATTTCTGCGCATTCGTGTGCAAAATGAACGTGATCGTACAAAAATCACTGTTCTCGTGCAAACTCACGCAGAGTTTTTTCAATAGGGCATGCATGTCGTGAAGACGTGGACCAAGCATGGCAGAGGGCCAAGCAGAGGGCCAATCGTCGTAAATTATTTTAATGAATTGTTGTATTTAATTCTTCTATTACATATTAAAAACATAACTTTTTATCTGCATTCCCTTTTTTAATTCTGTTAACAAGTAACATTTGTTCTGTTAACATTCTGTTAACATTTGTAAACAGAATTGTTGCAATAGAAAATATTCAAGTTTATGTTCAATTTCTATTGTGTGTAGTATTGACAATGTATTAATAAAACTCTAAAAAAATTGAGCTTGGTGCATGATAGCCTTAGCCGCTTATGCGCCATTAAACCCAAAACAAAACAACACTAACTCTAAAAATAGGTGCTAGTTTTAGTGCTTCCTACTTAGGTAACACTAACTCTAAAAATAGGTGGTAGTTTTCGTGCTTCGTTCCTAGGTCGGAGGGAAGACGTTGTTTACTGGCGGGATTCCTTGAAACGTACGATATATCCAAGAGAGAATGAAACCGAAGTGCTTGGATGGCGAAGAAAAATAAGGCTGCACTGAGACACGCGCGCCACGCTGGCGAAGCTCGCGCAGTCTCGAAGACGGAACATCGACGTGCAGGCTCCGCTGTAATCGCTCACCCGACCATTGCTGCGAGAGGGCTGTAGCCGAGTGTGCTGGTTAGAGGTGACCGTGGCATCGGTTGAGAACATTATTGCGGACGCTGTTTTCGGGTTCCTGGACTCCGAGTAGTTGGTACCATGGGCCGGGGACAACCTGCCGTGGCGGTTGCTGTTCTTCGCCCCTTGTCTGCTTTGCGAGCAGGTGCTCCCTGCTCCTTTTGCAGATCACAGGTTAGGTGCCAGTGTCATTTAGGCGTCTGGCGTTCCTTTTCAAAACGTGCCTGCTATGCCCCATTTGCGAATGCTCGATGTACTGTCTTACGAAACCCTGCTAGGAAATTTGGTCCGGGTATGGGTCCTGCAGTGCCGGTCTGGACAGGATCAAAACTCCGGAAATTGAAGGCAAGTTTTCTCCACGCTACTTCAGAGTTTTTAAAAGCGAGCGTTGCAAATAGATCGCAGACGTAGGCTAGAGACGCTCATACTCTGTTATGAAAGTTATGAAAAATATGGCCATTTACACACGAAACAAACGTGCTCCGGGATTCTTAGGTTAACGTAAATAAGACGAAAGGTATCGCCATGTGCAGAATTACCAGAAAAGGATCTGCTACAAGTTGGAAACAATAATTTTCGTAATGCACCGATGTTAAGCTTGTTGCGTGCCACAAACGAACCGAAGGACTACAACGAAGGGCCTCTTTGGACACGCTCCGCACACCTGGCTCACGCGTTCTATTGCGCTGCCCGCGGTGCGCACCCAATCTATTCCTAAGTGGAATGACAGTATTTTAGATGACAGCGCATACAGCTCGTTCGAAAAGCCATCGGCGTCATAGTTTCAGAGGTCGTAGTTGTGCTCACAGCGCACAGGAAAAAAAATTCAAGGGCGCGCTTTGTTGACCTAAAGTTGCGGTGAGGCGAAAGCCTTAAGCACGTTGTTGCTGCTTTTACAACTGATGTGTGGTTAAGATGTTAAGCTTCGCCTGTAGGAGTGGAATGCGACAACGTCTTGCAACGCTGCCAGGTAGTTCACATACGCGATCGCCCGTTGGGCTCTACGCCTTGCTCGTCGGTAAATTGGTTTTTCAGGAAAGGAAATGTGTCTGTCTCGCATTTCTGGGTAGACACCGGAATCTCGCCGTAACGGGAAGGGAGGAAGATGGGAGTGAACGAAGACACCGTATTCACTAGACGCGCCTTTGTTTATTCCAATTCTAGAGGCCCGTGTACTGTGCGATGTCAGTGCACGTTAAAGAACCCCAGGTGGTCGAAATTTCCGGAGCCCTTCACTACGGCGTCCCTCATAGCCTGAGTCGCTTTGGGACGTTAAACCCCATAAATCAACCAACCAAACCATCGAGCTGGCATGGCGGAATGGTTAGAGTGCTCGTCTCGCACTCCTGAGAGCCTGGTTCGATTCCCCAACTCGACCAATTTCCTACACGGTTTTATTTATTTATCTGGTCTGACTAAAAAGGGTAATTAGGCTGATTGGTTAAGTAAATAATTGACTAAACTTAGTCCCGCTTACTTGGATCATCACTATACCATCCCTTTAATTTGTTGCATGGTTACTAGCCAAAGTAGAAATAACCCCGTTTGAGTTTCCGCGCTGTGATGTCAAGACCATTTCGACCATTTGAAAAGCGTGACATTTCTGTCGACAACTCCTGCTTACAACAATGAGGCGTTAAAGGCTTCCGCCTCAAAAAATCGTGTCATGCCAACTGCCGCCGCGGGGGCTGAGTGGTTATGACACTCGGCTGCTTATCCGAAAGACGCGGGTTCGATCCCGGCCACGGCGGTCGAATTTCTATGAAGGCAAAATTCTAGAGGCCCGCGTTTTGTGCGATGTCAGTGCAGTTAAAGAACACCAGGTGGCCGAAATTTCCGCAGCCCTTCACTGCGGTGCCTCACATAGACTGGGTCGCTTTGGGACGTTGAACCTCCAGAAAGCACGAACAGTTTCATGCCAATAGTTTGCCGCAATATGTTCCGAATGGTGTGATGCAGTTCAGCGCTTCGAGCAGGAATAACTTAGTGTGTAAGTTAGAGGCTAGCTTGTGGGGAGAATTTAAAACGGCGACCTATATTCGGGTGCTGCGGGTGTCCGCCGAGATATGTGACAATTACTCCAGCATTTCCTTTCCGCAAATCCAATATTTATTTCCTTCATTACGGCACCTCTTTCTGGCTTTCTTCCTTCACTGCTACCTTCCTTCCTTTCCTTACGTTGCGGTTCGGGTGCCCGCCGAGATGTGAGGCAATTTCTGCGCCGTTTCCTCTGATCAAAAGTTGTGATGGGCACTCTGCTCTTAATAAAGTGCCACGAGGGAAATGCCTTGTGTGGCTTTGTTGCTGCCTGCCCCTGTAACTGCGTTGATCACGTCGTAGGAGACGTCACGCGCATGTGCCGGCACCTGCCAGGGTGTAGTCAAAGCGGCGGTCGACTCTGCATACATGGTCTGTTCTGAAAGTAGTAGGACTGATTTTTTTAAACAAAATTTATTCAAGAGAATAGTACAAACGATTACAATTTTTCAAGTTAGCACCCTTCCGCACCTACACGCTGCTGCCAATGAGTTTTACAGTTTTCGTACGCCTCCAGGAACGCCTGGACCGGAATGCTGTTTAGCTCCCTCGTCACGGCCTGTTGAACCACCTCTACCGATCCGTGATGTTTCCCCTCGAGCGTCGATTTTATTCTCGGGAATAGAAAAAAGTCTGCCGGGGCCAAGTCGAGGCTCTAGGGAGGCTGAGGCAGCGTTGCCGCCTTGTGCTGGGCAAAACATCGGGGTCCTCATTCACATAATGAAGAAGATCGTACCGGTTGGCCTTTTCCTCCTCTGACAACACTCCCGGCACCAACTTCGCGCACGCTTTCCTCATGGATAAGTTTTCTGTCACGATCTCAAAATCTTGGGTTTGAGGAATGCTCAATTGATCAGCAATTATTGTGATACTGATTCTACGATCACTGTTAAGTAAATGTTTCACTCGCTACACATTTTCGTTGATCTTGCTGGTTGAAGGGCGTCTGGAGCGGTCGTCTTCCTCCACTCTTTCCTGACCTTCTCGGAACAGCTTGTGCCACTCAAAAAACACCCGATCTAACTATGGAAGCGTCACGGTAGGCCTACTTAATCATGTTGTGAGTCTCTTTGCCCGTTTTACCAAGATTTACTCAAAATTTGATCGCGTATCGCTGATCCAGTAAACGCTCGACGATTCTGCGTGACGAGACGTTTCGACAGGGGTTCACAGTACAAGCGACCTCCTCTCTTCAACGGCCTAGAGCCGACTGCCGATTTTCCCCAGCATTCCCAATATCCCCCTTCAACGATCCTGCACGCGCAGACCACCTCTCGTCCGCCCGTTCGCCAAGGAAAAAACCAGTCCTACTACTTTCAGAACAGACCCTGTATATCGATTGGGCTGATGACATCATAGGTGATGTCATGCGCATACGCACTGCATATCTGGTTACGCCATACTACGTCATTTGAAAACTTCGTGTGTTTTTCTTAATTATTTTGATTACATTCCTAAAAACTTTCGATTAATTCAATTCATTAGCTGTTACGACGTAGAATGCCATGTTGCTAAGGTGATCGGTTCTTATTAGTTTTTTAACTCATTATATCGATTTACTTTTAATGAATTCGTCTTACGAAATACTACGCCATATTGATGACGTCATCAGTTTGACAGCCAGGTGGGAACATTTATGCGGGCGCACATGCCGGCGAGTTTGAGGTCCCTGTTGCCACCGCACAGCACACGGACGCCTTTCTCGCTGAAATTAAGCGCGCTTGCGCCCACTGCTCAGAAATATAATCGTCAATCGTGTTTTTCACTTCCTGCGAATTAATTTTCGCAGCTCTTTTGTCAATCAAAAAAGCTTGTGTAAATAAGGAACCGATCAAATGCGAAAAATGTAACTGAATCACGAATAGGTAAGCGAGGTCTTAGCGAGGTAAGGATCATTGTCACTTCGAAGACGCGAAGCCTGCCCTTCACAGGTGTTAATCAACCTCGCTTGTAGTTCCTCTCTTAAGAGGAATTGCTTTTATTTTTGTGTTGTGATTTTATTTCTCTCATTCCCGCTTCACTGGTTACTTATACCACGGTGTCAGATGTGCCTTACCGTGCCCGTGCTTGCGGCGATCTCTGGGACACCACTCGAAGGAGCACGAAAACTTGCAAAGAGCAACGTTAGCGCGCACCTCTTCGTCTGAGCTTGTGTTCCGTGTGCGCAGGTCTCGAAGCTGCTGTTCCCAGCCCCGGTCCTCTCCAGCATGCACCCGATTGCAGGTGTATCCAGCACCAATGTCACACTCTGCCGCAACGAGGCTCTCAATGCTTGCCTGCAGCCTTCGCTCGTCTTCCTCTCCTTCTGCGCCCACCTCAGCGTGGAGATGAACGGTAAGCAGGTTTAATGTTGAGGCAACTGTTATTTTGAGCGCCAGGCGAAAGCGGAGGACAGATTGGTTTTATTTTACTCGTGACCTTAGCACGGACTAATGAGATTTCTCGGACTGTTACCAAAAGACCATTTCAAGGGCAGTTTATATCACTGTAAGCGCTGACATAGTGACCAAGACAGCTCTGCTAGAACTGACGGCGTTCCATATTCCTGCGCCATGAGCGCGATATTTCAAGAATTAGACCAAGTGACGCCATGGAGCTAGACCTTAACACAGAGGGGTAGAGCCAAGGTTAGGACGAAATTGAGAATAGTGGCGCGCTCGTGAGGGTGGCTGCATGTTATGATCCGAAGGTGTTAAATATGCACGGTTACTTTGGGCCTGCTGCAAAAGTCGACCCCAGGGTAACGTTCAATGGGCGAGACGCCAGGCCGCGTATTTCCAAACCATATGAAGCATACGCGCACTCGAACAGACGCCGCCGAGAAATGCGAACCCTCGACATGATGTGACATATGCCTAAAGTCTGTACCGGAAACGGGGAGAGTGGATGGCACAAACAGCCTCTACATATGCGCCCACGATTTCTTCACAATGTTGAAAACAATTTACTCGAGCTGAAAGCTGCTTCTAAATATTAGGGAGGGGGGGGGAGGGGGTGGGCAGCTAGCTTTTACTAAAGTGCGATGAGGCGAGAGCTCTTTCCGGCTACTTTGCTGCGCCTGTTATTGTGGTGATGATGTCATAGGTGACCGCATGCACATGCGCCAGCAGATGCCAGGGTGGAGTAGAGGGCGGTGGGCGCTCCAATATAGACTGTGGTGATAACGTCATAGGGGACGTCACGCGCATGCGCAGTTAATTTCCTGCTACAACACACTAAGCCATTTGAAGACTTCCTGAGTTTTTGTGATAATTTTAATTAACGACGTGTTAGGACATACAACGCACTGTATATGATGACATTAGTGTTAATTAAATATTTTTGATACTATTCCGGGTTAATTTTAAATAAATTAATTTCAAATTTTTAATTTTGTGTTACTACATACTCCGCCGTGTTAATGACGTCATCAGTTTATAATGAATTGACACCTAGGTGTGACTATTATTTTCATGTTACGACATACTACGCCATGTTGATGACGTCATCTCTTTGATTGGCAGCTGCAGTGGGACAACTTCGGGCGCACACGCCGGCAAGTCATAACCCGTAAAGGCTTTCGCCTTAATGACGTTGGTCATGGACAAGTGATTACCTGGGTGCTGTGCAAGACGCGCTGTTGGATACTAGATGCTCGCTGCTGGGCGCTGAAGGTGCGCCGATGTCAAGGGTCTGTGCAAGACATGCCGTTGGATGGATATCCGTCTCTGGACGCTGGAATCGCGTCGTCCGTTATGCCTGTGCTCGCTCCTCACATGGCTCGACTCATGAAATTTTAGAATGTTTGCTCGAACAAAGCCTTTCGATGGACAACGGTTTATGGGTTTTGTCCTCAAGAGTGTTGCTATCACTCAGAGCAAAGCGAAGAAAAATTACCTCGGCTTAATGGCCCAAATTTCGCGCAGAGGTGGCGGTCAGGTTTGTTTTCGGCTATATTTTTGGGGGTTGCCTTCCTAATTTGGTCAGAATCCGCATTAAATTGTCCTCATCTGCGGTGACGATGAACCTAAAATGGAACTTTCAGAACGATGCTACACCGGTAGCGCAGTCTCGCTGCTGTGAAGTTTGGGGTCCAGTTTTACCAGCAGGGTTTACCGGCACGAGCTGAATCTCTATGCGAGACAAAATAAAAACAGGACGGAAAAATCTAGGCCTCTTTGAAATGCTAAATGGCGTGCCTGACGAGCATCTAAAATGCAATATTTTAAGGACATTACCTGCGCTGTTTTTATGCACTGATTTCAGTTTCTACAACTATGAACGTTTACTAAACTATGCGTGAATCTCTATAGTGAATTTATCCGGAATTTGAAGTTGTACTAGCAAAAACATTTATTTCGGAATAGAAGACTTAGGACATGGGGGTGGAGGAGAGAATTTGAGCTTCAGTAGTCGGTCTTCCCTAACCCAGGTTCCCGTTGGCCCCCGCCACATTGGCCCTCGTCACCAGCATAAGCTGTGTGCTCAGGTCGGAGTCAGTCAGGAGGGCCTCCCACTTCTTTACACTAGGGCTAGTTATCTTGGTAGAAAATGGCTTTTTTCACAGCCCCAGGTGGCGCGGCGCGTCATGGAGTAGACCCACATCATACACAATTTTTCATTCATCTATTCGGCCACATTTTATGATATATGGCTCTGCTTGCGTACGTGTCTCTTTTTGCAGTCGTCTGAGCGTGGTGGCGTGGTGTCTGTTTAGGTTGTCCGACGGAGCCGAGTACTTATTGCGCGCTCCCAACAACGCCTCCATTGCGTCCTCGTAAAATTCTGGTGGGCTAAAGGGTTCGACCGGCAAACCCGCTGTCCGGTTCGTGAACCCTCGGATAACGGTGTGCACCGCGATATTTCCCTCAACCCCAGTGTCGGGGACCTAAATGATGGTGTGTTGGATATTTGTGTTGTTAATTCCGTGTCTGTGTTGTTTTTCTTCGGAGAGGATTCTCGCGGCTTCGCGGCCGATCCTTCAATCTGGGTATGCCCTAGCTGCAGCTATAGAATCTGTAGAACCACGAAGGAAGGAAGGCAGCGAAATCATGGGAACTGGAGAGGTTCCTAATGTAGAAACAGATGGTTTTTTATGTTGATGCGTCCAAGTGCACAACGAAGGAAAACGTGAGGACAGTAGCAGCAGTGAAGGCCAAATGAAAAATAATGACCTTTACGTCAGCGCGCAACAAAGACGACACAAGCAGTGGAAGTGATCGCCATGGCTGTAGCCCTTACTGAGGCTAATCGGGAAGGACTTAGTTACTGGATAGCGACGGATTTGCAATTTTTAAGCCCTTCTGTTTCATTATGAAAGAGCACGCAGGTCTGCCGCATGCTGCAGCCCGTCATGCAATTTGACGTGATATGCACCACGGCGCAGGGACCAGCTCCTACGGGCCGGTTTTCACACATTCCCTTCGTGCGACCCTACTGTGGTGGCTCATGAATAATTTCTTGGAATGCCGTTCTTGTCCGCCTGCAACCGGAGACGGCTTCTGGATTAACGATAGGAGTCCACTGTGCCGAATTCCGAATTCGCCCGAAATGGTTTGAGTTTCCCGTGGACCTCTAGCAGCTGATCCGTGGCAACTTTCGCTTTGTCAGTAGACGAGCTGGCAGACGGTGATAAGAACGCATGTGATATATGTATTAGAATCCATGTACCGTATGGATCAATAACAACAGAGTGAGCTTAGCGCTGGGGAGTTCGAGGAGGAGCAGGAGCAAGGAAGTTAGTTCGTTTGCTTCTTGCACACCATCAAAGTGGCGTCTTAGGGTAAATTTTTGGGCCGTATTTATAGGCAGCCAAAATATGGGCCGTATGTTTAGGTAGATGTTTAGTTGGTAGGCCTTATATGCTCGAGAGTTGAAAATTAGGCTAAGAAAGTGGCGATATTGCAAGAGCGTCTTGGATGGAATCAACGAGGTATCAAAACAAAAAGCACTGGAGGAAAGACTACAGAAGTGCAATGCTTTTTTTTCTGCACTTAACTGAAGGGCTTGTCCGTAAGGCATGTTGACGGGCTAGTTGGTTATTCATCTTGAAACTTGGGAAAAACCCACCTAGTCGCGAATGATTTCACGACACAAAAAGAGACGAGGAGACAACGGACAGGCGCCAACTTCCCACTATTTATTGCTCGAACAAAAACACATACATTTATAGTCTCAGGCAACGCCCACATCTACACACCACGTGCCTTATCGCAGCCCTGACTTATCGCCTAGCACGAACATTATTGCTCAGAAAATCGTACTCCTCCGCATACAACCTAACTGATGTGTCACTCACGTGCAAGGCTGCCTTTTTCTTTATGTGAAAGGCTTCCAATAAAAGCCTCGCCTGCTTGAATTTGCTCTTGCCCAGAATACGCGCCTTTAGTCCACAGCAGAGCGCAGTTCGGCACCAGTGCCGCATTCAGCATCGCCGGCGAAGGGGATTAGAGCCTTTGTTCACGCCGTCGCCATGAGCCGCCCCCAGGCCAGCGTTTCCTTTCGTCTTCTCTTAAAAACAGCGCCTTCGATCAGCGTAGCCCGATGGCGCCAGCCCGGCTCGCCGTTCTCTGCTGGCTGGGCCCCCGATCACAACAGTACCAAGTGGAGTGGCGATAGAGAAGGAGCGAAAAATATCAAGCTTCTGCCATTTTACGCCGCAGCCTATACTGGGAGGCCGAAA
This sequence comes from Amblyomma mixtum, assembly GCF_055824585.1. Taxonomy (NCBI): domain Eukaryota; kingdom Metazoa; phylum Arthropoda; class Arachnida; order Ixodida; family Ixodidae; genus Amblyomma; species Amblyomma mixtum. Next base: position 257,473,073 of record NC_143014.1, on the reverse strand, counting down.
AGGAGTTCTTGAAGAGTAGCTTTGGTTGCGCGTCTGCGGTAGGCCAGGTGCTCTGGTTGAAGAGGGGGGGGGGGGGGGGGGGGGGCCCTGTACCTTTTTTGTGGTGGTGTTTAATAAAAAAGCCAATCTCTATTTTGGTTCTACACGCATGCAACTATAAATCTTGATAACTACTGCGCAGGAACAGTCAATAACTTATCCCCGCACTTCTGGTAAATATTCATGTCTTACACGTAACAACAGTTTCACTCTAAGAACGCAGTTTCGTGTTCCCTAATACTACCGCCGCAGGGAGTCTAACGCGCAACTTCTTACCTGTGGCACCCAGCTATCGCAGCCACTCAAGTTCTGTAGGATTTTGTAGCAGGCGTCCATAAGATGTGTGCAATGCCGCCCAAAATATAGGGTTCTGATGGTAACTAAAAACGGCGGCTATTCTCTTCATGGCTTTGCTTAATACACAATAGCTGTGTGGTATCGCATTTGGTATCTTGCAGATATTTACGGCCCCTTGCATTCTTTCGTTTTTCTACGCAGTCCCTGCGAGGCAGAACTAGTGGTCGCCCTTGCGTCCCTGGAGGTGTACTCAAGGAGGCATGGATATCCAGGGACACTTAGAAGCTGTTCATTTCGACTTTTTTATTATGCAGAATTCTATGCATGCGACGATAATTGCGAATTTTTTGAAAATAATTAAATCTTTCGTACGCGTCTGTGGGCTTTTTAAGATTTCGGTGGAATTTTTCTAGGATAGAAAGCGGCGAATCTTCTTGTGTGCTCTCATGCTGTGTGTAGTATCATCCGTCACTACAAGTTAACTCTTGGTCAGGGATGTTATTGCCCTGCTGTCCAATTCCTTCACAACTGTTGACAGAAGTGCGCAGCAGAAAGAAGCCTACAAGAATCAATTCATAAAGTAAGGATACGCGAGGTACGTAGCTGGGCTTATGAAAACCACAAAGCGATTAATGTAAAGGTATCGGCCGGAATGAATTGTAAAAACCGTTCAAAATCAGATAAGGAATAAACGAAATCTTTAAAAACTACACTTGACACATGTACGTCAACAAGGAAAAAAGAACAGCAACAAGAGGACAATTTGAAAAAGCTGTGCATGCGCTAGCAAATGTTTTTTAATGTCAGTGTTAAACCACCTTGCATAGGCATGAATTTCATTTTAAAAAAAGTAAGTTTTTCACGTACTTAAACCGAGTAGATGCGCGAAAGCAACCTTCTAGCATGGTTAATTTGCTGGGTCGTCGGCATGTCTGGCGAAGAAATTAGTGTAGTAGCAGTGAAGGGTGTTTTATTGGGACGGGTAAGCAGCGGGATGAAAGGCAGGGTCACAGTAGTCATCAGCCGGCCGCCTCAGGAGCTGCGTCGTCGTTGGCAATGGCGCATAATCTTAATTACAGTAGTGTCAATTCAAGAAGACGACGATTACAGCGTGAAGCGCTAGTAAGTATATTACTTTCATATTTGTTATAGTTAATGAACACGACGTTGCGCGACGCACACGGCGAGACTGTGTTGCAGTTTAACACGAGACGTGATAGACGACGGCGATAGCATACTGCTCTCGTGCAGTGGCCATCGAAGCTGATCTGTTCTCCCCACAGTGGGTTCGATTCCCAATCGTGCAAGAAACTATTTATGGTTTGACCAAGGTCACCCTCCACATCAAGCTTCACACAAACTCCTTGAGCAGATTTGACCTCGTGAATAGTGCATTCGCACAAAGAAGTGGGCACCTCTGAATTGCTGAGCATTGCTTCTGGTAGCACAGAGCTGAGCACGCTAGCCCGGGCCTCGGCGCCGTTCTTTCGACCAGTTCCATGTCCGCAGCATCCACGTCAGCCTCGGGTTGGCTAATCATCACAAAGATCTCTGAATAGTTTGATCCTATGATGTAAAGGAGCACCGACGACACTTTTCAAGACCAGGGAAACCCGTACTTCGGAGTGCAGCCATGAAGGAGACACTGCGATGCTCTGGTAAGGCAGGCATGCAGGAGTACAAATCAACGCCACGATACCAGCAGCTGCAACTGCCACTACTGCTGCAACTACGATTACTAACATCGCTATTAGTACCGGTACCACTGCTAATGCGACCAGGTAGAAAGAAAATGAAGACCCGTTGGCAAAAGCATATGGAAGATAATATTAGCAACAAATCTTAAATTCGTTGCCGTGCTTCATGCATAATGAAAAAGGTACACTTTTACTAATTGCAATTGTACATATTACACAGTGCACCAAAAATTCTCCTGCAAGGCGGTTTGGTTAGACAGAACTGAAATTTCTTCGGCAGAGTCGTCTTCGTTGAACCGAGACCTCAGGGTACCAGCGCACCGCTTGCATAGTTCGGTGCGGATCCTTCAGTTGGAGCGCACTTCCGAAGATAAGTAATGTGTGAAGGTGAAGTCTTCCCAGAACGCAGAAATAAAAGAATTTTTGTTTCTGTACAAATGTCTCTACGCCAAGCATTTGGTTGCATGAAAATAAAAAGAAGGGTCCGATGTTTGCAGACTTTTTCTACCTCCTGTTTTTCGTTCCACCTGGCATCGCGCGATGGCAATGTAAAAGGTAAATTGAACTCGTCGGCGTTTACATTCCCTGCGCGCGCCGGTTGCCGTCAGGTTTGCTGGTTAGCTGCAAGGGTATTTCGTGGGATAGGTGCAGCGTACATCCAGGCACGTGCCTCATGGAATAGTAGTAACGTGTACGTAATAGTAGTCTCTCCTATTCCGTTGACGATTCACGCCACGACATCAGGGCTGTGCGGTGTTTCACGCATACGTTACGGTCTGTTTGCTCTTTGAAAATTAGTTTTTGAGGAAAGGAACTAGTGCAGTAATAGTCTCATGTCGGTGGGCACCTGAACCGTGTCATAAAAGAAGGAATACAGAGGAATACAGGAGAGATTGAAAGAAAGGAAGAAAGAGGTACCGTAGTGGAGGGCTCTGGAGCAATTTCGACCACCTGGGGATCTTTAGCATGCACTAACATCACTCAGCACGCGGGCGCACAGCGAACTTTGCGTTTCGCCTCCGTCTGAACGCTGCTGCCACGGCCACGTTCGAAGCAGCGAACTCTGGCTCAGTAGCCTAGCACCTAGGGTAACAATTGCAATAATTAATACTTTATCTTCAAATTTATATGTCCGTAATTGCAATAGGTGGTATTTGTACGCCGATCTGTTAGGAAATGAAATTGGTTGCCCGGCAGTACATAATTAGCAAAGTATGAACTATGGGCCAGTGGCTTCTGTCTATTCTAACCATCCATGTCTTAAGTTACACACGCTGGCGCGATCAGGTTTGGTTTGGTTTATGGGGTTTAACGTCCCAAAGCGACTCAGGCTATGAGAGACGCCGTAGTGAAAGGCTCCGGAAATTTCGACCACCTGGGGTTCTTTAACGTGCACTGACATCGCACAGTACACGCGCCTCTAGAATTTCTCCTCCAAAGAAATTCCAGCCGCCGCGGCCGGGATCGAACCCGCGTCTTTCGGGCCAGCAGCCGATCACCATAACCGCTGAGGCACTGCGGCGGCGGCTCTATCAGTGAACCTCACTTCCAAATATTGTCGCTACATACAACTTCGTATACTGCGCACTGGCCCAGTTAAATCCCTCTTGTTGCTGAAGTCCCCTACTACTTACTCCCCTATCTCTTGATTTAACGAGGATTATTTTCATTCTTGTAGCTGGCTGTACTTCCTCCAGTTTAGTTTAAAAATTTAGCCTTTGCTATTTTGCCACCTTCTGCGTGTTTTTGCACGGCGGTCAGAGTGCCGCCGCTTCAGCCGACGGCCGCTATGATTGAGGTACGCGTAGCAGACGAACTTGAGCTCCGCTGGCATCTTTTCTTCGCGTGTCAAAGTCAGCCTGCCGCATGGAATCCACATGCATCCGAGATCCGGCCGATAGTCGCTGGGCGCGATAGCCGCACGTAACTACGTCGAAAATGAACGCCAATTTGATTGGGCGGCTTTCCTTGTTAGGGCTGGTGGCCGTGGAAACTTTACCGTCATGCAATAGAGAAGAAGCGAACCCTGCCACCTCCTCTACGTGCCACGAGGCACACCGTAGCGCTGCTCGAGCCGGCTGAGAAAACAGCCGCAGCGACGAAAGTTGGTCGTGGATTTGGTTCTACGTTCTACGTTACGTCACATCAGCGGTAACTCAGGACGTGCTACGTCCGCCGCTTAAGAACGTGGGTGGCGCTGATGAACACTCTCAAGGTTAGGTTATTTGTAAACATAAATACCCCCGAAAGCAGAAGACCTACCAGCCGTCGCCGTAGCTCAGCGGTAGAGCACCGGACGCGTAATTCGGAGGTCGTGGGTTCGGATCCCACCGGCGGCATGTGGTTGTTTTTTCTTCTGCTTTTCTAATCAATTGGTTTTAAGCGATAACGTATTCAGTAATATTATAAATCCAACCACAGCACAAAATAAATAAATTAATTAAAAATCCCCTGCGTCCCTTGGTTTCAGTGGCTGTTGGCTTCTCTCATATTCATAACGAGCCTCTCATGCCCCTTCCCTTGTTTGCTTAATCAATACATAATGTTGCGTATCATGTGTTCAACGTGGCATTGTTCCAGCCAATCTGATTTCAGGACGCGGCCGGTCCCAGTATGCAGCTCTTTACTCCGATTTGCTAAGGGGAGCGCAAATGTTCACACACCTATCACCTGTAACTTCTTTTGCTGTTCACATTCACTCATATTTACCAGCTGGACACCAAGAATAGGGTTTCTAAATTCTATGTTCAGAGCCATATCAATTTGAGGTGAACGCGAAAGGTGAGTCTCAAACTGACGGTTTCGCGCCTCAAATTTCAAAACATGTGACCAGTGATTGACCAGTGATTGGCAATTTCGAGGGCCAATAAGAGAGGCACCATCGCGTCGACAGGTGAATGTGAATATCGAAAATCGGGCCAACACTAAATTTGTTTTTTGTCGTAAATTAATTAAATCAGTTGTTGTATTTAGTTGTTGTATTATATATTAAAACATAACTTTTAATCTAAATCTCGCTTTTAATTCTATTCGCAGTTAGTGTCCACATTTGTAAACGAAATTTTCCCGCTAGAAAATGCTAACGTTTCTGCTCAATTCATGTTGTGTGTAGTATCGACGAGGTGTTTAATAAAATTTTCAAAATAGGTGCTAGTTTTCATGCCTGCTTCTTAAGTCGGAGGGAAGAGGATAAATTTATTGGCGGGATTCCTTGAAACATCGGATATATCTCATAGAAAAAAGGAAAACAAAGAGCTTGGATGGCGAAGAAAAAGAGAGAGAGAGAGAAAACTTTTATTTAAAATGAGGAAGGCTGCTCGAGCAACTTGGGTGGCACCCCTAGTCCAAGGCGCCACTGGGTTTAGGTGACTGACGGACTTGCTGAACCAACTTAAGTTGCTGATCCAGGGTCTCGCTGGTCAGGGCCACCTCCCACTGCTCATATGTCCGGTTGGATACAGTTAAGTGTTTTGGTTCCGTTGTGCATTCCCACGACATGTGGGAATGCACAACGGGAACGCTCCACGATATGTGGAGCGTAGGGCAAGCTCCACACTAAGGGCATGTATTCTGATATTGAGTGGGGCTAATCTTGTGTAGGATGAACAAGTTAGGGAAAGTGTTGGTCTGAATTTTTCTCCAGTCTATGGCTGCGGAGGAGTCTAGTTTTTATGTGAGGGGGTGGGTAGTTTCTGCGCTGCAGCCGAATATGTTCTAATCTGTCACCATAGGTGCTAGGCATGGGCGTGCGGTAGGGATGAGGATCCGCCCGGTCGGTTAGATCTCGGGCTAGATCGTTGGCTACCTCATTTCCAGCTAGTCCTTCGTGACCAGGTGTCCACGTTACTCTATGTGTTTGGCTGAGATTGCCAAGTAGCTGTGTTACTCTTGAGGGAAGCCTGCCATTAAGAAAGTCTCGGCAGGCTTGTTGGGAGTCTGTGATAACGTGGAAGGATTCTCCTCTTTCGTCTTTATGTTTGATGGCGATAGCTATTGCCAGAGCCTCTGCAGAGGAGGGGTTTTCTGCATAGATAGAAGCTTGGAGAGCCGGTTTTAGTTGGTGGTCAATCGCAGCGACTGAGAACTTTCCCGGCGTGGGGTAGGCCTCAATGTCCACGTAATTGGCTTTACGGTCGCTTTCTAGGTGTTTCTGAAGTGCCTTTGCTCGCGCTTGTCGTCTGCCTTGCTGATGAGCATGATGCATGTGACGTGGGATTGGACTAACGGTGATCTTTTCTCGGGTTTGGAGTGGAAGAGAAGTTTTACTGCCTCTTGTCTCCAGCCCCGGCCATGTCCCTAATTTAGTCAGGATCGTCCTTCCCGCATTGGTTGTTAGAATGCTGCGAAGAAAAAGAAGACTGCACTGAGACACGCGCGCCACGCTGGCGAACTCGCGCAGTCTCGAAGACAGAACATCGACGAGCAGGCTCCGCTGGAATCGCTCACCAGTCCGTTGCTGCGACAGGGCTGTAGCCGAGTGTGCCGGTTAGAGGTGACCGTGGCATCGGTTGAGAACATCATTGCGGACGCTGTGTTTGGGTTCCTGGACTCCGAGTAGTTGGTGCCATGGGCCGGGGACAACCTGCCGTGGCGGTTGCTGTTCTTCGCCCCGTGTCTGCTTTGCGAGGAGGTCCTCCCTTCTCCCTTTGCAGATCGCAGGTAAGGCGCCAGTGTCATTTAGGCGTCTAGCGTTCCTTTTCAAAACTTACCTGCTATGCCCCATTTGGGAACTTACACTTCGGCTCTTCTATCCGGAACCGCCCCGATGTACTGTCTTTCGAAACCCTGCTAGGAAATTTGGTTCGAGTATGGGTCCTGCAGTGCTGGCCTGGAGAGGATGCAATCTCCAGAAATTGAAGGGAAGTTTTCTCCAAGCTACTTGAGAGTTTCCAGAAGCTAGCGTTGCAAATAGATTGCAGACGTAGGCTAGAGACGCTCATACTCGGTTAGGAAAGTTATGAAAAATATGGCCATTTACACACGAGACAAACGAGCTCCGGGACTCTTAGGTTAATGTAAATAAGACTAAAGGTATCACCGTGTGCAAAGTCACCAGAAAATGATATGCTACAAGTGAGTTAACAAGTAATTTTCGGTATCGCGTCCCAGACACGCACCGAAGGACGACGCCGAAGGGCCTCTTTGGGCACTCTCCGCACGCTGCCTGCGGTGTGCACCCAGGTGCACCCACCTCTATTCGTTGGTGGAATGAGTCTTTCAGGCGCCACAGTATGCAGCTCGTTCGAAAAGCCGTCGCGTCGTAGTAATTGTTGTGCGCACTGCGCATCAGAAAAAAAAATTGTATCATGGCAACCGCCGCCGTGGTGGCTCAGTGGTTACGGCTGCTGTCCCGAAAGACGCGGGTTCGATCCCGGCCGCGGCGGTTGAATTTCTATGAAGACAAAATTCTAGCGGCCCGTGCACAGTACAATGTCAGTGCACGTTAAAGAACCCCAGATGGTCGAAATTTCCGCAGCCCTTCACTACGGCGTCACTCATGGCCTGAGTCGCCTTCGGACGTTAAACCCCCCTAAACCACAAACCCTATCATGCCAAGCGTGTGGCGCAGAATGCTCCGGATGGTGTCATACGAATCAACGTATCGTGCAGCATAAACTTAATAGTTAAATGAGAGCCTAGCGTGTCGCGGGAATTCGAACGGTGACATTTTTGTAGTGCCCAACGAGATATGTGAGAGTTACTGTGTCACTTGCTTTCCTCAAAGTCGATTTTCATTTCCTTCATTACAGCACCTCTTTCTCTCTTTCTTCTTTCACTCCCACCTTCCTCCCTTCCCTTACGGTGTGGTACGGATGTCCACAGAGATGCGAGACAATTCCTTTCTTCAAAAATTATAAGGGGCGCTCTGCTCTCACTAAAGTGCGATGAGGCGAAAGCCATTTCCACCACTGTTCTGGCCCTGTTGCTGTGAAGACGTCGCAGGTGACGTCACGCGCTTGAGCCAGCCGCTGCCAGGATGGAGTCGGAGCGGTGGTCGGCGCTCCATATATAGACGGTGGTGATGATGCCACCTATGATGTCAAGTGGAAGCACTCTATTTCCGGTTACGACATACTACGCCATTTGATGATGCCATCAGTTTTTCTTATTTATGTTTATTATTTTCGTAAAGTTTATGATTAATTTCAATTCGTAAAGTTTATGATTAATTTCAATTAATTTCGTGCTGCGACATACTACGCAATATTGATGACGTCATCAGTTCTTATTAAATTTTACTTCATTATTTCGAAATTTTTAACTAATTCTTGTTACGACATACTACGCCTTACTAATGACGCCATCAATTTTAAATTAATTGACAGCTAAGGTAAGGCAGTTCGGTGTTACGACATACTACGACAGGTTGAAGACGTCATCAGTTTGACAGCTAGGGTGGGACAACTTCTGCGGCCGCACACGCCAGAGACTTTAACGTCCCAGCTGACACCGCTCAACACACGGGCACCTTTCTCGGTGAAATTATGCACTCTTGCGTCCACTCCTCAGAAATATAATCGCGAATCGTGTTCCTCACTGCCTGCGAATTTATTTTCGCAGCTGTTTTGTCAAGCAAGAAAGGTGGTCTTAGTGGCGCGCTTAAGGTTTTCAACAAAATTTCGGTTGGACATGCACCTGATTGTAAAGGCAGCGAATGTATGACTGAACATAGATTGTCGCGTCTTCATACGAAGGACTTGCTGCGTAAATGAGGAACAGATTAAATGCGAACATTGTAACTGAGACATGAGCAGGTAAGCGAGATTTTAGCCGGGAAAGGATTAATGTCACTTCAAGGCGCGCACAACTGTTAAACAACCTCGCTTGCATTTCCTGTCCAAGAGGAATTGCTTTTGTTTTTGTGTTGCTATTTTAATTCTCCCATTCCCGCTTCACTGGTTGCTGATAGCACGGTGCTAGCTGTGCCCGTCCTTGCAGCGACCTCTGGGACACCATTCAAAGGAGCACGAAAACTTCCAAAGAGCAACGTTAGCGCTCACCTCTTCGTCTGAGCTTGTGTTCCGTGTGCGCAGGTCTCGAAGCTGCTGTCCCCAGCCCTGGTTCTGCCCAGCAAGCACCAGACTGCAGGCGATTCCAGCACCAATGTCACACTCTGCCGCAACGTGCCTCCCAATGCTTGCCTGCAGCATTCGCTCGTCTTCCTCTCCTGCTACGCCCACCTCAGCGAAGAGATGAACGGTAAGCAGGTTTACTTTGAGGCAACTGTTATTTTGAGCGCCAGGCGAAACCGAAGGACAGATTGGTTTCATGTTACTGGTGACTTCAGCACGGACTAATGAAATTTCACGGACTGTTACCAAAAAACCATTTCAAGGGCAGTTTATATCACTGTAAGCGCTGACATAGTGACCAAGACAGGTCTGTGTCAGCTGATGGCGTTCCATATTCCTCCGCGGTATTGCAATAATTAGATTAATGACGCCATTGAGCTAGGCCTTAACAGAGAGGGAAAGAGCCAAAGTTAGGACGAAATTGAGAATAGTGGCGCGCCCGTGTGGGTGGCTGCATGTTATGATCCGAAGGTGTTGAATGTGCACGGTTACTTTGGACCTGCTGCGAGAGCAGATCCCAGGGTAACGTTCACTGGGCGAGACGCTGGGCCACGTATTGCCAAACCAAATCCCGTATACGCCCACTGGAGCAGGCGCCGCCGAGAAATGCGAAGACGTATATGACCTAAAGTCTGTAGCTCAAATGGAGAGAGTGGACGGCAAAAACGTCTTCCACATGTGCTCCCGCGGTTTCTTCACGATGCTGAAAACAACGTAGTCGAACTGAAGGCTGCTCCTTAAAATTCTGGGGCACTTCGCTATTAATAAAGCTCGATGAGGTAAGAGCTCTTTCCGGCTACTTTGCTCCGCCTGTTACTCTGGTGGTGACGTCACGCGCATGCGCGGACAGCTGCCAGGGTGGAGTCAGAGCAGCGGTCGGAGCTCCATATAGTGACTGTGGTGATAACGGCTTAGGTAACGTCACGCGCATCCGCAGTGAATTTCCGGTTACAACATACAACGCGATTTGGTGACGCCATATCAGTTTTTGTTATTTTTAAAATTGATCCACGTCGTCTTAGGACATACTACGCAATATAGATGACGTCAACAGTTTTTATTATTATATGTAATAATTATTTGGATGAATTCTGAAATAAAAAATCTTAATTATTAATTTCGTGCTACGACATACTACCTCATGTTGATGACGTCATCAGCTTATTGACAGCTAGAGTGGGGCAACTACGGACGCACACGCCGGCGAGTCATAAGCCCATAAAGGCTTTCGCCTTAATAAAGTTGGCCATGGACAAGTGGTTACCTGGGTGATGTGCAAGCCGCCCTTTTGGATCATAGATGCTCTCCGCTGGATGCTGAAAGTGCGTCGATTGCCAGGGTCTGTGCAAAACGCTCTACTGGGTGGATATGCGTCTGTGCACGCTGGAAGTGTGTCATCGGTTTCGCCTGTGCTCGAACCTCATATGGTAAGCTCGTGCAATTTTACAACGTTTGCTCGATCACGCCCTTTCGATGATGGAAAACGCGAGGACGATGGCAGTAGTGAACGCCAAAGGAAAAATAATCAGCGTTGCATCAGCGCGCCACGAAAACAACACAGGCAGTGGAAGGGATCGCCATAGCTGTAGCCCTGACTGAGGCCAGTCGGGAAGGACTTGGTTACTGGAAAGCGACGGATTCGCAATTTTAAAGCCCCTCTGTTTCATTGAGAAAGAGGACGCAGATCTGCCCCAACCTGAACCCCGTCGTGAAATTTTGCGTGCACTACGCGAAAGAAAAAAAAGACTGCGTACTTTCGTTTCGAAGCAAGCTTCTATCTTAGGAGTAGTCTACTGTGCCGAAGTCCCAGTTCGTCCCAAAATGGTTTGGGTTTCCCGTGGAGCTCCAGCAGCTGACCGGCGGCAGCTTCCGCTTTGTCAGTGGAGGAGCTGGCAGACGGTGATAAGAGGAATGCATGAGGTACATGGATTATTTATCCATGCACCACATGGATAAATAATACTAGTATGAGATTAGCGCTGTGGAGTTGGAGGGCGAGCAGGGGCAAGAAAATAGTTCGTTTGCTTCTTGCATACCCTCAAAGTGGCGTTTTGGGGTAAATTTTTAGCCCGTATTTATTGGTAGCCGAATTATAGCCGTGTTTTAGGTAAATATTTATATTGTAGGTCTTATACGCTGGAGGATTTCAATTCAGACTCAGAAGGTGGCGATTGGCTGGAATCAGCGAGGTATAAAAAAAGCACTGGCGGAAAGACTACACACGTGCAATGCTTTTTCCCTGCGCTTCACCGAAAGTTTTGTCGGGGCATAAAGCGAAGGCGCAGACGGTCTCTAAATTGTATTAGGAAGTGAGTGCATAAGTCATCACGTATCAGAAAAACGCATCGCCAATATTCATAGAACACTCGCCACGGGTCCATCTGTATGGCCGTGGCTCTCTGCAGAGAGACGCCTTGCTGCCCCAAGTCGCTTCCCCGCGACACAGAGAATATGTATTTCAATTAATTTCAATTTCTAACTTGCCCCATCTGCCGATGCAGACTGGAAGAAGAGCACGCACGGGAGCTACATCGGTAGGTTGCTGGGGAGCGGTGACGGGAGGCCGCCCGTGTGCCATGCCGCTGATGAGGCCGCCGACCACCACCAGTCGCCAAGGAGCCGCACACAAGGTAGAGTGTTCTTCGTTCTCGTACAGATGGCCGATTAGAAGGCGTAGGTTGTGGCGCTTACTGATCTGAATTACTATTAAGTGAAAAGAGTAGCTACATAGTGATGGTTCAACAGCGCAAACACACACAGACCAAGAAGGAGACAAGACACACACACAGCGCTGAACTTACAACTGATTTTTTTATCAGGAAGAAGCATGTCATAATATACACACACGAAAACAACACACACGAAAAAACAGCGCACATGCGCAATGTGAAAAATCTCATAGTACTAAAAAAGGTAAAGTACCGCTTTAAAAGCCTGTGTGTATCCACAGAACCGCTATCCACTGTGTAGCATTTTCATTTCCCTAACAGATAATGTTGCAGATGGCGCACTCACGCACCCTTTATCCTTCCGGATGATATGAAAGGCTTCAGCAATTTCTCTACTGCGCTGGTCAGAATGACGAAACAACACATCAGTGTCACCAAAAAAACGGCGTGCATTTGCATGTGAAAGAATGCCTCGCTAGGTTTGTTTCTTTGTTCTCTAAAGAATTAGCGTGCTCCATGAGCCGCACGTTAATACAGCGGCCAGTCTGGCCGATGTAGGTAAGGCCGCAGGACAAGGGGATCTGATATACTATGCCAGTCTTACAGGGAACGTATCTTGTCACATGACTGATGTTGCAAGCATTTCTTCTGCGCCCCTCATGCCTTCTTTGAACCGCCGCTCCCACTCTTTCTAGTTTGTTAGGAGCAGAAAACAGAACTTCTACCCCATTCTTGCTCCCCACTTTCTTAATCCGGTGCGACAGCGCGTGGACATACGGCATAACCACTATATTTCTTCTTTCTTCTTCCGATCCCTTCTCCTGCCCAGACGTGTTTGCAGGCGATTTCAGCGCACGGAGGACTTTGCCTGCGCTCAAGACGAGCACTGAATCCGGGAAACCAGCTTCCCTACATCTGTTTGCCTGGGCTAAAAGACTAGACATCATTTTATGACGACAAGATTTCTTCACTGCCATGCCTAAGCATCCCGTAACAATACCACTTTTTACGATTTTGAATGAAATGACTTGTAATTTAATAGGGGCTTTTCACTCCTAGGCGAATACTGCCAACAGACATGATTGGGTTCGAAAGACAACTTTAAATCAAGGAATTGCAAGACTGTTTCTTGAGGGACTTCATGTGTGAACGTCAGTCCCGACCCATTACGTGCGAAAACATCAAGGACATTTGACACAAATTCCGGATTCACGGACCTAGCTAGCACTGAGAAATCGTCCACGTAACGAAAAATGCGTATGCAGCATCCGGCCAAATCAATATCAATTTTCATATCAACCCGGCTTAGGTAAATGTTGCTTAGAACGGGTGCTACCTTGGCACCTATGCCCACACCTGATTTTTGCAAAGTTGACCATCCCACTCAACAAACGTGTTACTCAAGTAGTAAGATAACAGTTCTAAAAAGGATCCCGTTGTAATTCCACACTCATTTTGGAACGCGCATTCATCGTTGTCCTCCGTAATACATTGCTGAACATGCTGGATAAGTCGAAAGTGCTGAAGAGAATAAAACAAATCAACCACATTCACGCTAAAACCAGCGCAGTGTGCCGGGCTCTCATTTCGGAGGAATTCAGCAACTGCCTCAGAATTGGGTACAAGAAACGGATCCTTCACGCGAAGTGACGACAAGTGACGGCAAAGATAGGTAGACACAGCCAACTGCCATGAATTGTGCTCCGAGATGATTGCCCGGAAAGGAACGTTAGGTTTGTGCGTCTTAGCACTAAAGAAAATTTCTAGCACCGAGCGTTCACTTTCCTTCACTTTATTTGCTATACCGTCTAACTTTAACTTCTTAAGTAAAGTCACCGCCTTCTGCTTGCACTGATCAGGATTCCTACCAACACTTTTGAAGTTCTTCATAACCGCTTCACGGGCCTTCTCAGAAAACTGGTCCTCTCACACTACTACGAAAAAGCCCTCTTTATCCGACTGGACAGGGCGGAAGCGATTATCGCAGAGATAGCTGACTAATGAGTGAAACTGCTTAAACTTCCCTTTCGAGCTAGCGCATCTAGAAACGGCATCAATGCACTAAGACTCACACTTAGATCTGTCTTCAGCTGGGGCTTTGGAAGACACATCACGTGCAAGCGCCATCCTTTCAACAGTTCTCATGCCAGATTCTAGGCAAGACTTGGGTCCTAGGCGTAAAGTTTCCGCATGCTTGGGATCCACGGCGGCGTCTCCAAGTACCAAAAGCTTCCCTCCCGCTGACAAATTCCTCTTGGCTTTTGGAAGAGAAGGGCGGACCAAGTTCCACATGAATTCCGTAAGCTAGCCTGTGGTCCTACACCAATCACGAAAAACACTCTGGTTATGGCGAGGCGTTTCGCTGGCACATCTTGTCCACAACACATCCTTGAAGAATCTTGCCTGGCGCATCCATTCGCTTCGAAGAATCTTGCAAACTCTCTTCGTGTGCCCCGTAGACGGCCTTAGCCAACCACAAAGCGCCTGTACATACTGAGGGCAAATGTCTTGCCGACAGTGCCACGAAGCGGTGCGAGCTCGGCAGATGCTGTTGCGTTGGACAAGTCCAAATTGTAACACATGAAAGACGCTCATGTTACAAGAAATAAACTGTAGAGGAACTGCAGATTGGGCTAGTTGGTGTAGATTCACGCGATGAATGCGTTTTCCAAAATGAGTGTGGAATACAACGGGATCCTTTTTAGAACTGTTATCTTACTACTTGAGTAACACGTTTGTTGAGTGGGACGGTCAACTTTATTTGCAAAAATCAGGTGTGTGCATAGGTGCCAAGGTAGCACCCGTTCTAAGCAACATTTATCTAAGCCGGGTTGATATGAAAATTGATATTGATTTGGCCGGATGCTGCATACGCATTTTCCGTTACGTGGACGATTTCTTAGTGCTAGTTAGGTCCGTGAATCCGGAATTTGTGTCAAATGTCCTTGATGTTTTTGCACGTAATGGGTCGGGACTGACGTTCACACATCAAGTCCCTCAAGAAACAGTCTTGCAATTCCTTGATTTAAAGTTGTCTTTCGAACCCAATCATGTCTGCTGGCAGTATTCGCCTAGGAGTGAAAAGCCCCTTTTAAAGTACAAGTCCTTTCATTCAAAGATCGTAAAAAGTGGTATTGTTACGGGATGCTTAGGCATGGCAGTGAAGAAATCTTGTCGTCATAAAATAATGTCTAGTCTTTTAGCCCAGGCAAACAGATGTAGGGAAGCTGGTTTCCCGGATTCAGTGCTCGTCTTGAGCGCAGGCAAAGTCCTCCGTGCGCTGAAATCGCCTGCAAACACGTCTGGGCAGGAGAAGGGATCGGAAGAAGGAAGAAGAAAGATAGTGGTTATGCCGTATGTCCACGCGCTGTCGCACCGGATTAAGAAAGTGGGGAGCAAGCATGGGGTAGAAGTTCTGTTTTCTGCTCCTAACAAACTAGAAAGAGTGGGAGCGGCGGTTCAAAGAAGGCATGAGGGGCGCAGAAGAAATGCTTGCAACATCATGCAGTCATGTGACAAGATATGTTCCCTGTAAGACTGGCATAGTATATCAGATCCCCTTGTCCTGCGGCCTTACCTACATCGGCCAGACTGGCCGCTGTATTAACGTGCGGCTCATGGAGCACGCTAATTCTTTAGAGAACAAAGAAACAAACCTAGCGAGGCATTCTTTCACATGCAAATGCACGCCGTTTTTTTGGTGACACTGATGTGTTGTTTTGTCATTCTGACCAGCGCACTAGAGAAATTGCTGAAGCCTTTCATATCATCCGGAAGGATAAAGGGTGCGTGAGTGCGCCATCTGTAGCATTATGTGTTAGGGAAATGAAAATGCTACACAGTGGATAGCGGTTCTGTGGATACACACATACTTTTAAAGTGGTTTTACCTTTTTTAGTACTATGAGATTGTTGACATTGCGCATGTGCGCTGTTTTTTCGTGTGTGTATATTATGACATGCTTCTTCCTGATAAAAAATCAATTGTAAGTTCAGCGCTGTGTGTGTGTGTCTTGTCTCCTTCTCGGTCTGTGTGTGTTTGCGCTGTTGAACCATCACTATGAATCTACACCAACTAGCCCAATCTGCAGTTCTTCTAGTTTAAAGAGTAGTTAGATGGCGCGTTTTCATCGTGAAATGAAAGCCAGCAATATTTTTTTTTACACAGACTATGCAATAATGAGAATAATTTAGATTCCATTCGAGCGCGAGGATTCCGACAAGTATTGGCCAGATTTGGTGCGCCTGCGACAATAAACGGATTCTACACTGCTGGTATTTTCTAAACTACAGCTGATGAGAACAAAGCTTACTATGCATGCGTGTGGATTTTATCTTAGGAGACTTTCTCATGCTCTAGGAATACTCTGTCCAATATCCTGGCCGTGTAAAGTGCCCGCTTTCACTTTCGTATGCATTCTTTGATGTAAGGTGATTCAAATTAGACTTTCAAGATCTTTAAAAATCTAACTTCTTGCAACTTGCATGCTAGTACCTGAGTCACTTGCGCGCTAGCCAAGAGATAAGGCGAAATGTTTCAACGGAATTTTCACCAAAAGTTTAATTTGAGATGCGGAACCCAGAAAAGGAAGGGCCAGAAGCAACATTCTAATCCAAGTCTGATATAAACTCTCTTCCGAGCTGGAGCTGTGTGTATGTCCAGAGTGCAGGCTGTGCTAAAGGGAGTCTTGACTCAAGGGAACATGAAGAGTCAAAACTTGACGCACAATGATCGGTTCCGTGAGCTTCACTCTTTTGCGAAAAATGCATTCTGAGAAGAAGCAACTGTAGGTTAAAAGAATAGGAAACACAGATATTTTTAGATTCAACATCTTGTTATGTGTCGACATGTAACAAACATCGGAAAGCAGCAAAGTGCGTGTTAAAGGCAGCTGGCCTGTTTCGGACATTTCAAATAAACAGGTTCAGTGTGTAGATCGCGCGTTATAATCGCCCCAGAAAAATATAAACAGCAATGCGCACATTGTGCGGCGCGAAAAACTAAAATCAATGCCCGTTCTCTTTCGACAGAGGCGAACTCCTCATCATCTCACTGGCGCACTGGCACACTTGACGCGCTTCAGGCCAAGTACATACTTCTTGGGCGTCTTCTTCGGAAAGTACTAAATTTGCACAGAATCTCCTGCAGACGGTTGAAAACAGGCATTTTACTTCGGAAATACAGTAGTAGATGATAACTTTGAGAAAATAAGACCGCATCGGCGTACGTCAATTTTTAGCCCCGAAAGTTACGTTCCACATGCAGCTTCAGAAAAAAAAGTGATCAACTACATCGTTGCAAACAGCAATATCTGCGTCAATTTCGCAAGCATACTCATAGCACATTCTTCGAGAACAGCAACCCAGGCTTAATGGTAGACATCATGCCCACCTTAACAACAGGCACTACAAAAAGACTTCATGTTTTGGTTCTGCTCCTTTAGGGAGGTACTTTATCATACATGGTGAGGATGGAAGTGATTAATTTGCTGCACAAGTTCACACGGGTAAACTTTAGGAAGTAACCGTGGTTTCAGAGAATGGTTTTATCACTGAATGCTTCATTCCACACAATTTAAAAGTTGCCATAGTTAAATCGTTACATAAAAGTGGCTCTTTAAAAGCTATTGAAAATTACAGGCCTATTTCAATTCTACCTGCGATTGCGCAGATTCTTGAAAAGCACCTATTCCGAGTTATGTACAGTTTTGTTTTCACGAATAATATCTTATCAGAGGCACAGTTTGGTTTTATTGAAGGTAAAGGAACTGTTCTGTTATTAGAAACCTTTACTGATATCATTTACTCTTGCTTTGATAATAACAAATTCGCATGTGGTCTGTTTTTGGACGCTAGCAAAGCTTTTGATTGTGTTCGGCATGACCTACTGCTAGAAAAACTTGATGTCATGGGCTTTAGGGGTCCTTTTAATGATTTGCTGAAAGAATATTTTTCTAATCGGGCTCAAGTTGTTGAAATAAGCGGGCATCGAAGTTCTGAATCATTTTTGTCGGCAGGTGTTCCACAGGGCTCTGTTTTATCGCCTTTGCTTTTCAATTTATTTGTAAATGATTTATCGAATGCTGTCGCAAAATGTTACATCTTCCAATACGCCGATGACACGTTATTGTTGTCAACAAATACTTCGTTGCCTCTGGCCATGGATGCTCTTAGAACAGATGTGGTGCATGTTATGAACTGGTTCTTAAATAATTCTATTGCAATTAATTAACAGAAAACTAAACTCATTTGTTTTCGTAATCCTCATAAAAAGCTTTCTTTTCTTGAACCATTGTTTTTACATTCTTCGCATTGTCTTAATTGTTCTTGCATTCCAATTAATTTTTCAAATAGTGTCAAGTACCTTGGTATACTTTTTGACAGTGATATGTCTTGGAACAGTCATCTTACCCTAGTATGCAACAAGCTTCGTGGTTTATCATGTGTACTATACAATGTTCGTTATTTATTACCTTTTCAGACTCGCAAGCTTATTGCACATGCTCTCATTTATGGGATTCTCAGATATGGAGTCACTGTTTATTATCATTGCTCAAAGACTTGGCGAATGAAATTAAATGCGATACTAAAGAACATCCTTCGATCCATGGCATACAACACAAATGCTTCACCTGATTGCAATTTGTTTTCGCTTTTACAGCTGCCCTCTTTTGATGCCCTCTTCCATCATGTAGTCATTCGTGCTCACTTTTGGGAGAGTACATTTTTGGTGCCTTTCATTCCTGTTCGTCCTTTTCGACATCATCCCCGTTTTACGGCACCTCGCTGCTACACTCACTATGGCCACTTCACTCGTAATTATTACATACCAAAAATGTTTAATTCTCTGCCTGATTCAATCTTTTCAGTTTCTTCGTTGTCTCTATTAAAGAACTTCTTAAAAACACATATGTCGGTAACCTAAACTGTTTCTTTGTTCTTGTTTGCCTTAGGTATTGCGGTTTATCATTGTTTGCTTGCTTTGTAACACCTATTGTTTAATATATCTGTCTTTCATCGATTGCCGAGTACTGCCCTACAAGCCTTTATGGCTTGGGCAGACTTGTCTTAAAGATTGTATTCTGTTCTCTGAAAATAAAGGTGTTTATTATTATTATTATTATTATTATTATTATTATTATTATTATTATTATTATTATTATTATTATTATTATTATTATTATTATTATTATTATTATAGGTACAATATTCAAGTAACGCATTTTCCATTCTACAACTCGCGTTCTTTATTTGTTAAGCCCCTCTTCAAACAGGCAGTTTTACCTAAGAAACCATAAAGAGGTCGCATTGTGTAAAATGGACCAGTCACGCTGTGTACAGGCGCTAATGAACACGCTGAGGTTATGCCTTCGCTGGCGCGCCTGAAGAAAATACACGCTTGACGCCCCCGCCGCTTCTGCGCGAATCCATTCAGGCCCTGTGCTAGGACGCCTGCGGGTGCCTTTCTTCGGCGGGGTCAGTTTAAACCAAGCCTCACTTATCTCTCCGAAATAATGAATGCTTTCATACAGGCAAATTTGCTGCTTGTTGTTGTTGTTTTGACTAAGAGAAAAATGAAAGGAGATAGCACGGGCCCGCCTACTGGCTCAAGCCGAGCCACCACCGCTGCCACGTGCAGATAGAGGAGAGTTAAAAGATCAGAGGGAAGAGAAAAGGAAAAGAAAAGACGCGCGTCGCAGCAACAACCGTGTCCGCCGAAGCGGACGCTGGCTGAAAAAAGAGACAAGCGGCCGTAGCCACGATTCCTCACCACCTCCTTTGCTGCTTCCCATCGCAGCGTTTGAACGTTACAATAGCAAGAAAAAAACTGGGGCAGTAAGCCGGGAAGTATTTTTCAACTAAAGAATTTCTCACGAACAGCCCGAGTAGAGGCGAGCAAGCGTCTGACATGTGTTAATGTCGGTCATATATTTAGGTATCAGTGCGCACCAGAAATTGACTGTTCGTGGAGGGGACTTCATTATGCCTGTGGAGGGCACTTCCAGGAAACGTAATGCGCTTGCTTGTTTGATCTGCTAGTGAGATTACCTTCGCAGCGCACAGCGTTTATATAAAAAGGGAATAATAGTTTCCAATGAAGGTATGCCTCAGATTTCTCTAGAAATAACTTTAGGAGATGCAGCTCGCTGGGAGAGAAGGGAAGGATGTCCAAACTGCGATACTCCCGTTTATGGACACTATCTGCTTCGCGGTACTAAATGAGGTTGCATTAACTGCGAACAGGCCTACATCATATAAACGTCAGCAAAAGCTACCAAAGACCGCCGTGCGTACACGGCTCATTGTTTAAACTCGTGTTTACGCGTTCGCAGGCGGGGTTGTATCCCAGCATGCACCCGACCTTGGAATTCTCCCGCTCCGAGGTTGCCCGACTTGGCTCCCATCGGCGGCACGCGGCCTTCGGTCGTGCTCCTCTTCTGCCGTGAGGACATCGGCACGGACATTCAAGGTAAGACGGCTTAGATTAAAGCCACGTTTTTAGCAGCTCATATGCTGATATGCTGTGCCCATAACACATAGGAAACGGCTAGCCTGTGAAGAAATGGTGATAAATGCGCTCACCTATGTCTGAATATGATGATGTAAATGGCTTGATTCCACCGATGGCGTATAAGCGCACCAGCTGCATCAGCTCTCTAATATTTAAGGTCACTCCATGAATGGAATGAGCATGCAATATGTAGAAAACGATAAATGCAGTCGTATTCAATAAACAAATTTCTAATCGACCAAGATCTGCGATAAGGGTAGAAGAGGAGGCGACAAGAAGAAGGAAAAAGGAATCGTTTTCCATTGCTGACAACCCTAAACTTTCATTTCTCTGGCAAATTTGGAATTAGTACTTCACTGCATATTGGTAAGGGCACAATCTGCCTTGCAGTGACGTTACAGTCTTTTAGATCAGGAACGAGTTGATTTTTTAAATACAGTAATTGCAGTTGGTTTATAAACAAGCAACACGTGACCTTTCAATAATTGCATTAAGTGCAAAGGAAAAGAAAAAATCTATCTTTTTTCTTAGGCACTCCCGACTGAGATATGTTGATAATAAGGATTTATGGGGGTAACTTAAAGGCAGCGTTGCTTGTGGAGCACAAACTGACCTTCTCACTGCAAAACGAACGCCTAGTTATGGGAGGCAGCCTGCGAGACTTGGAGATGGCACTGTAGATTGGTAGAATCTCATGACACAGGTATCATCATAATCATCAGCCTCACTACGCCCACTGCAGGATAAAGGCCTCTCCCATGTCTATGAAATTAACCCTGTCCTTTGCTAGGTTCGGCCACCGTATTCCCGCAAACTTCTTAATCTCTTCCGCCCACCTAACTTTCTCCCGCCCCCTGCTACGTTTCCCTTCTCTTGGCATCCACTCCGTTACCCTTAAGGACCAGCTGTTATCTTGCTTTCGCATTACCTGCCCTGCCCCAGCTCATTTCTTCCTTTTTATTTCGACTAGGATGTCATTAACCCGCGTTTCTTCCCTCACCCACTCCGCCCGCTTTTGATCTCTTAGCGCTACACCTATCATTTTTCTTTCCATATTTCGTTGCGTTGTCCTTAACTTAAGCGGAACCCTCTTTGTTAGCGTCCATGTTTCTGCTGCTTAGGAGTACCGGTAAGATACAGCTGTTGTATACTTTTCTCTTGAGGGATATTGGTAAACTCCCATTCATGATCAGGGAGAACCTGCCCTATGCGCATGGATATGCATGCACATACGTAAGCATAGGTAACTAAGGTAAGAGTAATAGGTATAGTCATAGGCATAGTCTAGGTATAGTCATAGGTAAGAGTTTTGAATACGATAGCGTTATAGACCACTTCAAGAAAAAAGCCGGCGCCAATCACTTTGTTTCACGAAAAAGTAGGTGGCCCAGCTGCCACGATGCACACATGCGAACTTGTTCAAGACATTGTGGACAGCCTGTCCACTGGGGCAGGCGGCGAAGAAATTGAATTAAATTCAATGCAGTTGCCACCTGCCGACCATGGCACTCCGCATGAGGTCTTTGGTAGAGATACTGACAGCCTCCCTGAGAGCTGCAAAAATGAACCTGATGGGAGCTCGGGAAGAGAAACCTGGGTCTCATAATCCCCACCGGTGGCAGTTTTTGAAACAGCCACCTTTCGGGGCAGTGGAGCATCGCTTAAGCGTTGCACCACGCTGCCAGCCGTAGTAAGTATGGTACCCTGTGATCTATGAACCCTTGAAAGAGGAGTAGTACTTGTCCGGGAAGGACATCTAAAACTACCGCGTTGAACTCGGGTTAAGTGCCGTCCTAGCATTTTCCCCTACCCTCCTGGTAATGTCGTGGGAGAGCGAGAAACGTCTAGCGCACGTATCTTTGCGAGTACAGTATCACCGTGGTCTTTTAAGGCTATATGAACATCAGGCTTCACGCACACTTTGGAGAAGTTGTTTTGCTGCATGGGTGCTCTGGGCCGCCGACGGGCAGGCTTACCGCTCTACGCACACAGTGTACGTATTCCACCTCTTCTGAAAAAAAAAGTGGCGGTCGTGTGCGTGGCTCAGCAATAGATGCGCTAGCACTTTGGTTTGCCTTCGGTTCCGGTGTTCGGATCCATTGTTTGCTCACGGAGGTTGTTCAGATAGCGATAATCAGTTAATGCTGATGTATACTGACTTCGTAATTGTCTACTTTTGACCATTGTCTACTTGACATTCGTAGATTCCTGGGAGTCCCCGTATCACTCCTGGTGCAGTGATGCTGGGTTTAAGCGGTACGCCACTCCCCAGCAATTGCAAGGGCTGCTATTGATCACGGCTCGTGAGATCCAGGTTGCCCTTCCCAAGCAACCTCTGGCGACAAATGAATTCAACAACTGCCTACCACGGTATTCGGCGGCAAGTGGGCAACCTGCCAGTCGTATATGTTTATGCACACACACCTCGGCAGGTTGGCCACATCACGGTGGGCAGGTGCGCAGCCTGCAAAAAAGAAGGCTTTAGACAAACACAAACACAGCGAAAAGTGCTGGCGCGCTAAAAAATCAGGGCGGTTTATGTTAGAGCTAATCACGAATTTAATGTGCACTGTCACGGTTAGCTTGATATTGTGTTCGACTTTCTACGGTTTTGCTTAATTTGAATTTGCTTAATACTTCGGTTGGTGTTTCATATGACGTAAGTTTGCGTGTAATTCCATCATTTTAGATTTGTACTGCTGTAGAATTTGTCATTCTCTGCATTCATAGACCTCTGAGAGTCCTCATTCCTCTCCTGGCACAGTGGTGCAGCGGTTAAGCGAAGCACCTCATCCCTGTGATGGCAGGTGCCGTCGACGGAGGGGCTTGTGAGACCCAGTTTTCTCTTCCCAAGAACCTTTTGTGCTAATCATTAATTTAACTGCCACGTGCCACAGTGGGCAGTTTTCTCACCATCCGGAGGGCGGATATGACGGCGCCGCAAGGTCACGTGACCTTGGCGGCCCACCTGCTACCGCGGCGGTGGGCGCGCAGCTATTCAAGGTCACGGCGGGACCACGCCTACAGACACACAACGATTTTTGGGCGGAGTGGAAGGCCTAACGTTAGGGCACAATAAAAAAATTGGCGACGATTGCGTTACTTCCTAATGCGAAATTTGAGCGCAGCTCATCAGCTGTTCGAGCTTGTCGATAGATTGAGGCAAATAATTGGAGCAAGACATGTATGTGGAATGGTAGACAACTTATTTTTCACATAAATTCCATCTTCAAGAAGCACTCCACTAAGAGTCCTTGATTGTCATGAAGGAAGCTTTGTGGATGTAGAAATAGATGGATATATGCTCGACTTGCTGCACCAATGCCTGGTTCTCAAAGACGAGGTCTGCGCAAGTATTTCGCGAGGTCGTCACAGCTGTGGGAGCCGTTACGAGCGAGAGGAACGGGATGTTCTCCCTCGTAAGAAATTCCCGCTTGTCTTTTAGGACTACGACCGGTTGCGGCCGCTGTACTACCCGGACACCGATGTCATCCTGATGTGCTTCAGTGGACGCCCGAAGTGCGCCACTTCTGCCCCAACGTGCCCATCATCCTGGTGGGGAACAAGAAGGACCTTCGCAATGATCCCCACACGCTGCGGGAGCTAGCCAAAATGAAGGAGCAGGCCGTGGCACCCCGAGGAAGGGCGCACCGTGGCGGAGAAGATCAATGCCTACGGCTACCTGGAGTGCCTCGCCAAGACCAAGGATGGCGTGCGTGAGGTGTTCGAGACTGCAGCGAGGGCTGTCCTACGGGTCAAAAGGCCGAAGAAGCCAAAGAGCGTTCTGCTCTAGAGTTGTAACCTTTTTAATTTTTTTCCCGCTCCCGGTGAGAAGACAGAAAGGGGGCTGGAGGAGCTTCTCTGGCTACAGTGTCTTCACCACTGCCGCCGCTTTGTGCGTGCTGCCTGTCTCTCTCGTTCCCTTCTCTCTTCCTCTGCCACCGTTTCCTCTTCCCCTCTTCCACATCATCCGCCCCCTCCCTTCCTGCCCCCATCGCTACCTGGTGGGCGTACACCGCACATGACTATGAGCATGCATGTCGTGAAGACTTGGACCAAGCATGGCAGACGGCCAAGCAGAGGGCCAATCAGAGAGGCAACATGGCGCCGACAGGTGAAGTTAATTATCGAGAATCGTGCCAACACTAACTTTGGTAATCGTCGTAAATTAAATCAATTGTATTTAATTGATCTGTTACATATTAAAAACATAACTTTCAATCTGCATTCTCTTTTTTAATTCTGTCAACAACTAGTGTCTGCATTTGTAAACGGAATTTTTACAAAAGAAAATATTAAAGTTTCTGTGCAATTTATATTGTATTGAGAATGTACTAATAAAGCTCATTAAACCACAACACAGCAAACCACAACACAAATTAAGAATAGGTGCTTGTTTTCATGCCTCCTTCTTAGGTCGGAGGATGATTTTCGTGAAAACATTGCTTGAAAGCCACAATGCCCTAGTTGAAGGGAAGGCTAATCGGGTCCCTAGTCCGGGACGCCGTTGGTAAAAGCCGCTGCCCGTGCTCTGGCGACGAGGGCACGTTGTTCCTCGAGGTCCGAGCTGGACAGGGCCGCCTCCCAGCCCTCCCGCGTTGGCTGATTCGTGATGTGAATGCTGTCATTTTTCTGACAAGCCCATACCATATAAGTTGTTTGCTGGCGGGATTCCTTGAAACGTACGATATATCCAAGAGAGAATGAAACCGAAGTGCTTGGATGGCGAAGAAAAAGAAGGCTGCACTGAGACACGCTTGCCACGCTGGCGAAGCTCGCGCAGTCTCGAAGGCAGAACATCGACGAGCAGGCTCCGCTGGAATCGCTCACCCGACCGATGCTTCGAGAGGGCTGTAGCCGAGTGTGCCGGTTAGAGGTGAGCGTGGCATCGGTTGAGACCATTATTGCGGACGCTGTTTTCGGGTTCCTGGACTCCGAGTAGTTGGTGCCATGGGCCGGGGACAACCTGCGGTGGCGGTTGGTGTTATTGGCCCCGTGTCTGCTTTGCGAGTAGGTGCGCCCTGCTCCCTTTGCATATCACAGGTAAGGCGCCAGTGTCATTTAGGCGTCTGGCGTTCCTTTTCAGAACTTGCCTGCTATGCCCCATTTGGGAATTTGGGAGCCCTTCACTACGGTGTCTCTCATAGGCTCAGTCGCTTTGCGACGTTAAACCCCAATAAACCATAAACCATAACTTTGGCTCTCCTATCAGAAACCGGTCCGATGCACTGTCTTTCGAAACTATGCCAGGAAATTTGGTTCGAGTATGGGTCCTGCAGTGCTGGTCTAGAGAACATCTAATCTCGAGAAAATAGAAGGGAAGTTTTCTCCTCGCTACTTCGGAGTTTTTAAAAGCTAGAGTTGCAAACAGATCGCAGACGTAGGCTAGAGACGCTCATACTCGGTTAGGAAACTTATGAAAAATATGGCCATTTACACACCAGACAAACGTGCTCCGGGATTTTTAGGTTAACGTAAATAAGAAGAAAGGTGTCTCCATGTGCACAATTACCAGAAAAAGATCTGCTACGAGTTGGTAACAATAATTTTCGTAATGCACCGATGTTAAGCTTGTCGCATGCCAGAAACGAACCGAAGGACGACGACGAAGGGCCTCTTTGGACACCAGGCAGTGTGAGGTATCAATGACGCGACTGCGGTGCAGGATTCCCAGTTTAAATTTATACCTATGCAGATGTGGGTGGTCTCCATCAAACCTATGTGACTCATGCGGGGTCGTTGAATCTGTGGACCATTTCCTGCTCTACTGTACAAAGTTCGCACTTCAGAGAAAGATTTACCTGGAGGTCCCTCTCTCCAGGTTAGGGCTCCCGTTATCTATGCCAGTGTTGTTATCGTTCGGAGCGAGCGCCAAAGGATTTGCTTTGAGTTCAATTTGTGGGAATCTACATGATTACATAATTGCAACTGGTAGGTTGATTTGCTAACTCCTTTAAAAGTCCCGGAGTTTTTTTTTGTTTTTTTTAATTATTATTATTCTCGCCAAAATGTTCTTTGTTATTTCACTTCAAATATTCTTCTGTCGTTTTTCATGAATACATTTTTCAAAATTCACGTTTAATCCTATGAAAATTTTCTTATGTATACCCCTACACATTGGCCAATCCCCCCACGTGGGTATGTGCCATTATAAAGAGGTGAAGAAGAAGAAGAAGACACGCTTCGCACACCTGGCACACGCGTTCTATTCTGCTGCCCGCGGTGCGCACCCAATCTATTCCTAAGTTGAAGGACAGTCTTTTAGATAACTGCGTATACAGCTCGTTCTAAAATCCGTCGGCGTCGTAGTTTCAGTGGTCGTAGCTGTGCGCACCGCATGCAGGAAAAGAATTCAAGGGTGCGCTTTGTTGACCTGAAGTGCGGTGAGGCGAAAGCCTTAAGCACGGTGTTGCTGCTTATGTAACTGATGTGTGGTTAAGATGTTAAGCTTCGCCTCTAAGAATGGAACGCGTCAGCGTCTCGCAACGCTGCCAGGGAGTCCACAGAACGCCACCACCCGTTCGGCTCTACGCCTTGCTCGTCGGCAAATTGGCTTTTGAGGAAAGGAAATGTATCTGTCTCGGTATCTCGGTAGACTCCTGAACCTCGCCGTAACCGGAAGCGAGGAAGATGGGAGTGAACGAAGACACCGTATTCACTAGACGCACCTTTGTTCATTCCAAACCATCTAGCTGGCATGCCGAACGGTTAGAGTGCTCGTCTCGCACTCCTGAGACCCTGGTTCGATTCCCCAACTCGACCAATTTCCTACTAGGTTTTATTTATTTATCTGGTCTGACTTTGAAGGTTAATCAGGCTAATTCGTTAATTAAATAATTAACTAAAATTTGCCCCGCTTACTGGGGCATCACTATACCATCCCTTTAATTCGTTGCATGGTTACTAGCCAAAGTAGAAATAGCCCCGTTTGAATTTCCGCACTGTGACGTCACGACCATTTCGACCATTTGAAAAGCGTGACAATTCTGTCGACAACTCCTGCTTACAACGATGAGGCATTAAAAGCGTCCGCCTTAAAAAATCGTGTCATGCCAACTGCCGCCGCGTGGCTGAGTGGTTATGACACTCGGTTGCTTATCCGAAAGACGCGGGTTCGATCCCGGCCCCTGCGGTCGAATTTTTATGAAGGCGAAATTCTAGAGGCCCGTGTTTTGTACGATGTTAGTGCAGTTAAAGAACACCAGGTGGTCGAAATTTCCGCAGCCCTTCACTACGGCGTCCCTCATAGACTTTGTCGCCTTGGGACGTTGAACCTCCAGAAGCCACGAACCGTGTCATGCCAATGGTTTGCCGCAGAATGTAACGAATGGTTTGATACGGTTCAGCACTTCGAGCAGGAAAAACGTACTGTGTAAGTTTTAAGAGCCAAGCTTCTGGGGTGAATTTGAAACCGTGAATTATATTCGGGTGCTGCGGGTGTCCACTGAGATAGGTGACAATTACTGCGGCATTTTCTTTCCTCAAATCCAATATTTATTTCCTTCCTTACGGCACCTCTTTCTGGCTTCCTTCCTTCACTACGTAGCGGTTCGGGTGCCCACCGAGATGTGAGACAATTTCTGCGCCATTTCCTCTCATCAAAAGTTCTGAAGGTCACTCTGCTCTTAATAAAGTGCGATGAGGCAAATGCTATGTATGCCTCTGTTGCTGCCCCTGTAACTGCGTTGATGACGTCGTATAGGGGACGACACGCGCATGCGCCGACATATCCCAGGGTGTAGTCAAAGCGGCGGTCGACACTGCATATATCGATTGGGCTGATGACATCATAGGTGTTGTCATGCGCATACGCACTTCATTTCTGGTTACGACATACTATGCCATTTGAAAACTTCGTGTGTTTTTCTTAATGAATTTGATTACATTCCTAAAAACTTTCGCTTAATTCAATTAATTTGGTGTTACGACGTACAATGCAATGTTGCTGAGGCGATCGGTTCTTATTAACTTTTTAAAAGTGTGTGATGAGAGGCTAGTTGGTAAGACATACTGAAGACACAAAACTACGCAGGAAACAGGACACAGAAAAGAAGCAGACAGGACGAGCGTAGACTAACAACTGATTGTGAATGAAATTTTAGCGACCTTCAAATCAACAGCCGCTAATCTTAATTTTACTTTTGTGCTCCCGGAAAGCTCTTGTTTACAGTTTTTAGACTTAAAATTGTTTTTTCATACAGGGGGCCATCTATGCTGGGCCTATTTACCAAGATCTAAGAAGGCTCTTCTACCTTATGATTCCTGCCACTCAAAGCTCGTAAAAAGGGGAATCGCAACCTCATGTTTAAGATCTTCGCTTGTCATGTCCACACATGGTGAAATGTAGTTTTTCCTGTCAAGTAGACCGGCTTTACTCTGCGGGTTTTCCTCCTTCTCTTCTGAAAGGTGTTGCAGAATCTTTGCTGAAAACCCTACGGTTGAAGCAAAACCAACAAGAACTCACTGAAAGCGAGAGGAAGAAGTTTGAAGTCCTTCCTTATGTGCACAAGACTTCGCACGGTTTGAAGAAGGTGGGAGGGAAATTTGGTGTCAACGTGTTCTTTTCCGCCCCATGTAAACTGTCTCGTTTATGCCGATTAACTAACAATAACCTGCAAAAGAAAGTAGGGTGCGGAGTCAGCCATAGACCTAAGTTTGTAGCCTGTAAGATGGGAGTTATCTACGGGATCCCATTCAGCTGTGGTTCCGTATATGTAGGGCAGACGGGGCGCTGCATTAATAAACGCCTTCAGGAGCATAATAACTCTTTGAGCCAGCACGGTGGGCAGCATTTAGCAAGGCACTGCCAGTCTTGTAAGATCAATGACAAGAAGAAACAAGTATTTTGTACGCCGCTTTTCAAGCAAACGAAGATTTTAGGCTGCGCGAAGGACAAGAAGGCACGCGAGATCTTTGAAGCCTCGCAAATTGCTAGATACGGTGCGGAAAAATGTGTTAGCGAGGCATCAATTCATTTGTATAAGAAGGAACTTGACTTTTTGGGTTGATAAGATTGTGTACTTTTGCTTTGGGCGTTAAGTTTGGTTGCGCATGCGTTGCTCTTGAAGGAAGGTTGTTTTCGACCAATAAATCAGTTGTTAGTCTACGCTCGTCCTGTCTGCTTCTTTTCTGTGTCCTGTTTCCTGCGTAGTTTTGTGTCTTCAGTATAACTTTTTAACTCATTATATCGCTTTACTTTTAATATATTACACTTACGAAATACTACGCATTGTTGATGGCGCATCAGTTTTGAATTGACAGCTAAGGCGTGACAATTTGGTGTTCCGGTAGACTACGCCATGTTGATGACGTCATCAGTTTGATAGCCAGGGCGCGACCATTTCTGCGGGCGCACACGCCGCCGAGTTTGGCGTCCCTGTTGCCACCGCACGGCACACGGGAGCCTTTCTCGCTGAAAGTATGCGCGCTTGCGCCCACTGCTCAGAAATATAATCGTCAATCGTGTTTTTCACTCCATGCGAATTAATTTTCGCAGCTGTTTTGTGAATCGAAAAAGCTGGTCTTACTGGAGCGCTTAAGGTTTTGAACGAAATTTTCCTTGGACATGTAGCTTACTTTAAAGGCAAAGGAGGTATGCCTGAAATGATATTGTCCCGTCTTCGTATTAAGGGCTCCCTGTGTAAATAAGGAACCGTTTAAATGCGAAAAATGTAACTGAATCACGAGCAGGTGAGCGAGATCTTAGCTAGGAAAGGATTAATGTCACTTGGAAGACGCGGAGCCTGCCCTTCACAAGTGTTAATCAACCCCGATTGCATTTCGCCTCTTAGGGGTAATTGGTTATATTTTTGTGTTGCGATTTTAATTGTCTCATTCCCGCTTCACTGGTTACTTATACCACGGTGTCAGCTGTGCTTTACTGTGTCCGTGCTTGCGGCGACCTCCGGGACACCGTTCGAAGGAGCACGAAAACTCCAAAGAGCAACGTTAGCGCACACCTCTTCGTCTGAGCTTTTTGTTCCGTGTGCGCAGGTCTCGAAGCTGCTGTTCCCAGCAACGGTTCTGTCCAGCATGCATCCAAATGTAGGCTTTTCCAGCTCCAATGTCACATTCTGCCGCAACTGGCTCTCAATGCTTGCCTGCAGCCTTCGCTCGTCTTCCTCTCCTGCTGCGCCCACCTCAGCGTGGAGATGAACGGTAAGCAGGTTTACGTTGAGGCAACTGTTATTTTGAGCCTCAGGCGAAAGCGGAGGACAGATTGGTTAATGTTACTGGTGACCTTAGCACGGACTAATGAAATTTCTCGGACTGTTACCAAAAGACCATTTCAAGGGCAGTTTATATCACTGTAAGCGCTCACATAGTGACCACGACAGCTCTGCTAGAGCTGATGGCGTTCCAAAATCCTGCGTAATTAGCGCGATATTTCAAGAATTAGACCAAGTGACGCCATTGAGCTAGACCTTAACACAGGGGGGTGGAGCCAAGGTTAGGACGAAATTACGAATAGTGGCGCGCTCGTGTTGCTGGCTGCATGTTATGATCCGAAAGTGTCAAATATGCACGGTTTCTTTGGACCTGCTGCGAGAGTCGACCACAGGGTAACGTTCAATGCGCGAGACGCCAGGCCGCGTATTTCCAAACCATATGAAGCATACGCGCACTCGGACAGAAGCCGCCGAGATATGCGAACCCGCGACATGATGTGACATATGGCGAAAGTATGGAGCGGGAATGGGGAGAGTAGATGGCACAAACAGCCTCTACATGTTCGCCCACGAACTCTTCACGATGTTGAAAACAACGCACTCGAGCTGAACGCTTCTTTTAAAAATTAGGGGTAGGGGGGTCACACAGCTCTCACTAATGTGCGACCAGGCGAGAGCTCTTTCCGGCTACTCTGCTGCGTCTGTTGCTGTGGTGATGATGTCATAGGTGACCGCATTGCGCATGCGCCAGCAGGTGCCAGGGCGGAGTAGAGGGAGGTGGGCGCTCCAATATAGACTGTGGTGATGACGTCATAGGTGACGTCACGCGCATGCGCAGTTAATTTCCTGTTACAACATACTGAGTCATTTGAAGACGTCATCAGTTTTTGTAATGAATTTAGTTTTAATTAACGACGTGTTAGGGCATACTATGCAATGTACAGTCAGGGACAAAAGTCTCCGGACCACGTGTTCCTCTAACGAAGCCGATAGCTCTGCTATTAGTCGGCGGCTGGAGACCACACTTCTGGAGGTAAAAGTTAAATTTTTGTTCTTTCATCTCCACAAGTGCGGTCTCCAGCCGCTGTCTGATAGTAGAGCTATAAGCTTCGTTTGAGGAACACGTGGTCCGGAGACTTTTGTCCCCGACTGTATATGACGATATTCGTTTTCATTAAATATTTTTAATATTATTCCGGGTTAATTTTAAACAAATTAATTTTAATTTTTAATTTCGTGTTACTACATACTCCGCCGTGTAAATGACGTCATCAGTTTATAATTAATTGACAGGTAAGCTGTGACTTTTAATTTCGTGTTACGACATATTACGCCATGTTGACTACATCATCTGTTTGATGGGCAGCTGTAGTGGGACAACTTTGGACGCACACGCCGGCAAGTCATAAGCCCGTAAAGGCTTTCGCCTTAATGACGTTGGTCATGGACAAGTGATTGCCTGGGTGCTGTGCAAGGCGCGCTGTTGGATCCTAGATGCACGCCGCTGGTCGCTGAAGGGGCGCCGATTGCAAGGGTCTGTGCAAGACACGCCGTGGGATGGATATGCCTCTCTGGACGCTGGAATCGCGTCGTCGGTTATGCCCGTGCTCGCTCCTCACATGGCTCGACTCATGCAATTTCAGAATGTTTGCTCGATCACAGGCTTTCGATGGACAACGGTTTATGGGTTTTGTCCTTAAGAGTGTTGCTATCACTCAGAGCAAAGCGAATAAAAATTACCGAGGATTAATGGCCCAAATTTCTCACAGATGTGGGCGTCAGGTTTCTTTTGCGCCATGTTTGCAGGGGTTTCCTTCCTGATTTGGTCACAATCTACATTAAATCCTCCTCGTCTGCGGTGACGACAAACCTAAAGACGGAACTTTTGTAGCAATGCTACACCGGCGCAGTCTCGCTGCTATGAACTTTGGGGCCCACTTTTACCAGCAGCGTTTACCGGCACGAGCTGAATCTCTAGGCGAGGTAAAAGAAAAACAAGACGGTAAAGCCTCGGCATCTTTGAAATGCTAAATGGCGAGCCTGACTAGCATCTAAAAAGCAATATTTCTAGGGCATTACCTGCGCTGCTTGTATGCACTGATTTCTGTTTCTACAACTATGAACGTCTACTAAACTATGCGTGAATCTCTATAGTGAATTTATCCGCAATTTCAAGTTTTACTAGCAAAAACATTTCTTTCGGAATAGAAGAGTTAGAACATGGGGGGTGTAGGACAGAGAGATTTAGAGCTTCAGTGGTCGGTCTTCTTCTAACCCAGGTTCCCGTTGGCCCCCGCCGCCGCCTTGGCCCTCGTCACCAGCATAAGCTGTGTGCTCAGGTCGGAGTCACTCAGGAGGGCCTCCAACTTCTTTACACTAGAGCTAGTTATCTTGGTAGGAAATGGCTTTTTTTCGCAGCCCCAGGTGGAGTGGTGCGTCATGGCGTAGCCCCCACACCACTCGCACTCTTTCATTCATCTATTCGGCCACATTTTATGATATATGGCTCTGCTTGCGTACGTGTCTCTTTTTGCAGTCGTCTGAGCGTGGTGGCGTGGTGTCTGTTTAGGTTGTCCGACGGAGCCGAGTGTTTCTTGCGCGCTCCAAACAACGGCTGCATTCCGTACCCGTAAGATTCTGGCGTGCTGAAGGGTTCGACCGGCAAATCCGCCGTCCGGTTCGTGAACCCTCGGACAGTGGTGTGCACCGCGATATTTCCCTTAACCCCAGTGTCGGGGACCAAAATGATGGTGTGTTGAATATTTGTGTTGTTAACTCCGTGTCTGTGTTGTTTTTCTTCGGAGAGGATCCTCGCGGCTTTGCGGCCGATCCTTCAATCTCGGTATGCCCTAGCTGTAGCCCGAGAATCTGTAGTACCAGGAAGGAAGGAGGGCAGCGAGATCACGGGAGTTGGAGAGGTTCCTAATGAAGAAACAAATAGTTTTGTATGTTGATGCGTCCAAGTGCACGACGGAGGAAAACGTGAGGACGGTATCAGCATTGAAGGCCAAAGCAAAAATAATGACCGTTGCGCCAGCGCGCAACGAAGACGACACAGGCAGTGGAAGAGATCGCCATGGCTGCAGCCGTGACTGAGGCCATTCCGGATGGACTTAGTTACTGGATAGCGACGGATTTGCAATTTTAAAGCCCTTCTGTTTCATTATGAAAGAGCACTCAGGTGTGGCGCAAGCTGCAGCCCGTCATGCAATTTGACGTGACATGCACCACGGCGCAGGGACCAGCTCCTACGGGCCGGTTTTCACACATTCCCTTCGTGCTACGCTACTGTGGTGGCTCATGAATAATTTCTTGGAATGCCGTTCTTGTGCGCCCGCAACCGGAGAAGGCTTCTGGCTTAACGATAGGAGTCCACTGGGCCGAAGTCCAAATTCGCCCGAAATGGTTTGAGTTTCCCGTGGAGCTCTCGCAGCTGATCCGTTGCAGCTTTCGCTTTGTCAGTAGACCAGCTGGTAGACGGTGATGAGAACGCATGCGATACATGAATTTGAGTCCATGTACCGTGTGGATAAATAACTAGAGAGTGAGCTTAGCGCAGAGGAGTTGGAGGGGGAACAGGAGCAAGAAAGATAGTTCGTTTGCTTCTTGCACACCATCAAAGTGGTGTTTTGGGGCAAATTTTTAGGCCGTATTTATAGGCAGCCAAAATATAGGCCGTATGTTTAGGTAAATGTTTAGTTTGTAGGCCTTATATGCTCGAGGGTTGAAAATCAGTCTCAGAAGATGGCGATAATGCAAGAGCGTCTTGGCTTAAATCAACGGGGTATAAAAAAAATCACTGGAGGAAAGACTACAGAAGTGCAATGCTTTTTCCCTGCACTTCACCGAAAGTTTTGTCCAGGCAGGACGCGAACGCGCAGACGGTTCCTAAATTGTACTAGGAAGTGAGTGCATACATCATCATGTATCAGAAAAAACACACCGACAATATTTTTCGAACACTCGCCAGGAGTCCATCTGTATGGCTGTGGCTCCCAGCACAGAGACCCCTTGCTGCCCCAAATCGCTTCCGAGCGACACCCAGAGGACGTATTTCAATTAATTTCAATTTATAACTCGCCTCATCTGCCGATGCAGACTGGAAGAAGAGCAAGTACGGGAGCTACTTGGGTAGCTTGCTGGGGAGCGGTGAAGCGAAGCCGCCCATGCACTATGCCGCTGTTGGAGCCGCCAACCACCACCAGACGCCAAGGAGCAGCACAGAAGGGTGAGTGTTTTTCATCATCGTACAGATGGCCGATTAGAAAATGCACACTGTGGTGCTTATTAATTTGAATTAAGGGAAAAGAGTAGCTTGATGGCGCGTTTTGTGGAAAGGCACAGTGAAATGAAAGCCTGCAATATTTTTTTTTCCTACAGGGATTATACAATAATGAGAATTTTTCATAATCCATTCTAGGACGAGGATTCTGGCAAGTATTGGCCATATTGGTTTTGCTGCGAAAATGAACGGATTCTGCAATGCCGGTATTTTTAAACTATAGCTCATGAGAGCAACGCTTACTACGCATTAGTGTGGATAGCGCCGTATGTGACCTTCTCATACTCTAAAAATACTCTAAATGATATGCTGGCCGTGTACAGTACCCGCTTTCAACTTAATATGCTTTCTTCGATATACGGTGTTTAATATTAAACTTCCAAGATCATTAAAAATCTAACTACTTGCTACTTGCATGCTACTACTTGAGTCACTTGTGCGCTAGCCCAAGGATAAGGCGAAATGTTTCAATGGAATTTTCGCCCAAAAGGTTTAATTTGAGATGCGGAGCACATAAAAGGGTCAGGAGCAACATCCTAATCTAAGTCTGAGATCAACTGGCGCTGTGCTGGTGCTGTGCATATGTCCGCAGTGCTGGCTGTGCTTTAGGGTGTCTTGACTTAGGCCAACATGAGGAGTCAAAACTTGACTAACAATGATCGGTTCCATGAGCTTCACCCTTTCGCATAAAATGAATTCTGTGAAAATTACTAAAAATCAACGCAGATAACTTTACATTCAAGAACAGATCTAATCCTTCAAGTGCGGCGGGGTTGAGCCAATCTTGGTGTGTATCGACATGTAAAGAAGATGAGAAGGCAGAGAAATGAGTGTGACAGGCGCCTAGCCATTCGTACAATTCGAATATAAAGGCTCAGTGTGTTGATCGCGCGCTATGACAGTCTCAGAAAAATATCAGCAGCCATGCGAACCCTGTGTGGCGGGATAAATTAAAATGAAAACCCGTTCTCTTTGGACAAAGGCGAACTCCTCATCGTGTCACTCGCACACTGGCACGATTGACAGGCGCCAAGCCATGTGCATACTTCTTGGTTGTCTTCTTCAGAAATTACAAAATTTACACAGAATCGCCTGCAGACGGTTGAAAACGGGCCTTTTGATTCGAAAATAGAGCAGTACATGATAACTTGTAGAAAATAAGACCCCCACTGTGTGCGCTCATTTTTAGTGCCGAATGGTAGGTTACACATGTCACTTCAGATAAAAGTCATCAACTGGATCGTTGAGAACAGGACTATCTACGTCAATTCCGAAACCATACTCACTGCACATTTCTCGAGAACAGCAATCGAGGCTTAATGAAAGACGTCATGCCGACCTTAGCAACAGGTACTCGAAAAGGGCTTTGGGTTTTGGTGGTGCTGCTTCAGAGGGGCACTTTGTAGTACATGGTGAAGATAAAGGAGATTAATTTCCTGCACAATCTCGCGCGGGTAAAATCGACGAAGTAACTGTGCCCTCAGAGGGTGCACACAGTTAGTGTGTAGTGATGTTTTTACCAGACTGGGTTTAATATTTAAGTAACGTATTTTCCATTCTACAACATGCGTGTTGTATA
This sequence comes from Amblyomma mixtum, assembly GCF_055824585.1. Taxonomy (NCBI): domain Eukaryota; kingdom Metazoa; phylum Arthropoda; class Arachnida; order Ixodida; family Ixodidae; genus Amblyomma; species Amblyomma mixtum. The sequence continues at coordinate 257,436,757 of NC_143014.1, read as the reverse complement.
AGTAATACCCCCTTAAAAACAGGCAGTTTTGCCGAAGAAACCACAAGCCCGTCGCACTGTGTAAGACGGACCAGTGATGCTATGTACAAGCGCTAAGAACACGCTTAGGATATGTCTTCGCTAGTGAGGCTGTCGGAAATACGCGCTTGAGGCACTTGCCGCTTCTGCACCAATCAATTAGGGCCCTGAGCTAGGTTGCGTACAGGTGCCTTTCCTCGGTGGAGTCAGTATAAACCAAAGCTCCATTTATCTCTTCAAAATAACGAATGCTTTTGTACGTGAAAATTCGCTGCACCTCACCGCAGCGTTTGAACCTGACTATATCGAGACAGAAAATGGGGCAGTAATCTGGAAAGTATTCTTCGGCTAAAGAATTTATTTTGAGCACCCCGTGTGGAAGCGAGCATGCGTCTGACATGCGTTAGCGTCTGTTTGTATTAGTGCGTATCATAAATTGAGTCTTCATGCATACACATGGACTGGTGCACGAAATTATACATTTTCAGGGGACTTCCAGAAAACGTAATGCGCTTGCTTATTTGAACTGCTAGTGACTGTCTTCAAAGCGCTTGTTTGAAAAGGGAATAATAGTTAGTAGTAAAGGCATACCTGAGATTTCTCCACTAAAATCTTTAGGAGATGCAGCTCGCCGGGAGGTAAGGGAAGGATGTCTAAACAGCAACAGTTGCGTTTATGGACACAATCTGCGGCGTGGTACTAACTGAGGTGCCATTAACGGCGAACAGGCCTACATCATATAAACATCACTGACTGCTACGAAAGAGCACCGTGCGTGCAAGGCTGTTTGTTTGAACTCGTATTACCGCGTTCACAGGCGCAGGATTATCCCAGCATGCACCCGACCTTGGAATTCTCCCGCTCCGAAGTTGCCCGACTTGGCTCCCATCGGCGGCATGCGGCCTTCGGTCGTGCTCCTCTTCTGCCGTGGGAACATCGGCACGGACATTCAAGGTAAGACGGCTTAGATTAAAGCCACGTTTTTAGCAGCTCATATGCTGATATGCTGCGCTCATAACACATAGGAAACGGCTAGTCTGTGAAGAAATGGTGATAAATGCGCTCACCTATGTCTGAATATGATGATCTAAATGGCTTGATTCCACCGAAGGCGTATAAGTGCACCAGCTGCATCAGCTCTCTAATATTTAAGGTCACTCCATGAATGGAATGAGCATGCAATATGTAGAAAACGATAAATACAGTCGTAATCAGTAAACAAATTTCTATTCGATCAAGATCTGCGCTAACGATATAACAGGAGGCGGACAAGAAGCAGGAAAGAAGAATCGTTTTCTATAGCGGACTACCCTAAACTTTCATTTCACTGGCAAATTTGGATTGAGTATTGACGAAATATTTGTAAGTGCACAATCTACCTTGCAGTGACGTTACGGTCCTTGAGATCAAAAATGCGTTGATTTTTTTAATACAGTACTTACGGTCGGTTTATAACCTGGCAACACGGGGCCTTTCAATTTTTGGAATCAGTGCAAATTAAAAGAAAAACAGTGCACTATTTTTCTAGGGCGCTCCCAATCGAGATGTCTGTCATATGTTTATAAGAAGGAGTGGTTCGGGTGGCATAGCGCCAACTTTGCATGTGGAGCGTAAACTGTGCTTATCACTGCAAAACGAACGCCTAGTTATGGGAGGCAGCATGAGGGGCTTAGAGACCTTGTGCTAGATAACAGGAATCTCATGACAAAGGTATATGAGGAGCCAACTACGACCTTCGGTCTCTCTGCCTCCTTTATACGACGATGTTGGCGGGGCGTCAGAAGTTTGAGAAGGAAAATATCGAGCGCATAGAGTGAACCTACGCGTACTCATCTAGGGTTACAAACTTACCAGAACGTGGTGACTGAAGTTTTAGCCTCTCCGTGCCCAAACGTTAGGCACACGGCGGAATAATACCATGGTGACCGCCATATCGGTGCGTTGGAGGAGTCTAATACGATAGCTTTATAGACCCCTACAAGAAAAAAGCCGGCGCCCGTCACTTCTTTTCACGAAAAAGTAGGTGGCCCAGCAGCCACGATGCACACGTGCAAACTTGTTCAAGACATTGTGGACAGCCTGCCCACCGTAGCAGGCTGCAATGAAATCGAATGAACTTCAATGCACTTGCCACCTGCCGGCCGTGGCACTCCGCATCAGCTCTTCGGTGGAGAGGCAGACAGCCTGGCAAAAGAGCTATCTCTGCAAAAATGAACCTGACGGGAGCTCGGGTAGAGAAACCTGGGTCTCATAATCCCCACCGCCGCGGTCTTTGAAGCAGCCACCTTTCGGGGCAGTGGGGATCCGATTAACAGGTCACCACTGTGTAACCGTAGGGTGATACCCTGCGATCTGTCTACTCTTCAAAAGGAGTACTTGCGCGGAAAAGATGTCTAATACTACCGCGTTGAACTCGGGTTAAGTGTCCTCCTAGCCTTTTTTCCTGCCCATCGGCTAATGTCGTGGGAGTGCAAGGAACGTCTGGCGCATGCATCTTTGTGATTGCAGTATCTCGATGGTCAATTAAGGCTACATGAACATCAGGCTTCCCGCACACGTTGTAGAAGTTGTTTTGCTGGGTGCTGTGGCCCGCCGACGGGCAGCCTCATCGCGCTACGAACACAGTATACCTCTTCGACCTCTTCTGAAAAAAAAAAACGGCATTCGTTTGCGTGGCTCAGCAAAATGCGAATTAGGTGGGCTAGCACTTTCGTTTCACTTCAGCTCCGGTGTTCGGATCCATTGTTTGCGGATGGAAGTGCTCGGATAGCGACAATCGGTTGATGCTAATGCGGCAAGTGGGCAACCTGTCAGTTGCATATGTTTCTGCACGCACGGCTGGGAAAGTTGCCCACTATCCCGTGGGAAGGGGCGCAGCCTGCAACAAGCAAGTCTTCAGACGAACACACAGACAACGGTTAAGTGCTGGCAAGACACACTAAAAGACTTGGTGCACTGAAAAATCAGGGAGGTTTAGCTTAGGGCTAATCAAGAAGTTAAAGTGTACTGTCATGGTTAGCTTGGTTTACTATTTAATTTCTATGGTTTTCCTTAACTTTAAGTTGCTTAATACTTTGGTTGGTATATCATGTGATGTAAGCTTACGTGCAATTGCATGATTTTAGATTTTTACTACAGTAGAATTTGTCCTCTAGATTCATAGACCTCTTGGAACCGTCATACCTCTCCTGGCACAGTGGTGCAGCCTTTAAGCAAAGCGCCTCTTCCTTGTAATTGCAGGTGCCGCCGATGGTGGGGTTTCTGAGACCCAGATCCTCTTGCTGAGGAACCTTTCGTGCTCAACATTAATTTAACTGCCACGTGCCACAGTGGGCAGTTTTCTCACAATCTGGTAGGCAGGTTATGATGACGCCACAAGGTCACTTGACCTCTGTCGCCCACCTTGCAACCCGGCGGTTGGCACCTAGCTATTCCAGATCGCGGTGGGACCACGCCTACAAACAGACAACGAATTTTGGGCGGAGTGGAAGGCCTAATGTTTGTGCACAAAAAAAGTCTGCTGTAAAACTGGGGTAAGGCCAACCTGTCCCAAAGTGGCCTCATTTATTTGTACTGTAAAGGAAAAGGTATTGCAGTTTTCACTTATAGGAACTTATATAGACGGTATACGACAAATCAAAGGTCCTCCAAACCTATGACACGCCGTATCTGAAGCTGTTCTGCAGCCGCCGCAGTGAAGAGTAGTTATGGTGCTCGCCTGATGAGCCGACAGACATGAGTTCTATCACATTCGTGGTGGTCGCATCTTGTTGGACGCGAAATGGTAGAGGTCTGTGTACTGTGCGAGGTGGCGCACGCAAAAGAACACCCAAGTGGTCGAAATTCTATGCAGCCCTCCACTACGGCGTCCCTCATAGTCTTATTTGCTCTGGGGCACTAAATCTCATGAACTGGTTTGGTTTAGGTTTGGTTTAGGTTTGGTTTATGGGGTTTAACGTCCCAAAGCGACTAAGGCTATGAGAGACGCCGTAGTGGAGGGCTCCGGAAATTTCGACCACCTGGGGTTCTTTAACGTGCTCTGACATCGCACAGTACACGGGCCTCGAATTTCTCCTCCAAAGAAATTCAACCGCCGCGGCCGGGATCGAACCCGCGTCTTTCGGGCCAGCAGCCGAGCACCATAGCCACTGAGCCACCGCGGCGGCATCTCATGAACTAAACCTAATCTAAACCAAACGGTACGATCGAATCGTCGTTGTCATCAGGGCAGTACTCATACTCCGTCTGTGGTTTCCCTCGTAAAATGCAGACGAAAGATGAATGCAGCAATATAAAGTGGCCGCAGGAAACCAATTAAGTGGCATACTAACTGAGAAAAAATTTTATTAGAATTTCACCCTCCCCCCCCCCCGGCTGTTCCCCAAGATTTATTTGCACCTCACGGAAATCTAACGAAGTAAAAAAACTAAAAAAGCGCGATGTGAGTAGGAATCACGCCCACTCCAGCAGAAACCCCCGGTGGAGGAAGCCGCCAAACCGCCGATGAAGCTGCGAGAGTGAAGCAAAGATTTTTCACACGTTTCTGCACCCTGCTAAACATAGAAAAAACTAACCTGCCATCTATCGGGTCGCAAAAAAAAGCGAGAGCGTGAGAAAGAGAGCGAAAAAACTTTATTATAACAGTAATTCAAGGCACGCGCCTGGCTCCCCGCACGAACGCACTAGACTCAAGTGTTTTTGTTCCTAAGGTTCATAACACTGACAGGCCGGCCATTGGCGGAGGTCTGCAGAACCGGGTACTCCAAGCGCAGCAGAGTCTCCCAGTCCTCCCAGGTTTTGAGGTTCTCTAGGCCCTGTTCCGGAGGGTCCGCCAGGCAGAGTGAGAGGATGTGGAATGAATAGGTGAAGGGTTCTGGGCATAGGCAGCAAGCAGGAGTTGGTAAGTGGGATGATATCGGGCTAAAGTAAGGCGTGAGGGGAGAGTGTGTTTCTAGTCTGTGCCAGAGTGTTGCGTGTTTGTTCGGAACGGGTAGAGCGGGGATTAGAGCTGGCGTGAGGCTCTGTAGGTCTGCGTCAACGAGCTGACGCAGGCCTACAGGCCTTCGTGAATCCCCGCTCCGAGGCCACCTGAGCCCGGTTTCAAGAACCTCGGCCTTAGAGGTTGGCAACCTCGTTTCCGGAATTCCAACCATGCGCAGGAACCCATACCAGCTGCACTTGGCGGGTGGGGATGCATCGGGCGAATCCACTATGGCAAAAGCAGGGACATGAACTCGGCCTCGAGCAAAATTTAGAATTTCGGTTTTAGAGTCAGTTAAAATGTAGCGGGCATCCGTGCGGGTAATAATCTGTGCTATGACGGCTTCATCTGCAGCCCCTGTGGAGTTGTCTGGGGGAGAGGTAGTGTGAGGAGGGTGGATGAAGAGGAATCCACCACAGCTGCTGTCGCTTCATCACCCGTGCAGTCAACGCCCACCTATACGGCGTCCGGCTCAGGGCCGAACGCTCGTTGGAGTGCCTTCGCGCTGGTCATGGTGTGACGGGTGCATATTCCTCGGGAGCGGCTCGATGAACAGCTCCCGGTGAAAGGGTGGAGGGATGGCGAGGAGGGTTGGGTCGTTGGCCGGGATTCTTATTACGAAGTAGTGCAGCCTATGGAGGTTTGTATGAGCCTGATTTATTCGGCCCGCCACTTTTTCCTTATTACTTTTTTAAGCCCAAACTAATATCTGTCGGTGGGCCTACAAAGCTCCCCGATCGGGTTGTGGAGGGCCAGGCCTTGTAATCTGCTTGTGGGTGTGTTGAGGGAAAGATGAAGGGCTACGTTGCATGCCTTGCGGATCAAGGCATCCAAAGCATTTATGTCATCTTTCGATAGTTATGGTGTACTTTATAGCACATGGCTGAGGACAAAGTCATGAATGAGGAGACAGCGGTCGCGCTCCTGTTATGGTAGTGTCTGGGAAGGCGCGAAGGGCATCTCTATTAATGAGTTTGTGTGTTGTATTTGCGTGACGGGGTGGTTCGTGCGTGACGGTAATTTATGTAAGGTAATAATCACTGTCCAATGTATGTTGTGTTCTGTTCCAGGTAATACCGCGGATGTAGCGACTCAGCGTTACTGACTTGAAATCTCCACCGATGAATAGGTGATGTTTCCCTGCTAGGTGCTGTAACCCTCGCAGAAGTGATTTAACGAGGTCATCGGCTGGGACGGGGGGGGGTACATAATTGCTATAAAGATCAAAGGCAGTGCATATGTGCGATGTATAAGTTTTGTGATCACGCAGGGCGTGTCAGACATGATATGATGAGTTTTGTAGGTTAGGCTGCAGTGGATGTGTGTAGGCGCCCTGGGTGTGTCAGTGGTGTATGAGTGTGGATGCGTAGCTGGGGTGGGTCGCCCGGTGGGAGGTCTCCTGAAGAAGTGTATGGGGCATGTGTGTGAGGGTGGGAAGGCGAACTTGGACAGGTGTGCGCTTGGCCAGGAAGCCGCGGCAGTTCTAAGATGGGAAGAAAATTGGTGGTCCACCCCCATCCCCCACCCCTTCCCCCATCGAGATTAAACTAAACTCGCGACGTATAGACATAGTTGAACAATTTAAATGCCTTGGAGTAGTTTTTTCTTCCAGCATGTCTTGGGAACACCACACGGACCATATTGTTACGAAACTGGCTCAAATAACCGGAGTCATAAGTCGGCTCAGATACGTCATTCCAAGAACAGTAAAGTTACTCCTCTACAATTCACTTTTCTACTCCTATTTAAACTACTGCCATCTAGTGTGGGGCACAGCTACGGTTAGCTGTCTTCAGCGTATCTACATTTTTCAGAAAAAGTTCCTTCGTCATGTTTACAATGTCCACTGGGACTCGCCGAGCAAAGATCTCTTTCTACAAAGTGGTGTGCTAAAAATACACAACTTGTATAAATATCGCTTGAGTGTCCGGTTTAAACTCGAAACACGTAGAAATGTAAACCACATACGTAAACTTGCTGAACTACATACCCGAGATGCAAGCTACACAACAAGGCATGCGGAGACATGGATAGTCCCGACCCCACGGTTAAACTCGGGTAGAGAACGCCTGCAGTTCACTCTTCCGTCCCTGCTAAACGCGTATATATATAATAATTTTGACCTTTTCAGTTCGTCAAACAGGTCTTTGCGTGCTTTGTATGCTAGCATGTAGGATTTTTGTTTTGTGTTTTTTTTTCTTCTTTCTCTTTTTTTTTCTTCTTTGCTGCCATTACCTGTGTCTACCCAATGTGAATATTGTGTCAATATTGTATAATGTTCTTTCGTTTTCTCTTGTATTGTATACTTGTTAACACGCTTTGCAACTGCATTTTGTATTAAAAGCCTTGCTGTCAAGCTGCTGCCAAGCGAAAGGGGGCTGCGGCTTAGTCAAGCTGTTTCTCAGCTTTTTCTGCGCCTCCGCTGTCTGTATGTTTACAAGGCAGAAATAAAGAATTTGAATTTGAATTTGAATATTGGATGGTGGGGGATTGAGGAGGGTAGTGAGACGGGTGTCCACTGGTATGTGTTCAGGAAAGGTGGTTTGGGCTTGCGGATGTTGAATGGGGGAATGGGGGGGTTTGATGTTAGGTGATGCGATAGGTAAGGTTATGTTCCATGAGCTCCAGCATCTTGGTAAGCATAGCGTTCATGCGTTGCTCAAGTTTTTCGGGGAAGGTGGCGGCAAGGTGATTGAATCTGTCCTCGAGGCGGGCGTCTAGCTTCTAGTTTGCGGTCAAATTTGGCTTCGTGTGCTGCAAATTAAGCGCCTATATTTGGGGCAAGGGAAGGGGTGTGGCATCTGAGGTGCGCTGCTTCTTTGCAGGGGGGAGGGGGGGGGTGCTTGAAGTGTCTGTGGATGAGGTTGGAGGGGGCGAGGGAGGGGGAAAAGGGGCGCTTTACCTCGTCGCGCAAGGCCCGGAGTTCATGATTTGTCGGATCTGCTTACGAGGACTGGGGTGGTGGGGCATGACGTTGGCGTTGCCAGATACGTTGTCTGCCCAGGTGAGACGCGAATAGTTCTTGCTGCTGTTCTGTCGGGTTGTAGAAGCTGACCGGGAAGCCTTCGAGCTCCGTCCGTTGGCTGTGGTTGGTTGATCGGAGCGCGAAAGCCGCAATGTAGACGGGGGAGACAGAGCGGATCCTCAGGGAGACTAGTTTGCGGCCCCGTGCCTTGCAGTTCCCAGTTCCGCTCATATTGGGCCTCCGCATAGCATGCAGCTGGGGGTGCATCAGGAACATCTTTGGGATGGAACTACGCGCAGCGGGGTCACTTACGGAACCTTAGGTGGGCACACACATTCACCTGGTGGCCTGGGACGCGGCAGTTCGTCCAGGCTTCTATATGCTCTCGGTACGGTGTGCATCTCTGGAGGGCTCCTCCATAAAGAACGGTCCGTGGGACAGGTTTTGCACGGAAGGGGATCCCAAGCAGCACATGACATCGGTCCAATGTAGGATCTGAGTTGGCAAACGACAGCCCTGTGAAGGCCCCGCGTTGCCTCTGTTCTCCCAGCCTTGGCTCAGCCATTTTTAGAAGTTGGCAGCATTGGACCACTTTCTCAGACGTTCTCCCAGCCTTGGCTCAGCCATTTTTAGAAGTTGGCAGTATTGGTCCAGTTTCTCAGACGTTTTCCCCGCCTTGGCTCAGCCATTTTTAGAAGTTGGTAGTATTGGACCAATTTCTCGGACGTTTCACCCGCCTTGGCTCAGCCATTTTTAGAAGTTGGCAGTATTGGACCACTTTCTCGAATGTTTCCCCTGCATTGACTTTGCCATATTTAGAAGCTGGCCAATTCCTGCAATAGGCAACGCAACTTTGAAGTGCCGACTGCTATGGAGCATCATGCAGTTGCTATTGTGACTTCTTAGTTTTCTCAATTGCGGCGATAGGCGCGATATATATAAATATATAGCTCGCACATTGTTAATTATTTATAAGCATATATAGTCCGGGGCGTAGATAATGATATCTTCGTAAAAACCCGCATAACCTCCTGTGAGATTTTTTAAATCTCAGTTTTTTAAACTAAAATATGCAAAGTTGCATGCATGCATGCGATTATTTCCCCCTTTAAGGTTGTGGTCTTCGTTCTGTGTAAATGTAAAAAGTCCAGTCGTGCAATGAAAGAATGCGAGTCGGAGAAACATACATGCAGCACCGATTTTCAGGCCTGAATTTCAAAAACTATAAATAGCATTTTATAAAAATAACTTCTCGACTCTAACGTTAAATACGCTGTACCTTGATGTGCTTGGGCGTCGCAGTTAATGCGGTATACCTGCAGAACAGCACCAAAACATATATGCATGGCGCAACGTGTCGGGCACTCCATTAAAGCAGGAATGGGTAAACAGTAACGTGCGTTTGCTCCATGATAGGACAGCGCTGACCATGCGCTTATATAAGAGATAACGTTACATCGTCTGCGGGAACTCGAATTGGAAGAATGCGAAGGCATTGCGCCTCCACGGTACTCGTTCTCTCCCTTTGCCTCGTATGCAGCCCATATGAGTTATATGTGTCAGTATATGTGCCTCATATGAACACATATAGGCTTCATACGAGTTCATATGTGCCTCGTTTGACTCATATGGGCACCACATGAACCATGTGTCGACAAATGCGCCTCGTATCAGCACATATACTTCATACGAGTTCATGTGTGTCACAAATTAATGTGTCTCGTATGAACGCGTATAGGCTGCGTACGAGCTCATACGCGTCACAAATGTCACAGATGAACACATCTGCTGCATATATAGTAGTTCACGCGCTACGGAAAGGTGACTTGTATGGATTACATATGTGGCATACCTTAACTGACACGCGACACTCGTGCGTACACAAGAGCTCCGATATGCACCGTATCAGCTTACATCAATCTCGTGCGAAACACATAGCCGCTGATGAGTGCCTCTCATAGAGTGGGCCTTGCTGTTTGAAACACGCGGAAAAGAAGGGATGAACAAGCGATTAACAAGTGCCCAACCAACGCATAAAAAAAACTCTTGGCCTGTTTCAAATAATTTTCTCCTTGATTCTCTGCTTGTGCCCTCCTGTTGTAAACCGCGCCTATCCAAACAGTATGACGTTAGGTGTTTCCAATGTGCTTGGACAAACGTTCAGCCAGAAGGCAAACGTTGCCTTCTGGGCTTAGTTGAGCTAATAACGCCAGGTATTTTCATGCAAGAGCTCCGACTGTAGTTAACAATATGTGCGCAATGAGAGTACTACGATCAATGGTGCAGGCGCTGTGAAAATTAAAATACATACAAATATCAGATCTTTCAGTGCTTATCACAGAGCACATCAAGATCCACAATATCAGTGGAAGTGCAATCGGCTGTAGTTCAGCTCCTTATACCTTAAAAATAAACATTTGTCCTCGCACCTAACCGTCGAATTCTAAAGTAGTGGGAAGCATAGCATAAGTCTTGTCATCGAAATGTAAAGCAGTTTCTGCCATGCCGGCAGTGGTGTAGTGGGTAGTGTAGTGAGCTGTAGATCTCTAGGTCGGTGGTTCGAATCCGGAACGGCGCGTAGTTTTTTTTCGCGTCCGAATTTTTTTTTTACTTTCTTTAGTTTACTAACTTCAATGGAAGCTATTTTATTGTTAATTGCCTTATAATTCCACCCCAGCCCTTCCCTTTCCTTTCCCAAAAATTGTAAACCAGACACATATGACACATACGAGATATTCCATAATCATACGAGATATTCCATAATCTCGTATGGACCAGACACATATGACACATATATACGAGATTTTTCGATAGGGACGTATTAATCGCTATCGGTTAATCGTCTTCATATTGATTACGGTTATAGATTTCAATCACGCGTCTTCAGCGCGCACTTCGCTTCTGCGTCGCGTGGTTGCTTCGGACGGTAGCAAGAGTTGGGGGGTGCGTACGTCGACTGATGTTTCGGAGCGCGATCGTTTCCTGCCGCCTTGATCCAAGCTTGAAGACGTATATGCGACCGGCCGTTGTGAAATACCGAGATCTTGCAAGATCTCACGGTATTCTTTTTCAACGATACGGTACTTGCGTTGCTTTGCATTCATGGCGAAATGCAGAAGCTTTGCGGTGAAAGACGAGGACCGCAACAGCCGCACAAAGGGACAGCAGACAGGCAGTACGACCAACACCTCCACACCACAAGAGAAAAACAAGCGCGAGCACTCGCGGTACAGTGGCTGGAATTCCAGCCACTGAACTCGCGGCATGACTCGCGGGCAGGGTTGCCGTTGGGAACATTTTAAAAGGAGCCAAAACTTGAGCTGAAAGTAGTCAAAAGTAGCCATGCCATTCCATCTTAGCTGTCGCGTAAAATAAGATGTTTTGCTCATTAATAAATTGAAGTGTAAAAAAATTGATAAAAATTATTCTTGGCGGTGTTGTCAACACTAAGCTTCAAAGAAATTTTTCGAAACTAAACGTGTATTTATCCACCGCTTTACGCATAAACGTAGGCATCCGCTCTCGCTCCCACGTGCGTTCCAAGCCAATCCCAATCCATAGCTTGTGGTCATTTTTCGTTTGGACGTTTGGCAGCAAAGCGCGCGCTTGTGAATTTTTATTTCTTCAAGCTTTTTGAAGTTTGGTGGCGGCACGCGTGAGTCACCGAGGGGAACCAGGAGGCACTGCTTGCGTAAGTATACATTCTGTCCTTTTTCCCTTTCATGTTAGTTGTCAGCTAATATTTACTTGTGAACTTGTCAAGAGTGAGGACAATGAGCACGCCTCGTGTGTCGCCCCTTTATCTAACTTCTCTGTAGGCATCTGTCAGCAGTTGTCTTTTGATTAACTCAGCGGCGCATTGCAAGGTGTAACTGCGTGTAAGGGTTGGGGTAATATGAAGTAACACACACGTACACGAAGGGAAGCGCTTCTAAATGTCGTGTGTGTTTGTGTGTTCCTTCATCAGGGTGAACGCACTATCCCGGCAAATCTTGTTGGCGCATTGCTTCTGAGAGGGTTTGTTTCTCACGGCACATCGTACATTTATGTACGTGTATAGATATTATGATCATGATCGCAATGACAGTCGTCACGTGGTTACGGCGCTCGGCTGCTGACTCGAAATACGCGGGTTCGATCCCGGCTGCGGCGGTCGAATTTCGATGGAGGCGAAATTCTAGAGGCCCGTGTATTGTGCGCGATATCGGTGCACTCTAAAGAACCCCAGGTGGTCGAAATTTCCGGAGCCGTTCTCTGCGGCGCCCCCCATGACCAACCAGTTGCCAAGTGCGATGCAGTTGAGTGTTTTTCATCGCCAATTTTTGCTTTTGTGAGGCTAATCGCTTGGTTCAGGCATGCATGTCAGACGTCATAGAGTCGCAGCCTGCATGCCTTGTGCTTGATTGACAAATGCTTCCATGGCAGTGTTGACATTGTTGCGTTGCGAGTCTCCGAGCGATGAGAGAAATGTGACAAGAACAGGATGAATGAACACAATTCTTCTGTACTGCCAGAAGTAATGCTGCTCCTGCCAGTGATCGGTTACAGAAAAAAAATTTAGAGTACTTTTTATTTATGTGTGTCCCTTCCCGCTACTCAGAGCCTTGTATTACAAAGTCTAGATCAGTGTGACTCTACATATAGCGAGTGCTAGTTTCGAGCTCGCTAATTGAACGCGCTTGTTTTCTCTCTTCCTCATTTGGTCAATCTTGCGTTTTACTGGTTTCTTTTTTCATCACTATGCTCCTGGTAGACTGCACTCAGTTTGATGTTCAATGCAGTGAAGTTGCACGCCACTATTGCTGGCTGTTATTTGGTTCACATGACAGCAGGCACAGAAATATTGTTTAAAGGGACACTGAGGAGAAATTGAAGTTGGCTTGTATCGGCAGAATACCAGCTCCTGATTACAAAAACGCCACTCATACTGACAACAAAGCTCTTGTAACGTAGAAAAGAGCAAGAACCAAAATACAGGTATCGCCGCCACAGGCCAAACTCGCAAGTACAAGCGTGATGAGATCATAGAACAAAACAGTGTTGCTAGAACGAATGGTTCTAGCAACACCATGAACCGAGAAACCATGCATCACTGAGGCGCAGCCAATGCATGCGCAAATCTCCTTGACGTCGCCAGATGGCGACACGTGCCCGGCTGCTACGCGCGCTCCTGAAGCATCGGGACAAATCAGCGCCTGTTTTCCGGCGGTAGGCGGGCTCCCGGTATTCCGCTAGCGGTAACAAGGTACACGGTATGCTAAAGGTGTCTATTTGCGAGAACTTCGTTGACGACTTCGAGAACGAGATCCATCGTAACGCTGGCAAAACGCCAGTGCAAACGTAATCGAAGCGACTGTAGCGACGGCCGCAATAGCCGATAGATGCCTTCAACGTGCGGCCGGCGGTAGCTTTCTTTTCGGCTGCTGCTAGGCCGCACTGCTGGCAGCCAGAAATCACGGAGTCTGCGTTACGTCATGTGCACGTCATGTTTCACGTCTCTTAGTCCTCTGTCGTCATAGACGAATCCCAAGTTTGAATCAGAGCGGCGGGAAAAACTTTTTCAACTTCGAATCCAAATTTCTTAGAAATAAATGCATCTTTCGCTGCCGGCCAAGTGGCAACAAAGCCATGACATGCCGAACTATCGGATTTTACTATAAAAAAAATATTAATAGTGCTCTCCTCAGTGTCCCTTTAAATAAGTCCCAAATTGCAGGCGCTCGTGACACTTGTAACTCTCAACTCATGAAAGTTCAGAAGTGCGTTGCGAAGTAGAACGAGATGGTTGTAAGAGTACCTGTCAGTTGTCATGGTAGTGTGAAGTTTTCGGCACCCAAACAGGCAAGTGCCAGTAGAGCATGGCACAGACAGTGTCTGGTAAAAATCCTTGTTTCCCCATTAATCTTTTGTCGTGTTTCCTCTGTGCAGCATGTCAAAACCATTCGCTGTGGTGAAGTTTCCTCTTGAGGACGACTGCCTTGCAGTCATTCCTGTCGGATGGCTCACAGAGACAAAAGAAGAGTGCTACTGGCCTGTGGCCAGGAGCTCGGAGGTGACGCGGCTCGCAAAAGCTGAGGCCGAGCCAGCTCTCGGAGGGGAGTGGATGCGTTGCCCAGTGGTCGTCGTTACCACTTGCCATAAGTAGTCTTATTGCAGACATATTGATGGTAGCTTCATCAGCGATTGTAAAGGCCTCTTTGCTAGATTCTGTGAGTCTGCACCTCTGCATGGCTAAATTACGACTAAGAAGTCATGTTGATAGCCACCGCTTAGCCAGCTGTCAAAAAGAGGAGCAGAATGAACTGTTAGCTATTGCACTTGTAAGCTGATGAACTACTTCTGAAACTCATTAGTGCCTTGTTTTTGAAGACCTGTAGTTCCCAGAATTAGTGCTGCACTCAGTATGCTTAATAATATTTAGTACAGAAAGGTTTAGTATGGTAATTTTTTTTTTTGCATTATGAAACATTTTTTGGCACACAAAAAGCACAGACAAGGAAAGAGCACACAATACAAATGCCAGACATCAATTGATGCTTTGCGTTGTGTGCTCTTTCCTCATCCATGTTTGTTGTGCACTGAGACAGTGTTTCATAATGCAAATTCAGAACCAACTCATCCAGCTGTTTACATTTAGTTCAGTTTGAATTGTTAGCCTGTCGCAGTGGCTGAGTGGTCCATGCTGCTGAGCCGAGGGCCCAGGTTACATCCTGTCTGTGGTGAAATGGAGCAGTGCAGAATGCGCTTGTGCTCTGTAATATCAGTGCATGTTAAACAACCCCATGTGGTCTAAATTAATCTGGAGTCTTCCGCTACGTCATTCTTCATAGCTTAAAGCTGTTAAATCCTAGGAACCAGAATCACACTTTTAATTGTAAATAAAACAATGCTTCTGCCACATGAGTGTTTCACAGGCTTTCAAACTGATAGTCTGTTGGCCTGAGTGTTGCTATACAGGCAGCTGAACGGGCATCAAGTCAGCAAAGCAGCCCTCGGACATATTTTGTAGTGAAAATTCTGTTAAGTATGGATACGTGTTTAATTATGAGGAATTATGTTAGTTTTTGGAACCCATAGTTTGTACGAGATTTTGGTGCATGGTATTGAGGGTGCCTAAGACTGTATGCTGTTTGGGCAATTAAATATGTGCTCTCGAAAGTCTGCCAGTTTCCTTACATAAGGTTTCTGATATAAACAGCAAGCTTCTTGTGGTAAGCGGCCGTGATGGTTAGCAGTCTATGGTTGAGGAAGGAAGGACCCGTGCTCTCACTGTAATGTAAGTTATCAATCGCTCGTACAGCTCTTTTTTGTAAAGTAAGTACTTTCACAAAATTGGTTGAGGTATCGTTCCCCAGATCAACAAACAATATTGTACATGCGAAAAGACTAGAGAGAAATAAATTTGTAGTTTGAATTTTCGAGGCAGTATTGTGCGAAATTTATTTAGGATACCAACAGAGCGAGCCATTTTAGTGCAAACGTAGTTTACACGATCTGTCCAGAGTAAATGTTCTTCAAAAATGACTCCAAGGAACATTGTAGAGCTGACACGAGTTATAGGAGCTTGCTCGAAGTAAATTTGGAAGTTGTTCGGAACTTCCTTATTTTTGGCTCTAAACAGTATGTACTTTGTTTTCCTGACATTAAGTTCTAACCTATTTGATTTTAACCAAACAGACAATTGGGATAACCAACTATTGGAGGCTGCTTGCAAAATATTACTATCTTGCCCTGAAAAAAATACCTTAGTATCGTCTGCATAGATTATAATGTTGTCTGCTGGATGAAGGTTGACGATATCATTAATATATAATAAGAACAACGTTGGTCCTAGAACGGAGCCCTGTGGCACACCAGACACAATCTGACCGATCCCAGATGAAATACCGTTAATGATAGTTGTTTGAGATCGGTTGTCAAGGTAGCTAGCAAATAAGGTTAAAGGAACGCCGTGTATTCCATAACAATGCATTTTTTCAAGCAATATCTTATGGTTAACCGAGTCAAACGCTTTCCTCATATCAAGGAATATGCCAACTGTTAGCAGTTTATTTTCTATGTTTTCAATTAGCTTTTCTTTGATTTCCAGTAAGGCGGCCTCAGTTGTTTTGTTTTTTTGAAATCCGTACTGTTGCTTGGAGATGACATGGTTTTTGTCGAGATATTGAGAATGTTTGCAGGATCCTACAAGAGCGCCGAAAAAAAGGTGCGGCGCTACGAGTTCACTTCAGCCCTAGAAAGCTCGGCAGTTTCTGGTAATTGAAATTCTCATATTTCTTTATTGATGAGAAATTATTTTGCATACTCAACAAGACGTTCATGTGCAATTCTTTTTTAGGAAATGAGGGCCACAACGATGTTGTACAGCTGCCGTCACCACGTAAGACATGAATTCTCATTTGTTAAGCCGCCGCGGTGGCTCAGTGGTTACGGCGCTCGGCTGCTGACCCCAAAGACTCGGGTTCGATCCCGGCCAAGGCGGTCGAATTTTGATGGAGGCGAAATTCTAGAGGCCCGTGTGCTGTGCGATGTCAGTGCACGTTGAAGAACCCCAGGTGGTCGAAATTTCCGGAGCCCTTCACTACGGCGTCCCTCATAGCCTGAGTCGCCTTTGGATGTTAACCGCCTTAAAAATAAAACACCATTTCTCATTTCTATTTAATGTAAGGTCGACATTGTGTTAGTTTTGATTGGGGATTTATGGTAGTATGCTTGCAAAATCTGGGAAAAAAAACTCCACCGTAGCTAATTGCACTTGCAGAGAAATAGAACGTGCTCAGACTTGGCATCAGCTTTTTACATTTGCCATGCTCTCAGATCAGCAGTGAATCTGCCAGTAACCATTTCGTGGCAAACTCTCTTACCCACGTTAACAGTACTGCAAACAGGTTTCTATTCACATGACATATATTCCGCTCTCTGTGTTTGGTTTCGCCATGACAGTTTCTTTTGTGTCCTTAAATGTACCGTATTTTCCAGTGTATAAGACGCACCCGCCATATATGCAGGCTGTAATTGAAAAAGTTGCTATATAAGACGCACCCTTATATAAGACGCACCCCAGTTTTCCCAGTTGGGCTAGTGAGGATCAATTAAACACGCTTGCGCGACCATCACGAAATTCACCGTACTTGTGAGAAATTCTTAAGCAACGCTAAGTGGTCGAAAAAGGCAACACTCACGCCATTCCTGCCCACGTTTTGGAAAAAAAGAAAGAAAAACGAAAAAACTCTCCCACATGTCCATAAGAACATTTTATTTCTACTTAAAACCTTGGAAGTCTTCACCTTCGGATGCGCTATCAAAAAGTTCGCCCATTTCTGGTGGCAACGCGACTGAAATATTCTCTTCGCACTACGTACATGGAGCAAACAAAGTGGCAAAGGGTGGCTGAAAAAAGAACGCCGGCTTGTCCTGGCTTGTCTTGACAATGGCGAGAAGCGTGATTGTCGTCATCTTTTGGCATTTCACATTACTTTTGCTTGGGGCCTCCGAAACGGTGGTGTGTTTGTGATCCCGGAAGTCGTCATCCCCGTCGTTTCATGATAAAGTTCACCTAAAAAAAGTTGCGCACGGTGGTCCCCGTATTGAAGTATTAACCGTGTTACAACCGCTTCATTGCTAGTGATATTTGTTCGGTAAAAAAGGCTTGAACATGAACCTGAGTAATTTCTGAACTCTCTAAAAAAAAACGAAAAATTCGCATATAAGACGCACCCTTGTATAGGACGCACCAGCAAGATTTTTGAAAAAAGCCGCGTCTTATACACCGGAAAATACGGTACCAATGCACCATGCTGGTGCATGAGAAATGTAATTATTGAAGTACTATAGACACATATTTAAAAAATTGAAAACTGATTTTTCAGGAAAGAAAGTGGTGCAGTAATTCTCTCACATTTCAGTGGACATTCATAAGAGAAGGGATAAAGGAGGGAGTGTGAGAAGAAAGGAAGAAGGAGGTGCCGTAGCGCCCTGGGATAATTTCAGCCGACTGGGGATCTTTAACGTGCACTGACATCGCACAGCACACGGGCACCTCTTGCGTTTCGCCTCCATCGAAACGCGCCGCCGCAGTCGGATCACAACGTTCTTTTATGTGTCATAGGTATCTGCATGATGTGACATTGTTTGTCACGTCAACTACTTGTCATGGAGGTGTCGGTTTTGATGGGTTTTGAATTATGAAGTCTTTGTACAGCCTGTGATTGAAACCAAATTAAAATATCTTTTCGGCCAAAGGAAGTGTTACTATTGCCTGGGGGGCATCTCTATATAACCAGGAATTTGTTTCTGAACTTCGTAATTTTGTGTCTATTGTGTTTTAAAAAGATCACCTGTATGAAAAACAGCCTGGCCATGCAACTGTTCTGTCCCTTCTACAAAAATATCCTGAAGTAGCATTTCTGCATTCAATTAGGATAGAAATGTGACATTGTGGTTGTACACAGTAGTGTGTTCTGTACTTCCTGGATTGCCATCAATGACGCATGTTCATCTCCAGCCCCACTGAATCACGCTGGGGAGAGCGTGAACGAAAACAGTGCGCCACCCAGCAAGCTGGAGGGGTCGACAGCTGGGACTGTTGATGGTGAGATTTTCACTTTGTTTACTTTTGTGCAAAAAGAGAAATGCAAGCCAAACATGGGGACACAGTGAGAGGACAGAACAAATGCTGCTTGTCCCGTCTTTTCACTGTGTTCCTTTCTTTTAATTACACTCCTATTTTGTCTAGTATCAAGTGACACAACAAAATATAGAAGCTAGATCTTCTTTGCCTTAAAGAAAAACAGAGCAAATTTTAAATTTCTCATTGTACCTGCTGCTGCCGAGCAGCAGTCAACAGGCCCAGAAAGACCTAGAGAATATACTTATTCAGGAAGATATTTGCACGGAGTTCTCCTCAGTGGCTCTTGAAACGGTGCTAGGAGCACATTTCTAGTTTCAAACTATGTGCTTTAAAAGGGGTCACTCTGAAAATCATCACATGTATTTCTCAAAAACGATTGTATTGAACTGAAGTGGTACTGGAATTTACAACCTAGTACTTCCATTGCTTTCTCCTCTTTCATAGTGGAGTGGTTGTGTGCCCTTCCCAAGAGCTGTATGTTGTGCTTTTGTTGGGTTCTTTTGGATCCTGGCATTTCTGTTGCCTCTCTCGGCCTACATCACCACCAGGAAGCCACTCCTACGAATTGCACTCTACACAGTAGTCCCATGTTCTGTGCATTTGTTTCCTTACCAGCATAATTTGGTCGCTTGGTCGCGGTTGGTCAGCAAGGCCCATATTGTAATTTTTCATTGTCTTTCAAAGTATTTTAAAAGTTTACTGGTTGGAAGTCAATGCAGTGCCTTGGATGCAGCGAAATGTGCTGAAAAAAAATTAATTGCGCTATCACAAAGCTCCCATAAAGGGTGCTGAAGAAGATAAGCAGCCAATAATGGCATGCTCTGAAGGAGGACCTCTTGCTTAGGAAAGAACTGGACAGCCTAACTGCCTTGTGGAGCACATCAGCTGGCTCCTAGTCTTGTCTTGCCTGCAGCAAAATGGATGCGTGGTAAGAGATAAATGTGACCTTGTTTTATTTCTCAACAGTTTGGGACCTCCTGTGCGTAGCAAGAAACATTTGGTCCACCTCTTTGTTGCATTTCGCTTGTCAGCTAAGGGCTATAATTCCATAAGGGCTATCTTTGTTGCAGTTTTAATGCATTGATCCCTGCCAGCACTTGCAGTTAGAACAGATGTCTACCTCCAGCATTTTGGCCAATGTGGGTTTTGCCGTGAGCAATACTTTCCAAATGGTGCAATGCTATATTAAGGGCACAGGCCTGCTCTGCTTTCTCGCTTCTATTAGCACATGCTTCTCATGACACTGGAAGAATCCATTTGCGACTAACTGCTGCCATCTCTGCCATGGTGCAATAGCAGTGGAAATGCCCATGAAGCAATGTAAAAATTGGCGAAGCTCATAGACTGAGAAGTCCTTTACACAACAAGGCTGCAGGTTCTGTGCTAGCTATCACACATAGAGCAGCTCCATTTCACCTAGGTGTTTGTCAGTGCATGGTGACATTTATGGCATTTAAATTAGGCTAGCAAGGAATAGAACATGAATTAGAAGTGTCCTGGAGGATAAAAACTGGGGGAAGTTTAGGAGCATAGTACAGAGTGTGTTGCTGCCTACTGTTAGCCTCATACTGTTCTTTATTGTACCTCAGTGCGCAAATGATATTATTGCGCCCAGGTTAACCCTGCTCTCACTGAAATTGTTGATTGCTTCAGTTTCAGCTACCCTGCTGAAGCTGATGTGCCTGGTGCTGGAGGTCCGACAGCAGCAGCGCGACTTAATGCAGCGGTTACAAAGGCTGGAGGATCACGTGCTGCTGCGGTCGGACCGGCAGCTGGAGCAGAGGACTCGGCCAGTGTCCCCCTCGCCACCGCCTCCCACCCTTGCACTGCCCGCATTCTCCCCCGAGGAGTTGGACACTGTGGAAGCTGCCGTCCAGGACGACAGCGTGGCTGCTGGACTGGTGATTTAATGTTTCTGATAATTCGTGTCTGGAAAAAATGAATGCCTACTAACGAATTGCATGAATAATGTAATTCCGAGGTTTGTGAAGAAATCTTGAGCTCCAAGAGTATTTGCATGCCGTGCTCTGTGAATAACATGCTCTTCATAGATATAATTCCTACTGTTGTGCTGGAGTGTGCTGTCACAGTGTGTTTTGTTAATGTAAATGTCTTGTTCATGAAAGTTGCTTGCTGATATACACACTGGCTGTTTCAGTGAACATTTTCAGGAATTCCTAAGAATAGGGAGTTCAAAATAGAAGAAATATTTGCAGGTACACACGCACAGTTATGCAGTAAATTATGTCCACCACTGCTGAGAGATCGTTCCTCCAAAAAAAAATTGTTTTCCCATATCGAACTTGCGCTTCTTTAGGAATTTTTGAGAGTGTTCACTGGAACGCCCTGTCGATTCCTTGTGTGGTGAGATTTACTGTTGGAAGCAAAAGTGGTACGCAATGCCCAGCCGGTAGCAGAGCTTGCAAAAACTGCATCACGTGTTGGGACAGCTGTTAGGGGACCCTCTTTATCTGCTCTTTGGCTCCTATCAATTTGTTGGGCTCAGTAGCAGTGCTGAACATGTGGCGCTCGCAATATTGCTTACGGCAAGTGCCAGTTGTCACATCATGTTTCAGCCACGCAATGCAAAGAAAATGCCACCTGCGAGACTGCTGTCGCATCAGAGCGTTTAGGCGAGAAGGAGCGCTAAACAGCAAACCAAGCTACTGATGCTGGTTCTGTGCGAAGCATTGCACCTGTCACATCTTGTAGTAGCTTGGTATTTGGCGGTGCAGTCACAGGCTTTTTTGGGGCAGTTGCTCTCAGATGGTGTCACTCAATGTCATTCGATGTAGTTTTCCAGAGCTCTGCCGGTGGCCGGTCGTTGCATAACAGACTTGGTTCCAATAAATTTTTTTTCTCAGTCAAATATTTCTGTGATTACATTATTGTTTTACATCGATCAACAGCAAAAAAAAATCCCCTATGCTTTTGTTGCCTGTGGCTGCCTTTCTTCGTATGTGTCTCATAACGAGCCCCTCATTTTCCTTACATTTGTCATTTATTGTTGTGCTGTTTTAATTTAGTTCAGCAGTGGACTTTGTAGCTAACATTAAGGAAGTTGTAAGGTCTGTTTTACAGGAAGCTGAGCTTTCGGTTAATATACTGTTGCATGAACTGCTGTGAACACAGCTGGAAGTTGGTCCTCTCTCAGCGCGTCTTTAATTTCGGCTAGGTTTCCCAAATAATGGGGCAGCTTTAACCCACCTCTTCCCTGTCTTTTGCTCACATTATGCACATTTCATTACTTAATCTGTTGCCAAAAACAAGCAACATCGTTTAATTAAATGTGGTTGCTAAGCACGCAGCTTTACTCAGGTGCTTGGGGATTTAAATAAGCGCCCTTTGTATAGCATTAATTAGACTGCTCAATTTCAGGGTAGTGAGCCCCGCCATGGTGGCTCAGTGGTTAGGGCACTCGACTGCTGAACCCAAAGACTCAGGTTCAAACCCAGCCGTGATGGCCAGTTTTCCATGGAGGCGAAAAGCAAGGCGCCCGTGTGCAGTGTGATGTCAGTGGCGCATGTTAAAGACCCCACGTGGTCGAAACTTCCGGAGCCCTCCACTATGGTGTCCCTCATCATAGCCTGAGTCACTTTGGAACTTTAAGTTCTACAAACCAAATCAATTTTAGCGTAACGGCTGTGCAGAGAAAACACATCCAGCACATAGATATCTGCAAAAAGCATTATAGTTATAATATAATAATGTCCAAGATGCAAAGCATAATGGGTAGGAGTTGGCCACCTTTGCTTAATCGCTAAAGTTTCCCTGCTCTTAGTAAACTGGGAAAAGAAAAGAATGTCCATATTGGTGGTGGTGCTTTCTGCTGGTAGCAACTAGTCAAGCTATTGTATCATACAGAAATTATGCATTATGATTGTAGGTACTCGCATGGGCTGTTGACAGGTAGTCACACAATTGTCTTAGCTATTTGATTCTGCTAAACTAAATGAAATTATAATTGATGTTTGTGCCTAATAGCTTGTGCACCTGTGGTGTTTCTTTTCAGCGAAAGCAGCTGGTCCGCCTGGGGGGCAAGGGCCTGAGGGAGGTGGGCTCCAACATAATGACTGCCATCATGGGGGTGGCTGTACAGAGGATGTACAGCCTCCATGGCCGCAAGGGCAAGTGGTCATTTATTGCCCTGAAGTTTTGCAAGGTGGCAACAGGTATGTTGTTGCAGTAGCTTTTAAATGAATTTTAAAAGATGAGTGGAAGAACATGCACCAGGTTCTGCTGCACTTTGTTTTCTTTTCTTCTTTTCAGTTGATACTTTACCAGTTTTCTTTTTCATTACAGGTGAATATTTTGTTACTGTTTTTATGGGGGTAGTCATCTGCAGTTTTCTTCCATGTGCATCTGAAGATATATGAGTCAGCAGATGCCTTTCAAAGAAAGCCCTCCCATCAGTCACATCCATCTCTTGTCATGGATCGTAGTCGTGCCTTGTATCTGCCAGCCATTTGTGCTCCCATATGTTAGTAGTGCAAAGTGGTCGACCGTGATGTCGCAGCAGCTTTATACAGTTGGTTAGAAGAGCTTTCAGGTGGATTTTCTCCTCAAGTTGTATTTGGATACTGTAGTCCTTTCATTTTGGCACGCACTTTGAGTTAACATGTACTTGTGGCCTTTTCTGTTTTCTCTGTTGCTGAAATAATCTTGATTTCTGTTAACGAGCAAACTTTTTCTGCTGGCCTAAAATGAACGCTTATCTTATGCAGATGCCATCTGTGAGAAGACGGGGGCGGATGTGGTGGAAGCGCAGGGGTTTATTAGGAAGTGGTTGCCAGGTTCGGTGGACCGTGGCGGCGGACGCAAAAGGCGTTTTGCCGAAGCGTTTCTGCCAAGTACCGCTGCCGGCCTGGCAACCAATGCGAGCCCCTGTGCTTCAGCCCCCAGCACAGTGCCCTCCCTTCCCCAAGCGGCCCCCACCTCCCAGAAATCCTCCTCCCGCGCGGCCCTGGCTCCTTCCCAAGGTCCCGCCTCCTGCGCGTCCCCAGCCACGGTGCCTAATTATTTAATAAATTGTTTCTCAGTTGGATTCTTTCGTTGCCTCATTTTGTTGTGCATGTGTATAGAAGAGATGATTGCAGCTTTGCAATGCCAAAACCCATGGCTTTCCCAATGCGAACATTAACTGGAATGTGAATATTCGCTGAACTGGAAATGCAATGGCATAAACTTCGGGCAAGCGTTAGCAGAAAGGCTGAACAGTGGCCTAATTGTGGTATGTCAAGCCGGTGTTGGTAGAGCAGCTGAAAGTGGGTACAATAGCGGCATGAATGTCGGTTCAGTGTTGGTAGAGCGGCTGAACAGTGGTCTGATAGTGGCATGAATGTCGGTTCAGTGTTGGTAGAGTGGCTGAAAGTGGGTACAATAGCGGCGTGAATGTCGGTTCAGTGTTGGTAGAGCGGCTGAACAGTGGTCTGAGAGTGGCATGAATGTCGGTTCAGTGTTGGTAGAGCGGCTGAACAGTGGTCTGATAGTGGCATGAATGTCGGTTCAGTGTTGGTAGAGCGGCTGAACAGTGGTCTGAGAGTGGCATGAATGTCGGTTCAGTGTTGGTAGAGCGGCTGAACAGTGGTCTGATAGTGGCATGAATGTCGGTTCAGTGTTGGTCCGAACATCAGGCCAAGGTTGGAAAAAGTAACTTTTTGCCCCAATGCCGACGTCGGTACGACTTTCGAGCCGGTTTTGACCAGCATTATGCCAGCGTCGGTCCATTGTTGGTGTGCTGCTTGGGATTATAATGGAACGTTTGGCACCCATTCGGCGGGCGTCCACGATTAGGGCTACTGGGTTGCCGGTCATGAGATCTTGAAGGAGAGCTGTCGGGATCTCCTTCCAGTATGCATTGCAGATGACTCCGCGTACCGCTCCGTCCGGCAGGGCTATGTAAGCTGCGACGGCGAAGTCCTTGGCTTGGTGTTCGATGGATGGATGGAAAAACTTTAGCAACAGAATTCGAGGCCCGCAGGCCTACTGGGTCTCCGCACGACCCCACTCACGGTCTAAACGTTCATGTAGTGTTGGTCCGTGACGTATGCGGCCCGGCTGACGGCGATCTTCTGCCTGGCCTGGTCCACTGACTGTAGTGAAGTCTCCCAGTGCTCCCAGGTTCGGCGAGGCACCGGCCCGGCTGGAGGAGGAGACGTCGGGCATTTTGGGATTATGTGGGTAAGGGTGGCCTTGGGGTGGGAGCTCAAAATGCATATGGGGAGTACTGGCATAAGTTCAGAAAGATAAGCTCGTGCAGGCAGCGTTCGCGCTCGCAGGCGACGCCATATAGAATGCTCTGTGCTAGTTAGCGATGAGTGGGGCGGCGTAGATTAGGCGCTAAGCGCGGGAGTTTGCGGTGAGCTCAGCAAACGAGTGCGTACGCTCCTTCGAGAAATCTCCCACGAGGTCCGCCTGTGCCCGGTTTCTAGACCCTCGGGCTGAAGAGTCGGCGGCCTCGTTGCCGGGATTTCCAGAGTGCGCAGGCACCCAGATGATCTCATCGCGTCAGGGGGGGGGCATCTGCTGCATGCATTGTGCAGGGGGGTCCCTGCCCCCGGTAAAATTTAGAATGGCGGTTTTTCAGTCACTAATGTAACGGGCATCAGTGTGTGCCAGAGCGATGGCTATAGCCGCTTCCTCGGCTTCCTCAGAGGTGGTGCCTGAAGGAAGCTCGAAAGTTAGGGGTGTTATGTGTGGGTTGTGGACAACCGCAGTGGCTCCGGGCTTATTGCAGGCCGCATCCTCCCAGACAGCATCGAGCTCATCCCCGTGCCATTTGCACAGCGCTGCCGCGCGCGCTTTCCTGCGACCTTGGTCCCGGTGGGGGTCCATGCTCCTAGGTAGTGGTTCGGCATATCTTGAAATGTGAATATCGGTGGGAAGTGTGCTTAGTGATGTACAGTTTGAAGGGATACTGATGCCTAGCTTACTGAGTATGTGTCGTCCGGTAGCTGTAGAGACTAGTCTAATATACTGTCCTTGTAAGTGGGCCTCTCGAAGTTCATGTATGGTGTTATGGACTCCGAGTTCGAGCAGTTTCTGGTGTTGAATGTGGGTTACGGGAACCAGAGAGAGCACGTCAGCTTGTAGGGGTGTGCTTACTGTGCATGTGTTGTTGAGTGGGTGTACCAGTATTTGGGTATGCTTCGGTTCCTGAAGCTGGGACGCCGCTTAGAGGATGGTCTCCCGTAGTAGTTGGGGTGGAAGCGTGTCCAGCTGCAGCCTGACCCATGGTCTGCAAACGGTCTTGTAGTCACCAGCCGGGAGCGACGGCTGCTGCCGCGAACGCTGCAGCTGTGCGCGTTGCTTGCAGGTGCGCTGACGTGTCACGGCATGCAGCAGTAGGCTTGTGGGCACCGGTAGCAGAGGCTATTGGGTTGCTGATCGGACGTCCTTGGAGCGGATTGTCCTTGGAACGAGCGTCCTTCGAGCGGACTCACACTATTGAGTCCAGCTCCTTGGGTCGTAGTCGCGGGTGTGAAGAATCTCTCCTTGCACCTACACCTCCATGCTGGCGTTGGTGGCGGAAGTCTCCGTCGGAGTAGGCCTAGCTCACAGCTGAGCGAGGCCTAGGCCAGGCGAAGCGGTCACAGAGGGAAGAAAGGGGCCGTGGGTTGTCGACAAACGGCGTGGTCGGGCCACCTTCACACCTCAGCCTCACAGATCAGCGGAAGGGGGGGGGGGAGGATGGAAATTTGGCCGATGGTGCTATTGGCGAATTTCGCCGTCTTTGTGCGGAGCCGATGTGGGGTGTGTCCTCACTGCAAGGCCCCTTAGCGGCCAATCTCAAACGACGCGAGGAGAGCATGAGAATACGCTGCGCGCCCAGTGCAGGCTTCTGTTTTGTAAACGATTGCTTTTTCACATTTGGCATTACTGTGCCAGCAAGTAGAAGGTCTATTTCAAATGAAGGTCTAGCACCCAATGTTGTGCATTATGACCTACGCGATCTTATTGGCCACGATAAATGGGAGTTCGTACAGCACGCACTGAAACTCCCGCAGCTTTAACTGCGCAGAAACTCAGGAATTATCTCGACAAACGGCTGCCAGATAGCGAGACTTCTTATGGAATGGCCGAGCGCTCAGCGAGACTTGGTACCAATGGGAGAGGCGTACGGAAGGGGCGACAAATATCAAGCTTCTGCCAATTTACGACGCAGCCTATAGAGGGAGGTAGCAAAAGAGTTCTTGAAGAGAGTAGCTTCAGTAGTGCATCTGCTGTAGGCCAGGTGCTCTGGTTGAATGGAGGGGGAGGCGTACCTTTACGGCTGCGTTTCATAATTTTCCTATTCTCTATTTTGGTTCTCCACGCATGCAACAATGAATCATGTTAACTACTGCGCAGGAAAAGTCAATAACTTATCCCCACACTTTTGGTAAACTTTCACCGTGTCTTAAACATAACGACAGCTTCATTCTAAGAACGCAGTTTCGTGTTCCCTAATAATACCGCCGCAACCTCTTACCTGCATCGCCCGGCTACCACAGCAACTCAGCCTCTGTGGCAATTTTGTAGCCGACATCCACACCATAAGGTCTGTGCAATATCTCCCAAAATTTAAGGTTCTGACGGTAACTACAAAGGGCGGCGATTCTTTTGATTGCTTTGCTTAATAAACAATAGCTGATTGGTATCGCTCATGTCGATTTGGTAGTCTTGGAGAGATTTAAGGCTTTTTTCGATTCTTTCGTTTCTCTACGCAGTGCCTGCGAGGTGGAGGTAGGCGCCGCCCTTGCTTCCCTGGAGGTGCACTCAAGGGTACCGGGTATCCACGGACACTTGGAATCTCTCCATTTCGAGTTTTTAATTATACGGAATTCGATGCCTGCAAGAGATGATTGGAAATTTTTGAAAATAATTAAATGTTTCGTACACGTCTGTGGGCTTTTCCAGGTTCTGGTACAATTTTTCTGCAAAGAAAGCAGCGAATCTTGTGTGTTCTCATGTTTGTACTATCACCCGTCACTGCAAACCAACGCTTGGTCAGGCATGTTATTGCCCTGCAGTCAAATACCTTGACAAATGTTGACAAATTTACCGAGCGGAAAGAAACCGACACGTAACACTTCACAAAGTATATGCGAGGTACGTAGCTAAGCTTATGAAGAGCACAAAGCAATTTAAAGGTATCAGACAGGATGAATTTTAATAACTATTCAAAGTTAGATCAGGAATAAAGGATACAATATTTGAAAACTACACTTGACACATGTGCATTAACACCGAAAAAAAAGCAAGAAGAGAACAATTTGAAAAAGTTCGGTATGCTCCAGCCAATGTTTTCCAATATCCGCATTAGTTAACCAGCTTGGAAGTACATTTAAATAAAGTGTGGTAGGGTTTTCACCTAGTTAAGCCGAATAGATAAGCGAAAGCAGGCGTCTAGCATGGATATCTTTGCTGGGTCGTCTGGCGACGAAATCAGTGCGATAGTAGTGTAGGGTGGTTTATTGGGACGTCGGAAGCAGCGAGGCGAGAGGCAGGGTCACAAGTAGTCCTCCAGCACAAGCGTCAGCCGGCCGCCTCAACAGCTTCGTCTGTTGGTGGGTGTGGTTTGGCTCACGGTTTTTAACGTCCCAAAGCGACTCAGGCTATGAGAGACGCCGTAGTGAAGGCCTCCGGAAATTTCGACCACCTGGAGTTCTTTAATGTGCATTGACATCGCACAGTACACGGGCCGAAATTCGACCGCCGCGGCCGGGATCGAACCCGCTCCTTTTGGGTGAGCAGCAGAAGCCATATAACCATTGAGCCACCACGCCGGCCTTCGTTTTCGTTGGCATCTGCGCATAATCTTCATTTCAGTAGTATTAGTTGATGAAGACGGCGATGTATAATGCGCAGTGCCGTTGTGTACATTAGTTACACAGTAGTATTAGTTAACACGATGATGCGCATTGCACAGCGCGAGTGTGTGTTGCAGTTTAACACGGGGCGTGATAGGCTACGGCGATAGTATTGTGCTCTCGTGCAGTAGCCATCGAAACTTATCTGTTCCTACCGCAGTGGGTTCGATTCCCAAACGTGGTAGAAACTGGTTATGGTTTGACAAAGGTCACCCTCAAGGTCAAGCTTCACACAAATTCTGTGCGCCGGTTTGACCGCGTGAATTGGTGCATTCGCACAAAAAGGTGGACACCTCTGCACTGCTGAGCATTGCTTCTGGTTGCGCACAGCTGATGTACGCTAGCGCGGACCTCGGCCGCTTTCCTTTCAGCAGTTACATGGCTGCAGCATCCACGTCAGTCCCGGGTTGGGTAATCGCAAGACCAGAGAAACTCGTACTTTGGAATGCAGCCATGGCGGGGACACTGCGATGCCCTAGTATGACAGACACACTGGAGCACAAATCAACGCCACGATAACAGCTGCTGCAATTACCACTACTGTTGCTACCACTATTACGAACATCACTATTAGTTCCGATGCCACTTCAACTACGCCTAATACAACTGCTAATACGACCAGGTAGAAAGAAAATGAACACTCGTTGTCGAAACCCTATGGAAGACATTAGCAATTAATTTTTAATTATTTGCCGTGCTTCCATTCATAATGAAATAGGGATATGTTTACTAATTGTAATTTTACAAATTATACAGTGCACCAATAATTCTCCAGCAGGGCGGCTTGGTGTGAAAGCGCTGAAATTTCGCCGGCAGAGTTGTCATCGCTAAACCGACAGGCCAGGCGACCAGCGCATCGCTTGCATAGTTTGGTGCGTATCCTTCAGTTTCAGCGCACTTCCGAATGTATGTAATGTGTAGAGGTGAAGGCTTTCCATAACGCAGAAATAAAATTAATGTGGTTTAGCTCCGTTTAAACCTAGCTGGTTGCGAAAGCAGTGCAATGTTATGCCTGGTCACACACAGTCGTGCTGAGTGTTTGCTTGTTTAGCGTCGACATCCTTGATTTTCATCCGCTTTTCAAGACATTCGGCCCGTTATTCTTCTGTTTCTTCAGCACTTCTTCGTCTCCACGCTTCATTCCGTATAGCACAGCTGGACTCACATTCTGAACTTGAAGTGGCTTCCTTAGTTGCTTCTGATTCGCGTCGTTATCGGAAACGTTGTTCTCGTTGTTCCTCTGTTTCCTGGGCACGTTGTGTCCCCTTGGCTTCATTCCGTTTAGCTTGCCTAATCCCAGCTTCTGAACCCGATACAGCTCGTTTAGCTGCTTCGGCTTCTCGTCGTTTCCGCAGTCGTTTTTCTCGTTATTCTTTCGTTTCCAGGGCACGTTGTAACCTCTTTCTTGCATTTTTCCTAGCTTGCTTGGCTGTCTCCTTAGAGTTAAACTGTTAAGAAGCAGTAGAGCAACTAGATTCAGATATAGACTCTTCGTCGGTGACTTCCATGGCGAGACTCCTCGAGGAGCGCGGCACGACCGGTGGCTCCTCCTGACAGCGGTGGAGAGGGCAAGGTGACGTCACGCGTCGCCATAGTAGCGGAGGCTGACGTCACATCATCTGTTAGCCGCGGCGGCGGCTCCTCGAGGAGCAGGGGGGTTCACAGACCACGCGACGAGCGGTTAGACCTGGCGTAGTATTGCTTTCGCAATAAAACAATTTTTCTTTGCCTGCAAAATGCCTCTACGACAAACATTTGTTAGTCGACGAGGCCTGTTTCCCGTTCGAACTGGCATCGCGCGATTGCAATGGTGAAAATTAAATTGAACTAGCCGGCGTTTATATTCCTTGAGTGCGCGGGTTGCCGTAAGGTTTGCTGGTTATCTACAAGGATATTTCGCGGGATAGGTGCAGCGTAGATCCAGGCACGGGCCTCATGGAACAGTAGTACTGTGTACGTTACGGTAGTCTCTGTCATTCCGTAGATGAAGCACGCCAGGACATCCGAGCCCTGCGGCAACGCATGCGTTGCAGTCTGCTTGCTGTCAGCGGTTCGTGCCGAGCACGTTGACCACGATGATAGAGAAGATAGAGAAGAGTTAATCTGCAGATGACAGTCGATACACCCTATAGCGTAATCATCACTGCCCCTGCCATATGGCTCTGTGTGCGGCAGGTGGCGCGCGTTCTCTGGCGTTCGTGTCAGTAATGGAAGTATGTCTCTCAGTCCGCGTCGTCTGTTGGACACGCGCCATACCATGCGGATGCGGCGGTCAAGCATCTGTACTATGAAGACCGTTCGGTCGTTGAGCTCGATGTGCAGTCCGATTAGGAGGATCCTGTCTTTCTGGGGAACAGATTGCCCGCTGAACTGTAATCAAGAGGCTTGGCACACGTGTACCCGGAGTCGGTCCGACTTATTTTGCATGGAGTTTGTCAAGCACAGCCCTGCGCGTAGCGTACCGAGAGGGCTGTTGAGTACCAAAGGGCATTTTACATTTACCTTTTCTACGCTTCGAAGTGGTCCGCGTCCGCTTAAAGGGCAGTAATGTGGTCAGTGGTTTTTCTATATACCATGGAGACCTGCTGTTGTTGAGTTAAAGAGTTAGTGAGTGAGACAGAGAAAGATAGAGGCCAGTTCTGGTTTACACCTCAGTTACGAGCCTTCTAGACTGCACGTTTGGTGGGCACCGTGTAGTAGCGGGGACGGCGTAGGGGTCAGGATAAAGAGCAGGGACGAGAGAACCGAGCCCTCTGGCATGCTTGTATTCTCGAGGCCGTCGAGGTGTGCTTGGTCAAATGGGTTATCGAAATGGCCCTTTAGGTCTAGTCCGATGATAACACGTGACTGCACACGGCTAGGGCTGAGCAGAGCCTGGTGACCGAGTTGTAGCAGGGTGTCGTAGACCAATAGCTGCGCCTTTAATCCGCATTCTACCTCGTCATGCTGGTGCTGGACCTGTGTCATGCGTTTCTTTATTCGACGCGTTGCACAGACATGCTTTCCTGCTGAGGTAAACCCCTTTACTATAGCTGCCAGACTGGTTCTGAAGCATAAATTAGGTGCACCACTTCAAACTTCCCCAGTCAGGGAAATCCCGCGGCGATTTCCTGAGCACTTCTGTATTGTGCTACTGCCCAGATCATGCCGAATATTTTTCTCAGAAAAATATCAAATATTCGCAAAGTGTAAGGTACTATTATGGAAATATTGAAGGAATGGTTCATTTTCCCCATGTGTAGCAAAACGTGCCTTTTAAAAAGAAAGCTTTTCATCGCTCGCATCGAGCAGTTGAGAATGCCATATATAAAACCAATGGGGAACGCTTTTGACGATAGCAAAAACGTTAATAGCAAAAAAATGAAAGCCTGCCGGCGGGAGATCTGTGGATATAGTGATTAATATAGTAGAATCTTATATGAAAAAATGGTCCATATAAAGATTTCCATTCAAAAATGCTTTTCTCCAGAACTGTTGTCTATTTACGTAAGGGATTAAGCGCAGCTCTCCCAAGCCACAGCTTGACAGGTGCAACAGACCTGCCGCGCCTAGGCATCATTACTGGGCGTGAAGCGCAGCTGGACTATTCGCTGACCGCAGAGCCTTGAGAAGGCAACATGGTACTGGTTCCACACACTTTCCTGCATTCGGCGACAACTAGTACACTCTCGAATGGAGCTCCCCCTGCCAGAATTACGAGTGCACCGGTCTTGAAAGATCAAATCTGCTCATTAGGCCATCGGCTTTGTGCAACCCATGTCCCGGCTTGGCAAAGTGCAGTGATGCCGTCCTGGTTCAGATTTTAGCTACCGACCTCTGGCCTCATTCCACGTCAGCGGCAGGGATCTCGAAGCTAAGGTTTGTGTTTTCGGGACAAAAACCGTGGGTACAGACGTGGAAGTGGGCGAAGGAAAGAAAACAATTTTCGTTTACAACGCGCTATACTTGTACAGAGGGCAAAACGCATGTCTAGAACAAGTTCTGAACGTGTTTCGGGCTGATCACGCGAAAGCTAACGATAAGATTTGGTTAAAAATGGTCTGGATGTAAACATGTGCAGTTAAACTCATAGAATTTAATCGTCAATTTTTGCCTTCTTGGTCGCAGCGGCTTTGGGAGCGACGGAAAACAGTTTGGTTGTTCTAGGCATGTGTTTTGCCCTCTGTACATGCTTTAAAACATGCAGTGCTCGTATCTTTACGTAAAGGTGTGCAAAATGTTCGATCTGTTTGGCGACACATCGCGGGAAGCAGGAAGCGCCGCAAGCACTTCGTGGTGGAATACGCTTATCCGCTCCGACGTAATAGGCCCTTCGTGACACAACCCGCCATGTCCGGCGCCCAGACTGCATGCAGCATAAGCAAGCGATCACAAAGGCACCCGTAATGCTGCTGGACAAGCATCAGATTTTTCATCATTTATTTTGCACATGCATTCTAAGCTTGGAAGCGGCATTCAAACGTCTGAAGTAAATAGCGCGGTAAGACCATCGCAACAAACAAACGTTATATTATCCGACAAGCATTGCCCGAAAACACACTCTGCGGTGGGGGCAAAACAGACTGGGCATCGCACTAGCAGCCCATAGGGGAAAGCAAGTGAGTGAGTGAGTGAAAACATTTATTGTCCAACAGAATGAGACTACCTCACCCAGACCTCCCCTGTCCCATACCCTCAGTTGAGGGAGGAGGATCAGGAGAGATCCGGCCGCATGGGGTAGTCGCGTCAGATGCTAGAATAAAAATTTTATTAGGTGCCTGCTGTAGTTCAGTGCCTCTTCTCAGGAAATGCCATAAAGAAAAAAATGAGCTAGTCAGCAATCCAGTGAAGAAGTGAATATGATTGGTCGTGATACACCGTAACTGAAGAAACAGCGCAGGAGCGAAAAGACGACGACGACGAGCCAGGACCAGCGCTAACTTTCAACAGAGCCTTTATTGCGGAATGGAGCATACATACCCTTCTGAATCAGCGGAAGGGGACAAACATACGAAAAGACAAGTAAAAGTTGCTTACAAACAGCCTGTGGCATTATCAAGGAAAGATCTTGAATGTTTGGCTTATCGCGTGACTTGGCTGTTTGTCAGCAACTTTTAGTTGTTGTTTTTTGTTGTTTTCCCTTCCGCTCGTTAAGAAGGGTATATATGATCCCTTCCACAATAAACCGTGTGCTGAAATTCAGTGCTTGCCCTTTCTCATCATCGTCATCGTCTTTTTGATTTCGTTTATAGAGGTTTAACATCCCAAAGCGACTCAAGCAATGAGGGACACTGTAGTGAAGGTCTCCGGAAAATTCGACAACCTGGGGTTCTTTAACGTGCACTTACATCGCACAGTACACGGGCTTCAAGAATTTCGCCTTCATCGAAATTCGAATGCCGCGGCAGGGATAGAACCTGCGTCTTTCGGGTCAGCAGACCAGCACTATAAGCAGTATGGTTCTTGCGCTATGTTTCTTTAGCTACAATCCAATGAAGCTGCAGTTTTGCCTAGAGGCAAAAGTAATAGCATGAGCATGTCCCCAAACCTTGCCAAAATGCGGGAGAAATGCGAAATTACCGCTTACATGCTGTATCTCACAACAGACACTCCACCAGTACACAGTGCTCACCGCGCTGTTCCATGGGATGGGATACTTTACTGCTAATTTGCACTTCGGTTCCCGAATCAGCCATTTCCCTGAAACGAATGTGTGCAGGCTCGTGTTCCTCTACAGACCACAATCCGAAATTCATAGGACGCAGAATTGCGGTGGCTGCCGTTCTATATGGTCATTCTGAGCACGCAAGTGCACCTTACAAACACTCATTTCGTCTTGCAAATTTCTCGCGTGCAAGAAGGTCAAAAATTATTATATTTCAGCTTACCGACTTAGCATATTAATGAGCGAAAGCTGAGTGGCATTACCGCTTCTGGACACCTAAATGGCTTTTAACAAAGCTACTACAGCTTTCGTGGGGTTCTCCTTTCTCTTACCATTAACCGACTTAGAATCTGCAAACTGTCAAGCATTAAAGTAATAAGCCAAGAGTAATGAGGGCCGTAAAACAAATCGTTTAACGTAGTGGCAGTTTGCGTTGAGCAGTGGGTCTGTATCGCCACGAGCAGCAGGAGATAGGAGCAATGGAACACAAACCGAAACCGGCTGAACACAGCACTCCCAACCATTACAGAGGAAGTCACGTGACGCACTCCTCAATGTGATAAATTATTTCCATCTCTATTCCGCTCTACCAGCGCACAAGCCCGGGCGTGACAAAAAAGGTGCAGGGACACGTGCGCAACCGAATGACGTTGTGGTGTAGTTATTGGGCCCAGGTTCACCTAGGAGCTACGGACAGGCAAATTATGGACACATAGACAGCACAAGTGTATTAGGAACGAGGACGCAGACACAAGTAACATGGAAACGAGTAACATTATGTAAAACGAGTGTCCTACATCTCAGTCAAGGACAGGTGATGGTAGCGCCGATTGGTCAGGCATG
Source organism: Amblyomma mixtum (assembly GCF_055824585.1). Taxonomy (NCBI): domain Eukaryota; kingdom Metazoa; phylum Arthropoda; class Arachnida; order Ixodida; family Ixodidae; genus Amblyomma; species Amblyomma mixtum. The sequence continues at coordinate 257,401,825 of NC_143014.1, read as the reverse complement.
TGTCCGACGGAGAAGGCCGGCATACGTTGCGGCGCCTCAAGCTATGAAAGCTCCTGTATCGGCTGGGAAGGAGGGTGTTGGTTGCAGCGCTTACAGCCGAGCGAGGTTCCGTGGCACCGGAGAGCACCAGATCAGCTGGAAGCGAGGCATCGGATGGCAGCGGCCGTCGGCTGGTGGGAGACGGCAGCGAAAGGGGGGCGCAGTGCTGTGCGAGGAGCCAGTCCCCGGACCAAGGTTCCCGGCCGGATCTGGTGAGTTGACCTTGAACGTCGACCTCCAAGAAGATGCATCCCGGCACAGCGAAACAGAGCCACACCCACTCCGGTGCCGAGCTCTGACCAACTGGATGGCTGGTTGGCCACAAATGACGATAGCACATACCCGCTACGGGGGAGTGGCCAAGCCAGGCTGTGAATTGCTGGGAATAGGATGATCTCACAAAAATTGTTCGTCATGTATTGATTTCGTGCACTGTAAAATTTTGCGAGAAACATGTTTGAAGTCTGGTTCGCAAGCAAGTATGCCCCAACAGGAAAATGTAATCTCTTCCGATGAGGTGTAAAAATGATAAAATATTCCCGTACACTTTAACTCATAATGAACCGAAAAGGGATGCGTGGCATCTGCCCACAGTAACTGAAAACACATTAAATGGGACTGATCGTGTCATCACCTCATGAAACTCACTCAGAAGTTGAGCAACAGGAGTTTACAGTTTCATGTAGAGATCCGCAGAGAATAAACAATGAATGAGTACAACGCTCAGACACGCCCACAGTTCTCAACACAGATGCTTTTTAAAACACGCAGAACACAAATTGAATAAAAAGCTATTAGTGTATGCTAGAAAAGAGTTTTCAGCAGGAAAAGGCCAAAATAATTTTAACTTGTGTGCACGTATGTGATGAACAGGCACTCAGACAAAATGATATCACTTTTCCAATGTGGGCACATGCATGCAAGGTAGCGAGGTGTGAACATTGTCTGTACACCCCTGTACCACGCCGTTCTCCTCCCCCCCCCCCCTTCAGTAATAATCAACAGCACAAGTCTGCAGCGCACACATACTACTAATCACACTTTCAACACAACTGTACACACTGCAGCAACAAGCAGTTCATGATTGTCAACCTAGACTTCACAACCAGGATCACTCAGTTACTTCGCCCGCTCTTCTTTTTTTCCGGTACTGAGTGTGTTGCTGCTCCCTAGTAATGCAGGCTTCCTTTCCTTCGTCTTAAACCGACTGTGCTTGCACAGCCGGAGGTTGCACAGCGAGGTTCGCCGCCCTTTACTGCTTCTCGGAAAGCCTATGCCTCATGTGGGAAGATATCCTTTCCTATCGCTACTTTTCATTGTAAAACCATGATACATCATTTAGACAGGTTCATCTTCAGGGAAAAACAATGACCAATCTCCCGTCACTTCACATCTACATAATCTGGATCTATTCATGTGTGTGCGGACGTGTGTCCTACCGTTCCCCAATCGCACGCCTTTCAGAAGGTTCACCTCACCAGGGATGCGGGTCACTGTTCCTGAATCTAACGTGCCATAGTTTTCTCTACTACCATTAAGTTCTTCTCACGCCAGCCGTTCCGTATCTGCACAAGAGGCGTGAACCGCAGGCACAATCCTTAAAATATTATCGACTTTTAAACTCCCAAAGCTGTCTAACTTTATGCTCTCAACACTTTGACCCTCTGGCTCCTTACGATAGGTGCAGAAACGACCGCTGTGGCATTTTAGCCACGTATCGTCGTTTTCCGCTTCAGTACTATAGAGTGAACGCAGATTTTGCTGCAAACGTGTGCTGTTTGAGAACTCTGCCACATTCTTAATCGACGTGGCTCTATGAACAGAATAGCGAACTCTACCTGCATCCACTTTGTTCGTGCTGACAGCTATATTCCTCAGTGCGTGGACTGGAATTTGTGTGTATGTATGAATGGGTGTCTGTGATCAAACACCAAAATTGTGAGAACTTTCTCGCGTGGCACTCTCTCGTCCTATCACCCCCCTCCCCTTACCTTGTGGTACCAGAACAGTTGCCAACAACTGTCTTGAAATTGAGGGATGTTATAATGATGTAGATTGTGCACCCAAATTCTTGGCCGATACCGCTGTGCGGGCATGTGCCATTGTATGAGTATGACAACAACAACCTCGGAGCTAGGAGTCAAGACAGTCATGGCAGTGTGTGGCTTAATGGCGGAACGTCCTTTCTGGAGCTTGGTGTTTTCCGAGGCCAGCTTGCCTGCAGCGCCATGGCACCGAGGTCTGGGTTCTGGCTGCCCGCGCAGCACCACGCTACCCTGCTGCAAGCTGACGCATGCTTTTCTTTGGCCAGGTGGTCTCGCGACGGGCTCCTGCCTCCTGACGCTGGCCTCCCGTTAGACAGGCTCTTTCTGCAGCCCGGCTGCCTGCTGGTACCGGCCTCCTGGTAGCCAGGACAATACCGCCAGCCGGTTGCCAGCGGATACTTTCCCTGGTGACCGAGCCGTACCCGCCTTCTCCTGTGCTTTGTCGCCGGCAACGACCGTCAGCAGAGTAGTCCACCTGCAGCACACGGTGGCAGGACGAGAGTAGCGCGCACCAAAACCTGCAGTAGGACGTTATCGTTCCTCTTGCTTAACTACTCTCTCTATGCGTGTGTGTGCGGTGTGTGTGCGTGCGTTCTAGGTATGTCTCCTGTGTCCTCGTCGCTCAAGGGGAAAAAATTGGCAGAGGCTCAGCTTGGTTAAGCCCGGAAATTGCGAAAGCAACTTCATCCGTTTCGTCAGCCCGCATCCGCCGTGTCTACCGCCGCTCTGCGTAGACGGCTGTTGTTTTGCACCTGAGAGAAGGATGAATAGCTCACTGCTGTCTCTTACACGCATTGCGACGAGCTTACCAAGCGGTGGGCGGCATCGTCACGAAGCAGTGTTAAGCCGCTGGTGGTTGCCACAGCTACTGCTTACTAGCGACGTGAGTTGAGCCTAATCTCTTCGGCGTAACGCCATAATTGCGCTCCTAGCGGAGAGCCCGGTGAAGGCACCGCCGCTTCCTCCTACGGCGCGAGATGGTCGCCCAGCTCGTCGGCGTGACGTCACAACACCTGCTGCGCTCCTAGCGGAGAGCGCAGGAGTTAGGCGCCGGTGAAGGCACCGCCGCTTCCTCCGACGGCGCGAGATGGTCGCCCAGCTCTTCGACGTTACGTCACGCATGACGTCACACGGGGTTCATGGCACCGCCGCGTCACGGCAAAGGCTTGAAAGTGAAAGTAGTATTGCTTTCGCAATAAAAATGCTGAGCGCGGCCTATTTACAGCCTGGGGCTCCTGAACGGACCTGGGCCCATAACCTACATTATATACCTATACTGGCGGGCGTTGGTGTGTGTACGCCGCAAGCGCGCTACTTTCGAATAACGCCAGGATGGGCCAGAATTTATTTTGCAGCAGCGCCAAGGATAATCACGTTTTCAAAATTCTCTGATGTGGCTTTGCTAATGTCCCCCTACAAATCTGTAATCAAAACCAGGGGCCTCACTGTAATAGTTGAAAAGTTAATTGTTACAACTTACAGAAGAAGCTTGGCATAGTTAACATGATTCACTTGTACCCTGACGTTAACGACCACTCGTATTACATTGCTTCAAATATACTCTTTCTAAATTTAGTGGCTGGATGCTCACAACCCGGGCAAATCTCAGAGAGAAGGAAAAGAAGAGCTTGGATAGCGAAGAAAAATATGGTTGACGCACTTTGTTCGGCCAATCCGCCGCAGTGGGTACGCGTCATTACCTTAAGGACCACAACAACAGCAGCAAGTAGAACACTCGACTAACAGCCGAGTCCACGTCCCTCGCTGCTGCTGGTGCTTGGCTGAGGGATCAGCTGTGGTGTCTTGGGGAAGCCGCTGTACTGGGGAAGCCGCTGTACGTGTGGGGATTCGGACAGGTGCAAGGTTAAGTCTGTAGGCTGGTTAACGTGCATTTCAGGGCGCGTTTGGCTCAGGTATGTCGCTGACCTCCCCGGGCGGAGGGTCGGCAGCCTGGTTTGCCAGATTTCCGACCCAAAGCACGTCGCTGGACTCTTCGGATAAATGGAATTGACTTCATCCCTGTGGCTCTCGTACCAATTGGTGACGTCATGATCAAGATGAAAAGCTCAAAAGTTCTTCAGCAAGAGCTAAGGTCTCTCACCAACCGCTACTTACCCATCTCTGAGATGCGATCGTTCGACCATTCAAGCATTGTCTGCAAGTCCTCTCACACTGCTTGCGTCACAGACCTCCTTCAGCGCAAAATTTTTAATTATTGCCGGTGAAAGCCTTCATCCCGGAACAGCTCGCATGCTTCAAATTGTTCATGGTGTCGACCGAGCATCTTCCCCGCGTGAAATGCTGGAAGAGTTTCGGGATGCAGGTGTGGGGCTTCTTTCTGTTTACCGGTGCAGTAGAGGATTAAATGGTTTGCGTGTAGCGAGAGAATGCGTCATAACAACATTTGCTGGCTCCTCCTGTCCATCTGAACTCAAGGTCAGGCCTATAGTGTACCGTGTGGACCGTCTGCACCCCCGTCTTCTACAATGCACCAACTGCTGGCGGTTCGGTCACAGTGGTAAAGCGTGCAAATCGGCGACCCGCTGCCCTGTTTGTGGAGGTGGTTATTCGGCTGATCAGTCCCAGTGCTGCCTCTGCAACTGCAACCAGTCAGCCGATGATCTCAACTGTTCGAAGCAAGCTGACGAACAGAGTCTGTTAGATAGAATTCAGGTGAAGCGATACTCCAAAGCAGATACACATGCACTTCTTGACGGGAAGAATAATTCATACGCCAGCCGTGTGCGATATTCTGTTGCAGATCTGGAGTCAAGTGCGGCTGCTTCGATTGTGTCCACAGTAGAGCAGGCTCTTTCCGTGGTGGTCGAGTGAATCCTGTGCAGTTTTACAGACGCATTATCTCAGCTTGCTGCAGGCCAACCTGAACCTTCTCAATAATTTGACCCGGCGGCGACGTCTGCATCTCTCCCAACTTGCGCTGCTAGTACTAGCCAACCTATGTTGTCTCCTGACGCATCCCATGTCCCGCCTGCACAGCACTCCTGGCAGTGCCTATCGCTTAGATAATTGCCCCACAGATGTTTAAATCCTCTGCCCTTCCCAGAAGCGTTCAGCTTCTTCCTCACTCTCGAAGTCAATTGTTCCACAATTCAAAACAAAGAAAGGACCCCTCAAAGTAATCCCCAGACTGATGTGCTCAATGAGGCCATTGCTGCCTCTTTCATCAGTCAGTAATCATGGCTGGTCTAAAAGTTCTTGTGTGGAACTGCCGCTCCGTACTTTCTTCCATCCCTGTTCTTAAACTTCTTCATAGACATAATCCAGATATAGTCACATTGCAAGAAACGCGGCTCTCTCCATTGAAACCACTCTGAATGAAAAAATTCTGTGTTTTCTGAGTTGATCGCATTAACAGCAGAGGCGGCGGGTTAGTAACTATGATCTCTGCAAAAATATGTCACCGGGCCTATAAGTCGCAGAAAATTATGCCCCCTAACTGTGAACTGCTGGCGGTAGTCATCTCCCTTCCACAGCGCGCCAAATTAAATATTGCAGACGTCTACTTTCTTCCAGGCCTTAACAGGACAGACTTTAGATGACTTCCTGGGCGGCGCAAACACTATAGTCATCGCAGGGGATCTTATTTCACACCGCAGTGTCTGAGGCAGTAGTTCAGACTCCTACGGCCAGCTTCTCTGGTCATGGGTGCAAGGAGCTTCTCGTTAAAAATTGGTAAATTGGTTTTTGAGGAAAGGAAATGGCGCAGTATCTGTCTCACATATATCGGCGGACACCTATATATCGTTCAGTCATAGATTTAACGTTAGCAGCTCGTAGGGTTGGGGTATCTGCATGGTCAACAGAGTACTCAGGTACATCTAGTGAGCACTATCCCTGTTCTATCCTCTCCACTCAGAAAACGTGGCGCAACCATGAAAAATGTAAGTCACATTTCGTACAAAATATTCATGTCTGCCTCACTTCTCTCTACAGTTAGCTCAAGTCAGGCAAAAGAGCTCTGCGGGCAATTTCATTTCTGCAAGATGCAGTTGAGCCTTCTGCATTCTTCGTGTGCGCTACAGTCCCTGCTAGACAGCCGTCTTCATGGGGGACGGAGGAATGTGAAAAAGCTTATCGTCGTAGAAATCAGCCTGTAAAAGACTTTCCTATAATCAGAGCCCAGCTAATTGGACAAATTATAAGTTCTTCTCTGCATCTTTCAAAAGAACTGTCAAAAAGCAAAAGAGGAATAAAATCAAAATTTTAATACGCATATTTCTAATCCCCAGAATAGGAAAGCTCTATATAGATTCATGCCGCAGATTTAAAACGCTCTGGGCTCCAACCAAATAACCTCAATAGTGTCTTCTCCTCACGTGGCTAAGCAAAACCTTGAACTTATCGCCCAGGGGCTGGCATTACGTTTTCAGATGTAGAAAACGGAGCCTTTGCACGCACTCACCCCCAGCAGCTCGAACAACACTGAGGTCGACGTGTCGGAGCTCCTGCCAATTCTTTCCTCAATGCAGTCTGCCCCGGGATCTGATGGGGTTTCTGTGCGCATGTTATTCCACAGATATTCTACAGTTGTCCACAGTTTAATAACAGAATTGTTCATTTAGTTTTCGGTCATTACTCTTTATGCTCTAAATTACAAATTTGCCACTGACGATGCCAACTATCATTTATACATGTCCATACGCATATGAATTGTTAACGGGCACAGACCCCGTCAACCTGTCTTCTTCAGGTTTTTGTCAGTGCTCCACATCTCTGTAAAGATGTCGAATAAAGATGAATGAATGAATGAATGAATGAATGAATGAATGAATGAATGAATGAATGAATGAATGAATGAATGAATGAATGAATGAATGAACGAACGAAGATTTTAGCGCAAGTGTTCACAACTCACCTTCTGGATATCGTAAAGGCGTCATCGGAAAAACATGGATTCCTCAAAGTTAGAAGATTGCGAAAATAATTTTGCTTTTGAAAAATGCAGAGATTAGATTTCAGTTAGACAATACATGGTCAATTTCTTTAATCTTGGCATTGCTGCCGCACCCACTGAAGGTTCCGTCACAGAAACAGTTCCTTAAGTAGCCATCTCGTGACGTCATGGTCGATCCCACAGATAGCGTTGCACTCTTCGGGGGGGAATAGCCGTTGGCTCCATCTAGTTTTAGATCAAACTCCCAGTCATGACCCGGGATCACAGGCAGCCGGAACAATTCCGTCCTATAATTGCTTGTAGAAGTCGTCGAAGAAGGTCCGGAAGAAGCCAGCAGCAAACCAAGCGAAACCTGGGTTGCAAACAAGAACGGGTTTGAACGAAGCATCTTGGCATTGCTGGTTCCGTCTGGTTCCGGTATAGCTGCCGCACCCACACTGTCACTCGTGAGCTTCCTGTCACTCGTTAGCTTAGCACGCACCCTGGAAAGGTCAGCAACCATTCCCACAAGACCGTTTGATTTGAACGGAAATTCTAGCGTCTGCTAGCGCGGAGACCATCATCTCGAAGGTGCCATTCACAGATTCCCGCGCCGTGAGCGCAATATTGCAAGAATTAGGCACAGTGACGCCCTTGAGCCCATCATGAGAGAGTGAAGTGACCATTCACGTCCTCATAACCTCCCCACCGTGGCTACCTGGCAGCCGGACTGTGAGCAACGCACCCATCATAGCAGGTGGCAATTAATGATCGCTTTAGAGATGTCCCGTCATTGTGTGCTGTCATCACAACCCTCCTATTAGGTTGTGAGCTGCCTATTTTCTACATAGCCAACTAGGTATCTTTACGCATAAGGCTGAAGATACAGAATACTACTCGGAAGGAATGGATGGATATGAGCTATTTAGTTCAACAAACAATCTAGAAAATGTTTTCAAAAATCAGAAAAAATTGAAGGGGCAACTTCAGCTCCGCCTTTATGGTATTACTCGATAGCGTAATGGGTTATTTCCTACGTGCAGATGAATCGCAGACACAAGTCTTTCTCGGGTCTCTGCATATATATTTGGCAGGACCCGCTCAGCCAGGCGGGAACGGAACAGCTCGCCGCCAGCACTCAGTTGAGCAGCCACGAAATCCAGACTGCGCGTGCTTGGCAGGCGTGCTGGGGCTGTCGTCGTCGTCTGCGGCTATACCACGATGGCACGCTAAACCCATATATGCAGAAGGTAATTCTCTACTTTATTTACAAGTCACTGGGAGTCCTCATACCCCTCCTGGCGCAGTGGTGCAGCGGTCAAGCGATGCGCCACTGCCCTGCGTGGGCAGGTGCTTCCAGCGGGTAGCCGTTGTGCGGCCCAGGTTGCTCTTCCCTAGTGACCAATCTTTAATTTATCTGTAGAAGAACGGCAGTTTGGGCTAGTTGGTATCCCTTCACTGTTATTAGAAGGGACAAACTGACTACTACTGTCTGCCCCCTGCCACGATGGGTACTAACCGGTGGGCAGGTTGCAATGATGCTGCAAGGTCACGTGACCTAGGCGGCCCACCTGCCTCCTAGGTTGCTCTCTGGACCACCTGCCAGAGCCATTCTCGCGATTTCTCGAGAACGGGACCTTTAACGCTGTCGCGTTGAAATGGGATGCATGCAAATTTCGGCACCGTCACAGCATAGCGAATGGCTGCTACTGAAGCTAACAGCTCGGGGTATGGCGGTTGATGGACAGACATTTACAACGAAATTGACACCATCGCACGCAGAAGTTGCAGTAATCGCTGCAGCAGATGTTGAGTCTAATGATATCAGATACCACTCTTAAGGTGACTTCCCCCGTAATTTTTGTGAATTCATACTATGTAACAAATATCGAAACAAACAAAGTACGTGTAGAAGGTCACCTGACCAGGTTTGGTCCTTGCAAATAGACAAGCCCAGAGGGAAACTCGGGGTTTATGATCGTCTCTGCAAAATATTAAGAGCCAAGCCCAGCTTGTAAGGTGGGATAAAAATCAAAGACCTTTCGCAACCTATTTGGACCAAATCAACCCTCCTCTTCCTTTACGCTGGCACGCATAACTTCGTTGTGACGGCGCAGCGAACCGCGTTTCATTCGTTCATTGTTCTGGTTCACGGACGAATGACCGAGTGTCTCTACGCTGATAAACGCCAGCGCTAATAAACCCTAATAAAGGCGCTTGAAATCTTTTCGTTAGTCCGTGGGACGAAAATACACGCTTGACCCGCCCGCCGCCTGTGCACGATTCCAGTGGGGGCTGGTGTTAGCACGCCTGCAGGTGCCTTTGTTCGGCGATGTCAGTTTAATACAAAGCGCCATTTATTTGGTTGCTTAAAACAATGAATGTTCGCCACAACTCATTCGGGCTGGAAATGACTACGCTCGTTTCGAGTCATCGAACAGAAGAGCATGCCTATTCGTTAAAAACAACAGCCTGCCAATGGGGAGGAGTTTATTCATAATTTTCAATCATATAAGAAATATTTACATTAGAGTAGCGAGTGACACCACACTCTCAGTTCGTGGGCTTCAGATACTCGAGCTTACGGCTACTTTTTTCGCTTGTGAACCAAGAATAGGGGTATTTGTGGCAAGATAAATTACTACTGCATTTCGGAAGGTCAAGAGATTTTGTGCTTTTGAGTGCTGTTTGAAACGATACTTTTTTCCTGTCCTGCGAGCGCTGTGATAATCGTGACGTGCGTATGATGGAGTTAAGTCTGAACGTGTAGAACCGCGTAGGAAAAAAATGGCAGAAAGAAATGTAAGGCTTACAGCATTTAATTTAATTTCTTGCATGCATATAGCAAAGACATTATTGTTCCTCACCACAACGTTTGTACACTACTACAGGAAGAAACAAAATGCGGCTGTAATCTGAACACTATTTTTCAAGTAAACAATTTCTCTCGAGCCTCCCGTGTGAAGGCGATTAACCACACTGGGTGGGACTGAGTGTTCATGTGCACACGAGCACCGGCACGAGAAATTGAGACTTGCTTGGATTTTAAGGGCGCGTAAAGCGCAAGTTTGTTGGAATTCTTTGTCGGTTTTTTACTGCGCTTGTTTCCGACGAGAATAGTACTTTGGAATTAAGCCATGCCTCACATTTTTTAAGAAATATTTCTAGTAAATGCAGCTCGCTGGGAATGCAGCCGAGTGCCGTAACCACTGACTGAAATCCCTTTTACAAGAGGCAAAGCCCCGGTATGTCTGACCTACCGTTCCTATTGGACAGGCACCCCCGGCTCACCGCCTGGGCTCCGCCAAAATGAACGCCGTCTGCTGCCTGCGTTCTTCACTGCCGGTGGCAATGGCGTTGGCCTGTGCTTTGGAAGCAGCTGGCACACCTCGACCCGCGTGGCGTGCTCATCTGGACGGCCACGGGTCGCCGAGCTTGACAAGCACCTCCCCGCCTCGGTCCGACTCTGCGACAGCGCGCACGGAGCACTAGACGCAGGGGACTGTTGCTAGCCCCGGCGTCCAGGTCAAGGGTCGTGGAAGGCGCAGGCACAGGGAGTACGCTGTGTCTGGAAGAGTCTTCAGCCGACCGCCCAGCCACGTCCAAGATAACTATTGACCGAACGCTTCTGTGCTAAGTTCCTTGGAATATATGAGTGCGTCGAAAATTCACGTGACATAACAAACCATAACATATACTATCTGATTCCTCGGTCATCTCATCCTGTTAATATAACGAATTTGAGCCAAGTAATGCAGCGGCACCCGTGAAATGGCACTGTATGGCCTATACAAGCGTAATTCAACTTTCCGCTACTTTCCGCTTTATCTTCCAATGCAACAGCCCATCTATAAACTTTGCTTCCATGCTCCTTCTAGCTAAATCAGCTCAGGTTCTTTTCTCCTTTGAATCTTGGAAAACCGCGGATTTGTGTGATGTGCTATAAGGATTGGCATTTAACTCTCTCGTTTCTTAGTAACTTTACTTGTGCCTGCCGTGAACGCTTCTGATGTTCTCTTTTAAGGGAAAGCTTTCCCTGCGATCGAGCCGTCTTTAAGAGAACGCGTCCGTTTGCTGTATTCCTTTCTCCTTTCAATGCCAAGAATAGTTTTTCGCTTGCTTAGTGAAAACCACGTGGGAAATAGATTTCAGGACTCTCCAGTTATTTGTGCCATAGCGCCGTGGGCTTGTTTCTTGGGACAAGACCTCCTTGACATCACTTGTTCCGAACCATCTAAGTACTGTTCCGCTTCATTTTAATTTGTACGCATTTCTTGGTTCATGCGTGGCGATAACAGAACGAGTTAACATAAGTGTCAGCAGAAAGAATGAGCGCAAAGTGTGGACACTTACCCGAGCATACTCGAGTTATTCGGTAGTGACTCGGGTAAGGTCGAGGAAGTGCGGAGGAGCGCCACGCAAACTGCAGCCAATGCGAGCAAGCTGTGGTAAATTCCGATGAGCGTCGTGCCATCTGCGTGAGAAGTTCCTTCGAAAGAGCAACATGGGTCGCACAGTCCCTACGGATGGCTGTGACAGGAACAGCCACCTGCCGACGAAGTGGCGCATCGCTTAACCGCTGCGCCACTGTGCTGGTAGTGGTATGAGGACTCGCCGCCATCTATGAATGTTAAGTAGAGAATGACCAATTCAGCTTATATGGACATTAACCCACCGAGCTCCGAATGGTGCGCCAACGCGAAAAAAGTTACACAAATGCACAAACCACAAACTCACTAACGGAAAGAACAGTAGTGCACAATGCCTTCGCATTAATACCACGTCAGGCGAAAGGTATCCCTGTTGGTTTAGGAGAATTTCTTGCGGGGCTAGATGGTGGATGTTGTAACAAAAATATCTATAGCGCGACCAAGACGAACACAAGAAAGGACCACACAGGATTAGCGCTAGTCCTGTGCGGTCCTTTCTTGTGTTCGTCTTGGTCGCGCTGTAATATTTTTTTTTTAAGTATCCCCGGTATTTTTTTTTGTTGGGGGGCGGTGCTTTTAAGAGCGGCCGAAGTCGGCATTCTTTAACCAAGTAACATAACTGTCACTCGCCCTCGCCCATACTGCTCTTATTTATCGCGGTGCGTTTTCCGGAGCACAAAGGTCGCAGTTCGAATAAGCCGCGCTCGTGAGCCGGTGATGTGTGACCTCGAAGATGCATCTGCGGCGCTTCTGAAAAATAATGCTGACAGCGATCAAAAGCGTGGATCATTGGGGGTCTTCCTACATCATCTCAACACAGGCTGCAGTGCAACAAGACGACGCACAGCGCTTCTTCCGTGGCCTTTCTATGCGTCCATAAAACTCTGGGTGCGGTACAATTTGTGTTGTAGCGTAGCAGCCGCATTCGCTCACTGTTATTAGTTAAAGAAGAAGGCAATCCAGAGGCTTAAAGCTCGCTCGCAACCCGCACGTTTGGCCTGAACCTTTGTTGGACGTTGCAGAGCGATATAGGGTCTGCTGAGCCACAACCCGCTCTTACATTTGTTGGAGTCTGCTGCACGTTTCCTCTTTCATTTTGGAGCTCCGTAGCTACACCTCAGCTCCGACGTCCGTTATGCCCAATGTCACCAGCCAGATAGCCCCCATTCCTTCGCTGCCCATTTCCTCTGGCCCTCAGCGGACTCCTCCCATTTTGACCGTTTCTCCTGCTCTCACGCCGATCGCCTTCTCCTCGTCGCCGATCTCTCTCTCCCATGCGCCGCCGCTCTCCTTCCCTCCTTCCCGCTAACAGCCTCAGTTTCGGAGGCAAGAACTGCGTTTCTATCGAACTGTCCAATCCTCCATCTTCCCTACCAGTGTTGTCGAAGTGTTCGTTGATGGCATCGCCGTTCTCACCCTTGTGGACACGGGCGCTGCTGCATCAGGTATTAGCACCAGCCTTTGCCGAAGACTATGTAAAGAGACGATGGCTGTTTCGAACATTTTCCTCCGCACTGCAAGCTCCCACCGCATTCAACCTCTGGCGGCGTGGACATCTCAGATTCTTATGCAGGATGTCGTGTACGTCGCCAAGTTTTTCGCGCTGTCGAGCTGTTCTCACGATGTAATTCTGGGCTGCGACTTTATCACCCTTCATCATGCGATCATCGAGTCTGCCCGTACAAGCCTTGAATTGTCTCTGCTTTATCCCGCCGTACCGTGCGACACCTCACCCCGAGCAGCTAAAATGCTGGTCACTGAAGATACTGACCTCCCTGCCTACTCTAAAGCCCTGGTCCCCCTCTTTTGCGCCTGCGGTTCTGATTCGACTGCTCTCTTCAATGCGACTGACGCCGCTGCCCGCCGTCGCTGTCTCATCCTTCCGTTCGCTCTTCCGTCTGCAATGACCCCAGCGCAGTTCATGCCACGAACCCATTTTCTTGCCCATCAACGCTTCTCCGTGGAAAACAACTGGGACATGTCGAATCACTCGATCACGTTCTTACCTGCTCCGCCTCTGAGGATCTTGCCTCTTTACAGATAGATGCCATCCGTTCGCCTGCTGCTGCGCCAAACCAAGACATATTTTCTGTTTTTTTTTTCCCCGATCTATCGCTGCCAGCCTTTCACCAGCCGAACGCGCTCAGCTCGTCGCATTACTTCAGCGTTTCCGGCCGTCCTTCGACTTCCCGTAACCTCTCTAGGCCGCACATCCGTCGTCACTCACTGCATCAACACCGGTGCGCATGCCCATTCGCGCGTGGATGACATGCGCGGATCATCCAGCCTTCCCACAGCCCCTGGGCCTTCCTCGTAGTTCTCTTGGGAAAGACGGACGGATTAGTCCACCTTTGCGTTGATTACCGTTGACTCAACATGATTACGCGCAAGGATGTGCATCGACTTCCCCGTGTAGACGATGCCCTCGACTGCCTGCAAGGCGCGGGAATATTTTCCTCACTGGACCTGCACTCCGGCTATTGGAAGGAGCCCCTGGCTACTGCTGATCTGCAAAAGACGGCCTTTGTTACGCAGGACGGCCTCTACGAATTTTGCATCATGCCGTTCGGCTTTTTCAAAGCGCCGGCCACATTCCAGCGCATGAAGGACACAATTCTCAGCAGACTCAAGTGGTTCATCTGTCTCTGTTACCTGGACAATGTCGTCGTCTTTTCTAGTGGCTTGTCGTCCCACCAGGTCCGCCTCGAGCGTGTCCTTGCAATGTCTGACCGAAGCCGGCTTGAAGAAGTACTGCTTCGCTGCCCAGCGGCTTTCCATCTTGGTCCACGTTGTATTCAAAGAAGGCGTTCTTTCCATCCTGCCAAACTGCGTCAGTCGCCGAGTTCCCTCAACCTACTTCATTGAAAGAGCTGCGCAGCTTCATCGGGCTGGGTTCTTATTTCCGCCGCTTCGGGCACAATTTCGCTTCCATCCTGCTTCCTCTTACTGAGCTGCTTGCCGGCGACCCCCAACCTTTCGTCTTGAACATCAGCCTACGATGCTGCCTTCTCCCCGCTTCGGCGCCTGCTTGTGTCCCCTTCGATCCTCCGCCATTTCGACCCCAGTCAACACACTGAAATTCACGCTGATATCGCCGGTGTGGGCCTCGGCGCAGTTTTGGCACAACGGAAACGCGGATTCTCCGGACATGTTTCTTATGCCATCTGCACTTTGACAAAAGCCCAAAGGAACTATTCCGTACGGAAAAGGAATGCTTGGCGATCATTTGGGCTATTGGAGAGTTCTGACCGTACATACATACTGTCAGGGAAGATAGGGAGACAGGTCACTGACAGACAGAATACGGCAGCTAGCCAGCACGATACACTTCAACGTCGTCACCTTCATGCGCCACCTGAGAACACCAGGTGGCATTAGATATGGTTGCCAAATCTCTATCGTTATCGATCACCATGTCCTCTGCTTCTTGTCCTCCCTCAAAGACCCCTCTGGCCGACTTGCTGGTTGGGCGCTACGCTTACAAGAATACGAGGCTGAGGTATTCTATCGATCTGGCCGTAAGCATTGTGTAACATTGTAATATATAATTACAGCACTTCCACACACAGGACAACTGGTTTTTCTCCCTTCTTCCTTTTTTACGGCCGCAAGCCTGCCTGTAGCATGGATACCATGCTTCCGTATGACCCTGATGTGTCCGAGTCTCTGACCCTTTCTCAAACAGCGACGTATGCTAAAGAATGCCGCCAGCTTGCCCGCTCTCTTACAACGCAGGATCAAATTCGCCAGAAGCGCCTTCGCGCCCCTACCTGCTCACTTCCATCCTATACATCCAAGAATCGCTCGTGTGGCTTTGTTTCCCGTCGACCGGTCCCGGTCTCTCCGCGAAACCCTTTTCAAGGTACCAAAGCCCGTACAGTGTTATCTGCCAGACCTCTCCAGCGAACTACATTACTGAACCACTTTCACCGCCCCAAGACGAGTGCCATCGCGGCCATGAAACAGTGCACGTCCGCCACCTCAAGCCGTACTACGATCCGCTTATCGTGCACGTTCCCTAAGCCGGCAGGATGCCTCCTTTTTCGCTGGGAGGTAACTGTAGCGTAGCAGCCGCTCTCGCTCACTGCGACAAACTGTGGTTAAAGAAGATAATTCAGAGGTGTAAAGCTCGCTCGCAGACCGAACGTTTGGCCTGAACCTCTGTTGGACGTTGCAAAGCGACCTTACACTGTAAGCAATGGTATTTCACGGCGTGTTAGCTCTATACATACCTAACCTGGCGCTGTAGACGCAGCTGCGCAATTCTCAACACGCAACTCATGGTTGACGGAAAATACAGGTAATATTGGTATGGTATGGTATGGTATGGTATGGTATGGTATGGTATGGTATGGTATGGTATGGTATGGTATATTCGGGTTTAACGCCGCAAAGCGACTGATGCTATGAGGGACGCCGAAGTAAAGGGCTTCGGAAATTGCGACCACCTGGGGTTCCTTAGCGTGCACTGACATCCCACAGTACACGGCCCTCTATAATTTCGCCTCCATCGAAATTCGACCGCCGCGGCCGGGATAGCGAACCCGCGTCTCCCGGGTCAGCATCCGAGCGCCATAACCACAGAGCCACCGCGGCGGCGCACAGGCAATATTAGATGAGAGCTGTGCAGTCCTTGACTCGACGAATCGAAATTGCTCCTTCAAGGGCCATGAGCTACAAATGATGTAGCGCTTCCTGAATTGCCAAATACTGCTAGCTCCCATGCCAAGAGTTTCGGGTGAGGGCATATTCTACATGCCAGCCAACATGCATTAAAATGGGGTTGCTTATGTGATGGCGCACACGCATCACGCAGTACGATTTACGCCTTCCTACACTTCATTGCATTCGCAGGCTAGTCTCCTTGTCCTGGACCTCAAAACGTGTATTGCATAATTAGTTACAAACTGCTACTCTTTACTCGTTTGCCTGTACGTCGGTTAGGGACAGAGATGATATCCAGCTATATTGGGACTTGAACCGACTGATCAGTCTGCCGAATTTCTCGAGCGAAAGTTCGATGGCTACAAACGTGGTGCACGACAGTAAAAAGTTAATAGTATTTTATAATGTGCAAGTCGTAAGCAGTGCACACCGTGCTAGGAAAAACATCAAAACGAAGCTCTGTATTGAACAACGAATATTCCACATTCGTATTGACCACTATCCTGGAGCTGTGATGAAGACTGCAGACATTCGCAAGCAGCATACTATCTAGGGCAAACGCTAGTCAGTTATTGCTTTTTTTTTTCGAGTTATGGTTGGTTCCCCTTGTCACTAGAGGTGAAGGCCAGTAACCGTACGGCATAATGTTAAATTCAAAGAGAAATGCAACTGCAGAGGATTTGGGCGGACGATGTAGTATGTCAATATAGGCAAAAACTGTGCAGCGTAACATAGGCCGTGGATGTATCGCACGAGGTCCCCACGACATGAAGAGTATCGTGGCTGCCAAGAACCACTGTTCCCGCCTCCTTTTCTCCATTTGTTCCGCCACTCCCTTCCAAACGGTTCCTTCAATCCATAGGAAGCATCCAGGCTGAGGCAAGGACTCTGACCTAGTCCTTTTGGAAGAAGGGACTGTTTTTCAGTAGCCGCGGCGCGAGGCGCACATGATCTCAGCTGGTTAGAAGAACTACTCTGGTGGGGGAGGACTTGAAACTGACCGCAGCTAAGATTGCGTTCGATAGCACTTCTGTCCTCTACCGCGGTTTCCTGAAGGCTTCTCGTTTTAACAATTCGTTAAAATACGAATTGTCACTTGAGCTTACCTGAGCGCATAGTGTTTTAAGCATTAGTGCGCAAATGCTTATTACAGCTAATGTTATTTCCTTTTTGTTAAGAATGGTATTATGCGTTACAGTGTCCCAAAAAGCCCTGCAAAGAAGACAGACAAATGATACATCACTGAGCGGTTAAATCGGTGCTCCTTGACTGGCACAATTTTGCAAAGCAAGACAATAAAAGCAGAGCAACGCTTAAGTCACCTTGAGGATGAAATGCACTAGAATTTGATTTCACATTTGTCACAGGTTTGGTTGCGCCTTCTGTGTATGCTTGCGTCAGTTTCTTTGAAACTTTCTCTCCCTTAAGTGCCATATTCGGGCTGCTAGCTGCAGCAGCAGGCATCAGCTTTTGTGTGACGGTGCCAACATTTGCATCCCAGTATGACAGAAGGCTCTTTGCTGACAACCCGGTGGACGGGTTGGGGTAACGTCACAGGGCCACGTGTCATTAATTTAATTGCCACTAGCTTCAGTGGGCAACTCGGGGTGACGTCATAAGGTCATAAGGAAGCAAATATATTTAACTAGTAGCCAACCTGACCCTAGCCAACCTGCTGAACAAAACGAGTCACCAGCCAGTTTCCCTGGACATCGGGTATCTACATCATTTAACCTATTGCCGCAGGCCACTGCATAACATTTCAGTGGGTACCTGCTCACTGTGGCATTCTGGCTAATGAAAAAGCAGATGAAGCGGCCCGTAAGGGCCATCAACATCGGAGATACATTCGAACTTTTTTCACGAAATCTGATGCGTCCCAAATGGCTAAAAGATTTGCGTCCGAAGAAACGTATCGGCTTTGCAGTTTGCCGACACATCAGTACCTGTTTCTTCACTCAATCGACCCACATCTTAGATCGACTCTCACCCAGAATTCCTCGCCATCTACAAAAACACTTTATCACGGTCGTCTGAATGCTGCATATACAAACGGCTTGCGATACCGTTTTGGACAAATGAACAGTCCGCATTGTGACAACTATACCTCGATAGAAACTGTGGAACATATCCTGCTTGAGTCCCCTGCGTATGCTAACGAGCATGCGTACTATGAACATTGCATACAGAAACTCTGCCCAGTGCCCCTAACAATGGACAAAGTTTTAGGTCCCTTAGCCTGCCTTAGGCGACCGAGACTTGTAATGAACTTTCTATTTACATATTTAAAAGACATTGGACATCTCGATAAGCTCTAAATTCACTTGCACGTTACCTTCATGCATTCTTCATGTAGTGAACTTCGTCAGCCCATTTGTCGGATTATGCACTCCATCATTCCATAGGTTACAGCAATACTCGCCGTTGCATCATTAGTACCCATTTCATGGCTGCATTTTATCTTCATTTTTTTAACCTTTTCCACACTGCTCTCCTGTCTTTATCTCCCAAATTCCCCTCCCTACGCAGAGTAGCATGCCAGCGATTTTTAAACGCCGGCTAAATTCTCTGTATTTCATTAAAGAGTTTCTCTCTCTCTCTCTACCTAGAAGCCCACGATGACAAACATTCACAGAAGGTCAGTAGTCTAAATGCCCTCCGTAATTTATCTTCTCAAGCTGTACTCTGCAAAGATAATCTTTTCTTGTGGCAGGAATAAATCAATATAATTCGTTCTCTAATTCATTTATTTCGGCCTTGAGAAAATGCCTTTTTTCTTGCACATTTCATACCTTCAGAAGTGCCCAAAGAAGTCTAAAAAAAGCATCATCCAATTCAAGCGAGCCGCTAGTCGACGCAGTCCTCCCATTTCCATCTAGAATTTCACTCACTACTTGGCAGTACTCACAGCAGTATTAGCAGTAGGAGGAGTAAGAGTAGGAGTAGCGGCAGTAGTAGGGGGTTTTGTAGTAGTAGCAGAATCAGTAGTCCCACAAAAGTATCAAAACGAGGCTTGCAGTGTTTCCCAAAATTAAAATACGGCATTTGTTGCTCATGGTGGTGGCGGCGCGTTGTATTTGTGTGCGCCTGTACTACCAGGTATCCGCTCTGTGGGTCGACTTGGTTGTGCAGATTCACCGGTGCAACTAGGCCTCACCTGTGCTTCTGCACATGGATGGCCCAAACGACCCCAGCTCATTCCGAGGACTACCCAACCAGAGAATGACGGGCAGGCTGCTGTCGTGGAACGTTTCAAAAGAAAGCGGAGACCCAGCACCCTGTGAGCATCAACAGTGCTCTCACAGAACCAATGCTGAGCAGGTGCAGAGGTGCCCACCTTTTTTGATGGTCACTGCAGCAACTGAAAACTCCTGAAGTTATGGAGATATTGGTCAACAGGGTCTGGAGCAAATAGGACTTTTCTTATACGTTGTCCTCCTGTGGCTCTGGTTTCCTTTTTTTGCGATGTTAAGGAAACCTGCTTCGAGTGTAGTTTATAAGTATTGACCTTAATTCCTTCTCATGTGATTGTGAATAGTTATTACAAGATATACAATCATTTTATTTGCATTAATTTTTTGGGGCTCTTTTGACGGCTACTCTGGAAGGTAATTTGTTTTTCGTGATTTTTTGTTGGTTTGTTTCTATTAACTTTGTATTTATTATGTTTGTAAGAGCTGTTTGGATTCTGATTAAATAAACTTTTTGTTGCTGAAGCTGTTGCTGAGGATGTTGACGAAAAGACACACATGCATGACTAAGTCAACTTCCTGTGAGGGGTGGCGTCACGTACAGCATGCAAATATCACTATGCACAGGATATAAAAGTTAGTAAACTGAGTCTTTTAGTATAGCGTATGAGCGCTTACGTACGTTTTACGTAGGGATTCGTTTTCGGGTTTTATATTTTTTCAAATTCGGGGGGTAAAAATCGGACTTTATTTTTCGGCTTGATAATAGGGGAGAAATCGGGTTTTTCGTGGAAAAACTCCGAAATTCGGGTTTTTCGGGTTAAATTTGCAAACTAATATTTTATTCGATTTGCTCTATCCGGTGGGTAACAATTAGGGCAATATTTTGGGCTGCTTTCAAGAAAGTATTGCAAAATATGGCGTTTCTTTGGTAATTAATTATTACTCGCAGTGAGAGGCAACGGTCACTTCTGGGAAAAGAAACATTTTATTCACGACGGCTGGTCATCGACGTTCTACACTTCCTTATTAGCATACATAATCATCTGCATGCGCAACATCTCGGTTACCATCCGAGACCTGTCTGGTCTCTGCAGGTACCTTAGCTGAGAGAACGTTCGCTCAACGTCACAGCCGCCATTAGCTAGGCACAACAATGACAACGCTGCATTTGCTAGCCTTGGGTAACGCACAGTTGCGTCGTTCCAATAGTCCATCACTTGAACACCTTCATTTGTGGGGCTTGCTTCCAGCAAGTACTAGTTAAACTCCTCGCGAAGCGAGCCTACATCGTCCATCATGGAAATAGAGAGGTCGGTAGTCGTCAAACGACTGACTCAGCAGCCGATTCTGGAACAGATCGAGTATGGCTCCCAGTTTCCACAATGTCAACTGGTTTTCTACTTTGTCTGAGACGTTCCGTTTCAAAGTCCAGTCTCATTTTGTGGAGATTCTGGCGCAAACCTCCTCACAACAATTTTTTGGTTTGGTTTGGTTTATGGGATTCATCGTCCCAAAGCGACTAAGGCTATGAGAGACGCCGTAGTGGAGGGCTCCGGAAATTTCGACCACCTGGGGTTCTTTAACGTGCACTGACATCGCACAGTACACGGGCCTTTAGAATTTCTCCTCCAAAGACAACAATTTTTTACTAATATGGCACTGCTCTTAGGTAACACAGACAAAACACCTTTCGCCCGATCACTTTTGCTAATTATTTCACAAATCTGGAAAAATCGGGTTTTACCCGATATTTTAGAAACACGTTCGGGTTGCAAAAATCGGGTAAAATCGAGTTTTACCCGAAAACGAACAACCCTAGTTATACGTAAGCATTTAGCGGGAGGTTACTGTGGAAGTCGAAAGAGTACTTCTAGTTTACCGTACAACAACCCGAAGGCAACGATAGCCAAGGTCGCAGTGACGCCATCTGGTGTTATAATTAAAAACATTTTGTGCCATATTCTTCAACGTTACCCAAGGCATTGGCCAAGCTTATCCAAGTTGTATCACGTAGATAGCCGGTTGCATGGCGTCCCTAAACGAGTCGTGCTGCGAGCACTGCGACGGTGTCAGCACAAACATCTGCTACGAGCACTGCGACGGGCCAGCCACGTCCGGTCGTGGGCTAGCTGACCGCCGAAACGGCTACTTTTGGCAAGGCTATGACTACCTTGGCGTAAAAATCCAAATCAAGCCAATCCACAGTCGGCGGTGTTTTGTTAAGGTAGTTAAGGCTAGGAACGGCGGAATCGTTACACAGAATCCAAAATAGGGCAAGTTTATCACTCATTCGTTCTGCTGTCGGGGAGAGTAGGCATTCCAATAACAGTGCCGATTTCTCTCCGAAGCGGGCGACGTGGGCGCCGCCATGTTGACAACGCTATTTTAAGGCGAAAGCCTTTAATGTCTCATCGTTGCAAGCAGCAGTTGTCGACAGAAATGTCACGCTTTTCAGTTGGTCGACACGGTCGTGACGTCACAGCGCGCCAATTTCAAACGGGGCCAATTGTACTTCGGCTAGTAACCTTAGCGACTGGGTTATCTCCCTGAATGAGGATGTCAGATCCACTAGCGTTGTGGTGCCAGTTGAGAAGGAGGAGCAGATTGCAGACTCAAAACTGTTACACCTGTGGCAGGCACAAAAAGGCCTCCAAAAACGTTGGAAGAAGCAAAAACACAACAAGCGACTACGCAAAAAGATCGCTGAAATCGAGAGGCGAATCGAGGAACATACACTTACTCTCCAAACACAACAATGGAACCAAATATGTGAAAGCGTCAATGGACAGCTCGGAAATAAGAAGACATGGCATCTTAGAAGACACCTGCTCGACCCAGAACAAACACGTCCCGTGCAACAAAGTCAACTGTACAGACTCATACATAAATATGAGGGTACAACTGAAGACCTAATCAAAGAGCTAGCAGAACGTTATCTAAACACGGATGATGGTACCACACAACCAGACTACCGGGGGACTCCTAATCCAAATTTAGACGCAGACATCACAGACGCAGAGGTCTGGTACGCAATTGGAAAACTGCGGACAACATCTGCGGCAGGACCAGACAAAGTAACAAATAAGACTCTCAGGAACTTAGACGCAACGTCGATCGCGGCGGTTACAGACCTTATGAACAAATACTGGCATGCAGGCAACATACCACCAGAGTGGAAACACGCGAAAATCACTTTTATTCCTAAAGCGGGTAAGAAACTCAGCACTGAGAATCTACGCCCAATTTCATTAACATCATGCCTAGGCAAACTCATGGAACATGTCATCCTCAATAGGCTCCAAAACTATGCGGAGGACATGAACCTCCTACCTGAAACAATGTTAGGATTCAGGGCCCAACTATCTACCCAGGACATACTCTTGCAGCTTAACAAGGACATAATTGAAGCTGACGAGGGAACAGGAACGAAAGCAATATTGGGTTTAGACCTTGTTAAAGCTTTCGACAACGTCACCCACAAAGCCATTTTGACAAACTTGTCAGAAATCAACCCCGGAGAAAGGACGTACAACTACATCCGATCCTTCCTCACTAACAGAACAGCAGTGATAACGGTCGGAACAATAGAGTCTGCCCCAATCACACTAGGAAGTAAAGGAACGCCACAGGGCTCCGTCCTGTCCCCTTTCCTTTTTAACCTCTCCCTCATCAAAATTCCCCCCAAACTGGCACAAATACCAGACCTACATCACACGTTCTATGCAGATGACATCACACTTTGGGTAACCAAAGGATGCGAAGGCTACATAGAAGACACACTCCAAGCAGCAGTGGACATCATTGAGGCATGCGCATGGGAATCCGGCCTCACTTGTTCTGAGCAAAAATCTGAACTTTTCGTGATCCGTCGTAAACAAAGAGGTAGGCGTACCACGACAACCCCCCCGCAAATAAACGTCTATGTTAATGGACGATCTGTCAAAGAGGTACAGACCATGAGAATACTGGGGTTGTATTTACAAACAAATGGAAAGAATACTGACACACTCACTAAGTTAAAACGCACGGTAGAAGCGACGGCGCGATTAATCCGCCGCATAGCTAACCGCAGACAAGGGGTGAGGGAAAGAGATTTATGCCGACTAGTGCAGGCCTTTGCGCTAAGCAGGATACTCTATGCCACCCCTTATCTCAAATTTTCGAAAGCAGAAAAGGACAAATTGGATAGTATGATACGGCAGGCCTATAAGGCTGCGTTAGGACTCCCACTAAATGCCTCAACTGAAAGGCTTATGAGGTTAGGAATACATAACACCTACAATGAACTGAAAGAAGCCCATTTAATGGCTCAAACAGCGCGATTAGCCAATTCCAGAACTGGCAGGAGTATTCTTACCAGGCTCGGAATTAACTTTCAACCTACGAATAACGATGCTAAAGTAGACTTACCCCGCGACTATAGGACGGCCCTACTAATCAAACCACTCCCCAAAAACATGCACCCCTTACACCATGAGGGTAGAAGACAAGCAAGAGCCAAAGCCTTACATAACAAATACAGACAGTGCGCTGGAACACTTTATGTAGATGCAGCAGAATACAAAAATACCAATGCCTTTGCAATTGTGGTTGTGAACGAGAATGGTGACCACATCGTCTCGGCGACAATCAAAACGAAATCCTCTGAAACGGCAGAAGAGGCGGCTATAGCCCTCGCCCTAGCGCATACCCAAGGAAGCATCATCTTCAGCGATTCCAAAATGGGTATCAATAATTTCGCTAAAGGGCGAATTACAAACACCTCCCTTAGAATCCTTAACGCAACCAAATTCTCACCAAATTATTCCGAATTGATATGGGTCCCAGCCCATTCGGGGAATCCGGGGAACGAGGCAGCCCACAATAAAGCCCGAGGTTTCGTCGACCGGGCAGTGGATGAGTCTGGCTCCCTGAATTTCACGAAGGACTCCATGATCACATATCATGATCTCACCAATCATTTTAAACTAGAGAGGAGAATTTTCCCCCCTCCAGACAAAAGACTTAGTAAAGAACAAGAGGTTACGTGGCGTCGTCTACAGACGAGATCGATACGCACCCCATCACTCCTCGCGCGCATTTATCCAGATCTTTACAACCCAAACTGCAAACACTGTGGCCAACGTGCTACCTACGATCACATCCTGTGGGACTGCAAAATAGAGCCACCTCCGGGTGATCTAGTTACAGCTCCTTCTCTCGAGCGGTGGGAGACCGTGCTGGCTAGCTCTGACCCCAGAACGCAAGTTTTGGCGGTGGAGTGGGCTGACAAAGTCGTCGAGGGCTATGTACTCTCGACCACTTAACGCGGCCTCTTGCCAAGCTCTTCCCGGCGAATAAAATGTTTTACAATCAATAGTAACCATGCAACCAATTGAAGGGATCATATAGTGATGCTCCAAGTAAGTGGAACTGAGCTTAGTTAATTGCTTAATTACCCAATTAGCCTAATTAACTTTTTTAGTCAGCACATATAAATAAATAAAACCGAGTAGGAAATCGGTCGAGCTCGGGAATCGAACCCCGGTCTTCGGAGTGCGAGACGAGCGTGCTATCCACTCCGCCATGCCAGCTCGATGGTTTGGAATGAACAAAGGCGCATCTAGTGAATACGGTGTCTTCGCTCACTGCCACCCTCCTCCCTTCCCTTCCGGCGAGGGAGGTGTCCACCGAGATATGAGAGACCGATGTAGTCGATGTACTAGTCGACACAACAAACGTCCAGATAAAACAAATAAATGGGCAGCTTTATTAGCCTGCGAAGGTTACATAACAACACAGAAAAGACGGAGCACAGCACGCATGTCCTTTTCCGCAAGCGAGTTCTAACGAGACTGCCCGTGTCCCTCTCTCCGACCGGATGTCGAGGGGGCCGCGGTAACCGGCGAGCAGTGTCCAGATGTGGCTCCGCGCCTCTCGGGCCTCCCGCTGCTCTTCCAAGAAGGGGAGCGTGGTCGCCTGTGCTCGGAGAATGGGGACCGTCGCAGGACTCGAACGGCCGGCGTCGCCTGTGCACTTGTCTTCAGAAACCGGAGCGCCTCCGTCGACAACAGTCGGTCATCCTTTTCCTTTCCAGCCGGCCTCGGTTGGTGTGCATCTTCGCTTTATCTTCCTTCTTTCCTCAAGCCTCAGTTTCCTCGTCCTCGTCGTTGTCCGACGAATGATCCTCGCTTGCCACAGTTCCCAGCTCAAAGCGCTTCATCCTGTCCGCCGCCACGACGCCTTCGTAGAACCGCTGCGTCCGCTGGACCTCTGGGAAGTCTTGTACTTTGTATCTGTCGTTGGGAAGTGTTTCCACGACGATATATGGGCCTCTGTACTTTTGGCACAATTTACGGGACTCCCCCGTTGCAGCTGGTTCCCTCTCGAGCAACACCATGTCGCCTGGTTGGTAGCTCGGCGCGGCCTTTCTTCGTTTGTTGTAGTTTCTTCTCTGCTTTTCTTGGTCCCGGCGTATGTTGTCGATGGCCTTCTCTCTCAGTTTCAGCATACTGGCGTCCAGCTCCAGTGCGATTTCGTCGTCAACTGAGTCCCCTGTCACGTTCCGGGGGCGAAAGTTGAAAAGCAGAGTGAATGGAGTCGTCTTTGTAGCTCGGTTTACCGTGTTGTTGATTCCCCATTCCACCTGCGTGAGCGTTTCGTCCCAGTCCTTCCCGTCGCTTCGTTCGGATAAGCTGGCAATCGCAGGGGTTATCATTCTGTTGTACCTCTCGACTTGTCCGTTGGCACGAGGCGTGCAAGTTGCGTTTTTCACGTGGATTATGCTGAGAGTCTTACAGTAGTGCTCGAATTGTCGGCTGGTGTAGGCAGTTCCCTGATCGGTAACCAACCGTCGTGGGGCCCCGAATATGGAGACGATATCCATGAGAAAGCTTTTGCCGTAGCCCGACGCGGTGCTTCGCACGGCCAGAATGAACACAAACTTAGTGAAGCCGTCCACTGCCACAATCACGTGTGTATTGCCACTCTTGCTGCGGATAAATGGGCCCAAGTGATCCATATGAATGGTGTCGAATGGCACGGCCACTTTTTCGATGCTGTGCAGCTTTCCAGGTTTTTTTCCGGACGGAACCTTTCGATACAAGCACTCTAAGCAGCACGAGATATGTCGCTTCACGTACCGGCGCATTCTTGGAAACCAGTATTTGCTTTCGAGCAAGGCCAAGGTTTTGTCAACTGCAAAGTGACCCACATCGTCGTGGCATCGTCTCACGACCTGCCAACGTGCCGCTCGTGGCACTACCCATAGCTGCCGCTCGTCGCCGTTGTTGCCACACGTTCTCCTGAAAAGCCTGCCTTCAACCAGGACATATTCTTTTCTGATGCGCTCTGCTTCTTTTGTCTCTGATGATCCCTTTAGGGAATCCATGATCGACTGCAATGTTGAGTCCGTCTTCTGTGCTAGCGTTAGCCAGTCTTCGTTGGAGAGCTCTGTTACAAAGACA
Organism: Amblyomma mixtum; assembly: GCF_055824585.1. NCBI lineage: Eukaryota > Metazoa > Arthropoda > Arachnida > Ixodida > Ixodidae > Amblyomma > Amblyomma mixtum. The sequence continues at coordinate 257,375,113 of NC_143014.1, read as the reverse complement.
TTAGTGCCATTTGCAACGTCAACTTCTTCAGCTTCCGACGCAGGAGCCCTGCTGAGGGCGTCGACGTGGCTCATTCTAGCTCCTGGTCGATGCTCTACATCAAACGTATACTCTTGCAACTTTAGATACCACCTGCCGACACGTGGCACCAGATCTCGCTTTGACAAAGCAGTTCTCAATGAGTTGCAGTCCGTAACAACAAGAAATTCGGTTCCGTACAGGTAAGGTCTAAGCTTCTCAATTGTCCACACAACAGCTAAAGCTTCCAGTTCGTATGAATGGTAGCGTTCCTCGTCCCGCGTGGTGCTGCGGCTAACATACACAACGGGGTGCATGAGGCCGTCTGGTTGCTCTTGCAACAACACTCCTCCGAGGCCGACCTTGCAAGCGTCGGTGTGCACTTCCGTTCTCGCTCCGTGTGCGTAAAGTGCCAGCGTTGGCTTGCTCATCAGCTGTCTTTGTAGCTGCCTGAATGCAGTCTCTTGATCGTCGTCCCAGCGCCATTCTTCTCCCTTGCAAAGAAGGATCGTAAGTGGCTTGGCTATCATGGCGAATCCAGCCACAAAACGTCAGAAATAGCTGCAGAGGCCCAGGAAGCGTCGGAGGTCGTGAACGTTTGCTGGTGTAGGAAAATTTGCAATACCTCTCAACTTGAGGCTGTCGGGGTTGACGGTCGATGCGGAAACTTCATAGCCCAAGTAGCTAATTTTCTCTTGGAAGAAGGAGCACTTTTTCAAGCGCAGCGTGAGACCAGCCGAACGAAGGAGCTCGAGTACCTCGCCCAAGCTGTCTAATCCTTCCTCAAACGAAGCCGATGAAATCAGCAGGTCATCCATGTAGGCGATGACCTTCGTGTGCCTAAGGGAGCCGAGGACGGTGTTTATCATGCTCTGGAACACACTCGGTGCGTTGACAAGTCCGAATGGCATGCGGGTGAATTCGTAGTGTCCATCCGGAATGACGAACGCTGTCTTCTCTCGGGTATCTTTATCAATTGGCACCTGATAATAGCCGCACGCAAGGTCTAGACTAGTCAACAGTCGTTTATCATGTAGCCTGTCAAGTTGGTCATCAATCAACGGTAGCGGATACCTGTCCTTTTTCGTTATTTTGTTAAGGGCTCGAAAGTCTACGCAAAGCCGCTTCTCGCCATTCTTCTTTGAAACAAGTAGGATAGGGCTCGCGTAAGCAGAGTTAGAGTCCGTTACTACTCCAGCCTCCTTGAGTTCGTCAATCATTGTTCTCACGGCCTGCCTTTCGGTGTAGGCTAGGCGGTATGGGCGGTACGTTACAGGAGCGTCGGTGGTCACCTAAATCTTCATTTGCGCCGCGGCCGTGCACCCGATTTCTGAAAGGCACGTCGGAAAGCAGTCGCGGTACTGGTTAATCACTGCGACGAGTGCCTCTTTCTGCGTGGCAGAAATCGTTGTGCCAACCGTCAAATCTTCGCCCGAGATCGCCTTTACCGGTTTTCTTTCGTTGCTGTTTGCGATCAGGGAGGGTTCGGTATTTTCTTCTTCCATGCACAACGTTCCTCTCGCGATCTTCTGGTTTTGAGCGACAATCAGAGGAGACTCGGATACGTTTGCCACGGGCAGGCATATCTCGCCCAGTTCATCTTCTCTTAATACGCAGCTTGGCACATACTCGCCGCTCGTCTCGTGCAGCCTGCCGCGAACGAAGATGTCGCTTTGCGTAACGTTGTCACTCCCAAGCGCAATGAACCCGACGTAATTAGGAGGTATGACGACGGCCTCCTTCGCACAGAAGTTCACACGCCGCGGAGGTAGGGCCGGTATAGCAAGATTGGTGAGAGTTCCGTCTTCGTCCTCCGACCCGTTACGCTCCTCGAAAATGCGCACGGTGTTCTTACGGCGCACCACCGTAATGTGAGGCTGCTCAGTAAAGGGTTGACCGACAAGCAATGGGACAGCCTGCACTTCGTCGCGGACAACGAGTACCTTGACGTCGGCCGTAGCCTGGTCCACCGTCAGCCTCGCTTCGAAGCTTCCCAGGGGCGTTGTTTTTCCCATTCCGAACCCTCTGATAGTGAATGGACGGCTGAGTGCTTCATAAGAGAGGTGTAACTTTTCCGCTTCGCTTTCTCGTATCGTTAAGCATTGGCTGCCCATGTCGATGTACGCTTTAATCTCCTTCCCATTCACGTTGGAATCCATGAAGTACTTCTGATTTAGCTCCATGCTGCCAATTGTACTGCTACTTTCTTGAGCTAGGACGGCTGTTTTAGCTGTGTCGCTGGCTGTCGAGCCTTTCCTCGAATAGCAGTCTTTGCTCTCATGGCCTGATTTTCCACAATTCGTGCAGCGCGGTCTACGCTGAAGTTTTGGACATGTTGTCGAGAAATGTCCATATGAAGAACAATTAAAACAAAGTGGCTCGCCTTTGTCGCTGAATTTTCGTCGGGGAGCCCTCGTCGATCCGTTGTCTCCAGTGCAGTGTTGAAGCTGAGGCGCCGCTGGTGACGAATCGTTTCCTCCTTCGACGCGTTGAGGGTGCCGAATAGCTGGTGGTTGATACAGCGTCTTTGCTCTAATTTCCTTTACGACTTCTGTACGCTCGTAGAGCCGCTTCATGCACCTGAGCAACTCGTCGGGGCTGGCGTAGTCTCTGACGCTGAGGGACCGCACAAGATCTTCATTGTCTAGTCCAGTGATCAGGTATTCAATACAGGCCGTGCGCCGACATTGCAGCGTCTTGCTTTCGCCAGCTTGTCGTAGAAGTACGCCTCTATACTTTCGTGACGCTGTTTCTTGCGTGCTTCCATGTCCCGGAAGGTGTGCTGGAAACTGGATGCTGATGGAAATGCCCTCTTCAGCTCGTGTTTCCACTCTGCCCAAGTGCGCTGGACATTCGTCAGGCCGTCGTACCACGTCTTGACAACGCCTTGCAGCTTTGTTAGTGCAAATCACGTCGTTTGCTGGTCACTCCAACCGTACGCTGCAGCCAGGTTGTCTACCTTGTTAAGCCACATTTCGACTGTTGGCTGGTCGTTAGATGACGGGTCATAACTTGGCACCAGTTGTGCGCTTGCCGTGGCCAGTCGTCCATCCACGACGCTTGATGTTCCCGTCGGTGGGTGATGTTGCGTTTGAGCCGCCTGCAGAAGCTGGGCTGCTCCCTGCAAGGCCTCACGTACTGCCGTCTGCACCGCAGCCTGCATCAGCGCCTGGAAGTCGAAGGCCCCGGGGGCTCTTCCGTTGGGGTTGTCCAATCCGTGGCCATCTACCATGTCGGCGTTCATGGATCCCCGCCCCGAATTAGACTGCACCTCGTCGTTTCGTAGAGTATCGCTTTCGCTGAGTGCCGCCTCCCTTGCCCCCACATCGTTGGGCGCGTCGCTGTCCGTTGAAAGGCCCGGTCGTGGTGCTGCCTTGCTCGCAGGACCTTCCGTCGTTGGCTTCGATCGGAGCATCATCGTGGCTTACGTGGTCGAAGCTCTCGGTGAAGGCGCCAGTTTTACAAGGCAGTCTCAATCCCACTTCTGTAGATGTAGTCGATGTAGTAGTCGACACAACAAACGTCCAGATAAAACAAATAAATGGGCAGGTTTATTAGCCTGCGAAGGTTACATAAGAACACAGAAAAGACGGAGCACAGCACGCATGTCCTTTTCCGCAAGCGAGTTCTAACGGCACTGCCCGTGTCCCTCTCTCCGACCGGATGTCGAGGGGGCCGCGGTAACCGACGAGCAGTGTCCAGATGTGGCTCCGCGCCTCTCGGGCCTCCCGCTGCTCTTCCAAGAAGGGGAGCGTGGTCGCCGGTGCTCGGAGAATGGGGACCGTTGCAGGACTCGAACGGCCGGCGTCGCTTGTGCACTTGTCTTCAGAAACCGGAGCGCCTCCGTCGACAACACCGATACATTTCCTTACCTCAAAAACCAATTTACCGACGAGCGAGGCGTAGAACCGAATGGGCGAAGGCGTTCTATGGACTCCCTGGCAGTGTTGCAAGACGCTGTCGCGCTCCACTCTTAGAGGCGAAGCTTAACATCATAACCACGCATCAGTGACCATACTTTAGGTCAAAAAAGTGCCCCCCTGAATTTTTACGGGTGTCCACCGAGATATGTGAGACAGTTACTGCGTAATTTCCTTTCCTCAAATACAATTTCCATTTTCTTCACTATGGGCCCCTCTTTCTTCTTTCACTCCCACTTCCTCCCTTCCTGTCCAGTGCGGCTCGGGTGTCCACCGAGATGACAGAGAATTACTGCGCCATTTCCTTTCCTCAAAAAGCGTTGCGTTCAAACGGCAAGGCATCGCGCCGAACGGCTGGTGGCGTTCCGTGGACTCCCTGGCAGCGCTACAATACGCTATCGCGTTCCACTCCTAAATGCGAAGCTTAAGCGTCATTAATTAGCAGTTAATTATTATTCAGCCATTAATCAGTAATTAACCAATAATTACTGATTTGCCATCACTTAAATTACATGTGACGCCACCAGTGCCACAGAAGCAGTAAAAGTGGTGCGGAAAACGCTTTCGCCTCTACGCACTTTAGAGAGTCAAAGTGCCCCTGAATTTTTTCCTGGCGTACAGAAGAGCACGCGAGCTAAATTCGAAAAATTGCGTACGTAACGCGAACGTACGTAAAACCTCGGTTTGAAATAGCGTTTGACGCATGCGCAGTACGAATGACGCTATTTTATAGCGTTCGCTATGCATTTGCGTATGTCTACGTACGCTATACTAAAACTCTTTAATATCTGGCGTGAGGAACGGTCATTTGGCAAAGAAGAATACTTATCAAGATTTTTTTTTATTTCGAAAGCAATACTACTCGCACTTTCAAGCTTTCGCGTGACCCGTCCGCAGTTACGTTTGACCTTGAGCGGAGTGCATATGGGCGACCAACTCGCTCCTTCAGATAGCCCGGCTGCAGTTACGCCGCGCCGCGCACCTGTGGCACTACTGCCGCTGTGACGTCATACCAGCTGTACATTATGGGCGACCAACTCGCTCCTTCAGAGAGCCCGGCTGCAGTTACGGTGTGTGTTTGCGGCGCTGCGCACCTGTGGCGCTACTGCCGCTGTGACGTCATGCCAGCTGTAGACTGTTTTCTTTTTCTCAGTCGCAACAACATCAAAAGAAAAATATAGAAAAAATTACCGAACATGCTTTGAGTCGTCGCGCAGCGGCGGCCGGTAGCCACGCGTGACCTGTATACGCGGTGCTCTGCGTTCCAAGACGCTTTCAGTCGTCGCGCAGCGGCGGCCATTAGCCACGCGTGACCTGTAGACGCGGCGCACTGCGTTCCTTCAGTTGTAGGCGTTGCGCTTTTACTTTCGCAACCTACTAGGCTTAACCAAAGCTAAGCCCCCGCCAATTTTTTTTTTGATAGGAGAAAAAAGGTAATTTTCATGGCGGTAAAGGTGCATCTTACGCGTAGCACGTGAAGCGCGCTTCACACCTTTTTCGAGGACGACAGTCAGCTAAAGGCTTCCGTTTTATTCCGTCAGACCAGCTGCAGTGCTCTGGTAGGCTGCTGTTGGCATAGGTGTAATCAGGCGCCGTATTGAGGAAGAGAAAATAAAACAATATCTTCATATTTGCAGCACGCTGAAACAAAGATAAAACTGAGGGGTCGGGCAATCAATTGGACTGATGAGGAGGAAATGCTGATGCATTCATCTCTACCTTCTCTTTCTTTGTGCTATCGTTCTGCAGCCTGGAGCAGGAACAGTACCACTACGACCCCTACCACTGCTTGTAGCTTCACTCAGCTACTGTGATCATCAGAACCCAGTCATCATCACCTGTCACAGAAGAGTCCTTACCGAGTTGCGCCGGCGTTTCTTTACCGTCGGTGTGTCTATAGAATCGGTGTATCGTTGTAGCCGGAGTTGCAGTAGGTGTCATTTGGAAGAGCGGGAACTCCCCCTATGCGCCACCTGCCACGATTGGTGGGTGCAGGCTTCATAGGGAATCCGACACAGACGCCGGAAAGTGTTCGCCGTCGTGACCCTCCTAATGCGCGTGCATTAAAAAGAAAGTCTAGAAAAGGACACGCCCCTGACCGCTTGGTCGTGCTGTGAATATGCGTCGTAACAAACACACCCAGTTTACTGTTTCCTATATTTTTTGGCAAGGTTGCCGAAAACTTAGCATTGTCTGGTGGGCTTTTAGTCCATCCTAGTAAACAACTGCCTGCCGAAAATAACTTTCGTAACTAACAAAGAAAGGAATATGCGCTCAATTATCTGCAGTCTTTTGCTGTTAGGCTGTAACTTCTTGGTCACGATGTGCGTAAATTTCGCGGGATGTAGAGGGTGCCACTGGAAATCCAACATTGCTGCCCGGTTTTTGGTCCGGCTGTCATTCTAGCCTTGTGTGGTGCTTCTCTACGGTGTTTGAAGCTGCAATAAAATGTTCCTGGAAGTGTGCTGTGTGGCATGTTGTGTGGTCTTGCGCGAAGATATGCCCGGTATCGTCTGTGCCCGTACAAGCCCTCTCTGTGGACGTATCGAAGGTGTCATGGAAATCACACGACGCTGATGTGTTTGGTCTGGCATGCAAAACATTCGGCTCCGACGAAGTCGCGGGGAAGGTGCCACTTAGTCTGGAGCCAAATGGCGGCTGAAATCGTGCCAAGAAAGGCGGCGCTGAAAGCATCGACACATGCGCGCCGAGAGTAAATATGAATACAGAGAAAAAAATTCAAATCCTATCCCATCCACTGGTACTCGCCAACTCCAGCATTTCAAAATGTCGCAGTACTTAATTCCACACATACGAGGGGGTACCCAAAAGAAACCGGACTTATTTTTGTTTGAAGTTATTTGTTCACATTTTAAGCACGGACCTTCAAACTCCTTCAAAGTAATCCCCACTTGCAATGATACGCTTGTCGAATCTTTCATTCCATTTTTCAAAATATTGTTTAAATTCATCTTTTGTGATGCTTGACAGTGCCTCCGTCGTTTTTTTCTTCACCTCAGCACCACCAGCGAAACGCTTTCCATTCACCTATTTTTTTCATTCTAGGAAACAAGGAAAGTAGCACGGGGCAAGGTCGGGAGGGTATGAGGGTTGAGGAATAGGGGTCATGCCATTTTTGGTACAAAATTGTCGTAGAGATAGGGCTGTGTGAGCGGGGCCATTGCCATGATGGAAAAACCAGTCACCCGACCGCCACAAATCTGGCCGCTTCCACCGCACACTCTTGCCCAATCTTTTCGAAATATCCAAGTAGAAAGCCTGGCTAACTGTCTGACCCTGCGGAACAAATTCTCAATGGACGACTCCTCTCACGTCGAAAAAACAAATCAGCATTGTTTTGACGTTTGGTTTCACCTGACGAGCTTTCTTGAGGCGAGGTGACTTTGAAGTTTTCCATTGACATGATTGTTGCTTTGATTCAGGGTTCGATTCAGGAACACGAGTTGTCCCCAAAGCATCGTCCTTGTACGTCTTTCTTAATATTTCAAGAGTTTCCATTCAACTTTTTCCGAGCAAAAATCAGAATTTCACCAGAGCCCGCTGTTCGCGAAAATCAGCCACTGCAAAAACGACATTCACACAAAACAGTCGTCACTCTAAAACTCTGCCTAAACTAGTCTGACCTCCTTCAGCGACGGCACTCGGCTTACTGACTCTGGAATGTTCGTTCTATGCGCTCCTAGTGGCAAAACGCGGTACCACAGAAGCTTTGCTGACCAAAAAATTTAGTCCGGTTTCTTTTGGGTACCCCCTCGTATGCTGAGTCCGCTGCAAGTGGCCCCGTTTTCCACTTCGGCTTATACGCCCCACCATCGTGCTGTGGGCACGGCATTAATGCACAAACACGATGCAGCAATGATTATCTGCACTGCGCATTTAAGTTCCTATTAATTCTTTTGAAGCACCACTGTAGGTACCAATTTTGACTGACGTAAATTATAATCAGGTCCTGACGGCAATATCTTTCACGAGTTATCGTTCGACAAGCGAGGCAGGTCTAAGAAGCCGCAGCTTCCTCCTCCTCGGTGCCAGAAATTTTCGCCGGCATTGCAGGCTGCGCAAGAAGTCCCACGTCTCCGTAAAGGTTTGTGCACATTTTGATTTTGGGGAGTATTGAAGACTACTAACTACAATACATTCACTGAATCGCTCGGAGAGCGTATGTTCTTCATTTCTCAAAGAGTAACTGCACGGTAATGTGGTCGTTGCTGAAAAAAATTGCCCTCAAAGATGATTCACAGTTTACGTCATTTAAGATCACTGCTAACTAACGGTGCTGCAGTGGTGGTGCCGTCTATGCACGGCACCCACGCGTGCGTCAGAGAAGGGCGACGTGCCTGTCTCACAAGACGTTACTGGATTAGATGGCTAATAGTCGGACTGCTTAATACTGAATAAACCATCAAAACTGAGCTCGAACGGCTGGTAATCATCATTATCTGTGACACTGCTTGCTGCAACAGGGATGCACGGTAAAGTAACTGTAAAAGTGACGCCACAAGCCGGATTGCTTTTAAAAAGATCGATGTGCCTACAGCTCTTTTTCCTTGTTTCGTGTACATTGTGATGGAGTTGTGATCAGTAGCTGTGCGCGAAAATATTGACTATCTAACATTCTGCAAGATCCATAGTCACTTGGCATTAAATTTATTGACCTTGTTTTTGGACAAGGAGTGCTACCGTGAGACTTTGTAAAAGTGCCTCAATTCACGACAGTCATAAGAGATAATGAATGTTCGAAAATACGGTTTGGTAGTTATAACTAATACAAGTTATGAAACGATTAGCTAAACCTCTTCAGTTGGTGTTCGAAGGAAAGCCAACTGAAGAGGTTTAGAATTGTACGAGCTTAAATAATGAATGGAAGTCGTGAAACTTGCAGAGAGAGCATACGAAGCCTTTTTGTGCTATCACTCGAAATAGCAGCGTAATCTCGAGTAAAAACTGCCACGGCGTTCAGACTTCGCAGCACAGAGCGGCAAGTATGGAGCCGAGTGGTGAAGTCATTAATGATTTGTTGGGGGGGAGGGATACGAAGTCATACAAAAGCACTGAGCAACTATATTGTACACGTCATTGCACTGCGCTCCTGAAGACTAGATGTTGCAGCTGTATTTGTCAGGTTATTCTTTCATTTTTCCACAAAGACCCCATTTTACTGCACACATTTATCCCATCGATCAGCACTCTGAAAAATGCCCCTCCAGTTATTCTCGGTTCAGCCCTGCAGACGCAGTCACGCACAGCTGCAAGGATTATACCTTTGATGTCTCGTATCTTGGACCCCGCATTTTACTATTGCATTATCCGAACATGTAGCAGCCCGGAGAAACTAGATCAGGGTTGTAAACTGGGTGTCCACTTTCGCCACTGTAAGCCAGCCGCGTGAGGGCGGGTACATTACTTTTCTTGCAGGTCGCTCATCGCGCCATGCTTCACAAGGTTTCTTCGGTGTTTGAACGTATTGCTTAGCATATGTAGTTGGCACAGGCTGCAAGAAAGCAACCGATATGAGACCTCCCGGTTGCCAGAAGACCATGGCCGTGACTTTGGCAGCTGACAGCACATTTTTTGCTTTCTTTATTGACGGAGAGTTTCAATGGCGACAATCCACGCGCTCTAGTTCCGTTTGAGGCTAAAAATAATGAAACAGGTTTTTAGCACGTCATAATTGCTTTTATTCATCTTCTGAACTGCACTGCGCCCTTTTTCAAGTATTACTGCTATTTCATTTATTGTTACCAGCCTCTGTTCTTTGCTGAATGCATCAAAGGTTTTCTTGTTGGCTTCTATTGCGGCTCTCCGAGGGTACGCTTATCGTGAATAGTCCTCGAGCAGTTTATAAATTGTCTGACCCGTCTTGAAAATTGGCGGGCGTATGCATGCGGTTCCAACGGCAAGCTAAAGGTTTCCGTAAATTTCCGCGAATGAAATGTGCTTTCCCACCAGAAAATGTATGACCGCACGTTGACGAAACGAGATGTCCAGGAATGCAATTTTGTTTAGTGTACTCGTGGAGAGATGACTCAGTCTGTTGATGCTAAATGGAAGCATGTGACTGCACGAGGAATGGCGCCACGAACTACCGAACTCCCATACTTGCGCGCTTTCACACCTATGTACACAAATACGTTGATCAGTATTTTCGGTAGAGCCTATGTATATTTTCAATGCTGTAACGCTTACACGCAAGAAGAAAACAAGTGTCACCGTACGTAAATCCCGCGGAGTGTTTTTTGTGTGCATTCAATGGCACACGGCCGGGCGCAAGCGCTGAAAATCTGAAAGCTGTCCATTTATGACGTCGTAACTGAGCTTCTCTGGACTTATCCGACGCTGTGACAAGACTGAACATCGCCGCTGCATTAATCAGCTATTACTACACCATTTAAAATTCCAACGCCAAATTACTTGCCATGTTCACCTACAATCTCCATACAGTCGGATTCTTCGATGTCGTCGAATTCCCATAAAACCTGTTCAGCTTTCCTTTAAACATACTCCCTCCGAATATACTTTTTACTATTCGTCACTAAGCGGAGAGGGATATGAGTGGATGCTGCAATGGCCCTCGTTGACAGGCGTTCTAGCATTCATGCAGATGGTTATTACTTTTCCGCTGAACAGTTGTATTCCGAGCTACACCGAGGCCACGTTGTTTGGAACTAGTAGTCGTAAGTACTGACAAAATCCATAGGGCTTGTCTTTAATGGCAATGAAAAGGAAATGTTTTTCACACTTCCCTGCGGACTAACATTGCAGGCTTCTTTTCATCTGGCCACAGAACGAACTTGGTATTGACGAAGTGAAGGCCATGTGAAAAAAGGGGGCGATATGAACTACCCTTCAAGTCGTGTACTCCGATACCTCTTGCTGCTAAATACCAACTTTATGCCTAAGTTCTGTGTTGCATTTTTGCGAAAAAATGAAACGAAGTAAAGCGAGATAATGTGTGCGGCTATTGGGCTGCCAAGCGCGGAAGGCGCTCGAATAGCTGAACACGTTTACAATCTGTGAGCCGAAAGGAGACGTTATATGCTTTAAACCTGATGGCGGGAGAAACACTAGCACGAGAAGAGTAACGATGAGTACGGGTGTAAAATACTCCGAAGATATGCGTCTCTCATGAAAGATTTCGCTTTAATGGCAGAAAGAAAATGACGCGAGGCTCGCAGAGTACATATCCCTCAGCCATCCCCAGTCACTGGAGCTCCTGTGCTGGTTGTGATGCATACTCAGTGTGGGCGAAAAGCACCACTAATACGGTCTCTCAGTTCGACGTGGTTGCAGAGCGGTGACATTAGGAGCGCTGAATTGAACACAACCTCTTCCGAACGAGGCACTTGTGGAAGTTTCAGTCCTTGCCTGACAAAAGCTGGGCTCCGGCCAGAATGTCCAAAAGTAAATGCCGTACTGAGTTTTAACTATACATACATACCTGCTGTCAAACACATAAACCTCAAAGGCGTTAGTGGCAAACCACGCACATTACTTCAATGTGTGCGAATGAATGCCAAATTTGACTAGCATGCTTTAAAGAAGGCTACACCGACTTTCACCTCAAGTGTAGCCAATAATGCAGCTATTCGATTGTTGCTCGTGCATCCTGGGGACTTTTGCCTATGCGTGTTTGTGAGGGGGCGCGCGCGATGTGTGTGTGTGTGTGTGTGTGTGTGCGTGTGTGTGAGAGAGAGAGAGAGAGTGCGTGCGTGTGTGTGTGTGTGTGTGCGTGCGCGCGTGCGTGTGCGTGCGTGTGTGCGCGCGTGCGTGTGCGTGCGTGCGTGTGTGTGTGTGTGCGTGCGTGCGTGCGTGCGCGCGCGCGCGCGCGCGCGCGCGCGCGTGTGTGTGTGTGTGTGTGTGTGTGTGTGTGTGTGTGTGTGTGTGTGTGTGTGTGTGTGTGCACACGCGCGCGCGCGCATCATCAGTAGGATACAGAAACAGTAGGAAGTTGCTATCGCTGCATACAATCTAAATTATGAGTCTTCCATGGCGTTCCGTGAAAAAAATGCTGGTAGAGTCCCTGCTGAGTAATCTACGCCATTACTAATATAATGTTTCATTAAGCTCGTTTTCAACCAGAGCAGACGAAGACACGGCCTCCAAGACAAGAACGACTCGCAAACAAACATCAGTTGTGCCTCCCTTTGTGATCTTTTCGCGCTGGTCTAAGGCCTGAAGCACACTACTTACGCAGTGCAAATAAATATGGACAAATGCTTCTAGTTTTTATGGCTGCCACCACGGTCGGCGTGGCACTAAACCCTCATAATTTCCGCGGGCAATTTCGAAGACTCGGTACATGCCATTCATTTTCTATGGTCATCTGGACTGATCGATGTGATTGTGGGAAGCATTTTATAGGTTACAAGATTCCACGTTTAACGTATACCACCGGCTGAAGTTAGCTGTATTCGCTAATGGCAGCCATCAGGTGACTCTAGTTTGCTGATGTCGAGGAAAACTGGGCATGGCTTCCCGACGGTGCGTCTACCCATGATTGCTCACTCGATTCGTCGAGGTTGCCGATCTGTGACCGTTAATTTACTCGTGCTGGGCAGACTTTGTCATGAATGCAACAATAAACAAATGCTGCGATGAAAGTTCCTATACCTGACTTTGGCCACGAATTACAAACGCTAGCACAAATTTCTCCTTTAGTTACGTGCATAACGGATGAGGCACGAGTTAGGGTTTCGGCGGGATGGAATTATCCGGGATGGAAGTTGCTGGCGCTTTCCTCCATGGGGAACAAACCTGAACAGCAAGTACGCGCCGCAAGCCTTTTCACCAGCGGCCTGGGCAGCCAGACTCCCAAGCACTGAAGGAGGGAAACACCGAGCTTTGCAACGCTCGAGCAGCGGTCCGATCGCACTGATCTTCAACGATTATCATTTTGGCACTTTGCCGCAAATTACAAGAATGAATTTATATGCAGTTGAACCCCTCAATAACACAAGCCCTCAAGAACGAAATTTTCGCGGCAACGAAAAATTCTGGCGCCCCTGGCAAACTCCCATAGAGTTCAATGCATTTGTCCCCTCTCAACAGTGAAGGGTTTTTAAAAAGCAGTCCTGCATTAACGAAAGTTTGAGGTAGTGATCTGCAACATTTTTTCGGCACGTCAGCGAGTCGGGAACATAGAATGGGCAAAACTGCAGCAGCACACTCATCCGACAAGTCGGGCACGTTCATTTCACCTGCCAACAAGCACCGGCGCAGCCATTTTTGTTTACTTTCGGTTGGTTCGGTAATGATGATGATAGCAAAGTATTTTTTTTTTTCCCCGCTGAAAGCGGCTTTTTGCTAGCCCGTCTGTTGGCGACTACGCACGCACGTGATGTTTCACGCATAGAGTTAATATAACCAACGTTTCACGTGACGACACCGCCGGCCAACCGGGGAAGAGCAAGGACAACGTTACTAGATTACCTCTTTCGTTACTAGATTACCTCTTTCAGTTTGCAAACTCCGCTGGGATGCGGCGGCGAAACGTGGCCCTCTTCGGTTCCCACTCGCGAGGTGGCGCTTCCGACGCTGTTGGCCCGGTGGCATTGTCACGGAGCCAGCGCGCGGCGTTAACCAACGGCGTTAACAGCAATCAATTCCGTTTAAGGGGAGCTATTTCCGAGATAGCGAGCAAACACTATTTCGATTGTGCAACTAGGATACGTTTGAGCCCTTAGAGCGATGCCACATGGACGAGATTTCGCTGAGATGCCCACGTAGTGCTACGCGGGAGAACTAAACATTCACCTGTGAAGATTAATCACGTTGCTGTTCTTTTGAAATCAGTTCTTTATGAAATTACGTGTCGCGGTCCCGTTTGTTCCAGAGCACTCAAGGCTGTGATGCGCGTTATTTAAAAGCAAGGTACCGAACTACTTCAGTGAAAGCTGGCCGTATTTAAGGCTATAAAACGAGAAAAGCGATGATGACGAAAGTCAAACTAAAAACAATTTATTGAATCGATACACGAAACATAACTGAGAACCTGTTTTCAAAAGACAAAGTTACCGTTAAACTGAAAACAATTTACTGAATCAATGCAGCAAACATGAACTGGGAACCAGTTTTCCAGAGCCAGAATTACAAGAGACGCGCTTTCTTGTTAGCTACAGCTACCTTTTCCTTGCATTCTAATTTATGGTTAAAATCTCGCGAGAAAAAGTGCATTCTAGTCACAATGACGAAGTTTAATACCTGGCAAGTGAATGTAGACATGTGGTCGGCACAGCCCAAGCGAGCAAGGCTGCACTTTTCGAGCTTTTCGAGCACCTTCCAGAATATGTTTTCACAAGCACCAGCCTCATCTAACGTGGCAGAAACTACTTCATTGACAACTTTCATAACAGTCAACATTTTGGCTGTTGGGTGCTTCATACAGCCTTCCTTGAAACTTCTGTAAGTTGTCAGGTACGCATCAGAGCCAACAACGGGCAGTGGACTGCTTATGTCTTCTAAGCACAGAATGCATGCTGCGTGCTTTTCAAATTTATGCACTACATATCCACTCAAGTAGTAGACAACAGCATAATCCACTCCTCCCTTGAAGTAGGAGTGATCGTCATCCTGCTCTCCAGGCTCATTGCCTGCTTCAGATGTCATCTCCAGCAGCTTTTTTTCTATACACTCACGTAAGGACGCATGTTTGCTGCGGTAAAACTCTCTTGTCTTCTTCAGTGTGTCCTGTACGCTGACAAGCACACTCCCAGGTACACCTTGCACACTGCCGCGCAACGCAGTCTTTATCGGAGTGTACAAACTGAGAAGCCGGAATATCTGAGTAAAATTGACGACCGTAGGATGAGATTCGTCTCCTCCGAATGAACGGACAAGTCCGAAGTGGCGCTGGAAAAGACACAGGGCTTGTTAATTTACAAAGAACTTCACCACCGATAGCTAAACACTCAAAAACCAGCAGTAATCACATTCTCACCTCCAAGGGGTCCTGGTTCAACTTTGCTGTGAAAACATAGTGTGCATCCTGATCCAGCAAGAACTCAATGATGTCAAGCGTTGACAACAAGGTAACACGCAGAGATTCAGTTGTTAGTTTCGACGCAAAGAGCTTGAGACCTTTTTCCACGGAGTTCTTCTCTGTAATATTCAACATTTCCTAGAAGTCTCTGATGACCTGAACGAATAAGGTAAAATGTCAGCACATGATGAGCATCGATCAACATGCATGAAAGGGTATCTTGGCTTACCTGTATTTCCTTTGAGTGGCGTTTGATGCCTCTTTCAGGTAGCTTTATGTTCAAAGCATCAAACAGGTCATTAAGCAACTTAGTAACTGCTTCTGTTCCCTCAGAACCCCTCAGGTCTTCAGCACCGGCTTCTCTGTATATGCGGATGCCTATAGCTGTTCCACGACTGAATAGCTGTAGAAAAAGTGCATTGATGAATTAATTAAAAAATAACCAAAAATGGTATACGCTGTCTTTAAGGGTACAACCTGTGTAGCAAGTCGGACGCTCATCTTCTGGAGGTTGTCTGGTGCAACATGTGCTCTAGTAAGCTTCGGCACTACTCTTGCATGTTTGCTTTTCTCGCATTCATACAGCGCAACATAATGTGCGAAGTTGATCTGATGATCCCCAGCCTGAAAAAACCAAAAGAGTTTTTTGAGCTCCCTTGCAAATCAGTGCACATATTTTCCCTTACCATTCCGTAGGTGTGCTTTTTCAGATGATTTCTGATGCACTTGACTATGTGCGGCACATCACAGATAAAGAAGATCTTCTGTGAAGGCTCCCAGGGGTGCTCGATGCTGTGGCATGGTGACATCATATCTCCTGACACTCCAAGGTTCCTCCACATTGAGCGGTTATTACCTGCCCCATCACTTATAACAGCAAGCACTACGGCATTATGCTTGTGAAGCTGCAGCACAGCACTTAACAAAAGCTGTGCAAGGATACGCCCTGGTGCTGCACCTCTTGTGGCAAAAGATGCTATGGGTTGAACCCAGCCCTCAAAAAGCGGGGCAAACATCAACACCAGTGCGTGGTCAGCGAGTTGGTCAGTGGCGGCATTTGTCACATCACCATAAACAACGAAGCCATCCATTTTGTATGACGTTTTGCTGAAAGCAACACATTGCTTGAGCTTTATTACATCAAGGAGTAGGACACCATACCTTCGAAGGCGGCTCTTCTCATGAAAATGCTCTCGAATACTCTTCAGCGAAACCTCATTGAAACCGAATCTGCAAGGGATGCCACTAATAATCTGAAGAAGGCGTGCTCTTGTAGGAAGCGGCAAAAGCTGCATATCAGATAATAGCTAGTAAGCTTTCGGGCTTGAAATTTGCAGGATAAGACACGTCATTAACCACTCTTCTGTGTATCTCCTCCCATTTTTCGATTTTGCCTTTGCTGCCTGAAAAGCAGTCTTGAAAGCGAGTTGCTGCTTAGCTGGAAGAATGTCAAGTGCTTGTTTCATCCTCTCCTCGGTCAAGTTCTTAAGTTGTGTTTTCATAGTGGCTACTTCTTTCTTCATTTTCTCTCTCTGAATAGTTGCTCGTATTGCCTTTCTACGCAGAGACCTCACTTTGGTGTTTCTATATGTCAACCTGTTGCTTGTCTTGCGGCGCCGTGAAAAGAGCTTATGGAGACTCCTGCATTCCTGGCACGTTGCTGTCAGACACAGAACTGTGCATGATTTGCGATGCCATGTTTCACCATTTTTAATGGCCACAGCTGATGACAAGACATCGGGATAATTATCAGCAGGGCAACCTTCACAAGAATTCAGCCTTTCAATGTGTGAAAGCAGGCACTTCAGGTCATCGCATGATTTCAATTCGATATCTACACCAGTAGAATACACGGCTGATAGCACACGCTGCCCCTTCGCACTGACAGACACGGTCAGGTGTTTCGACACTACCACAGCCCTGTCGATTTCTGGTAAGTCTTCTCTCATGACCAGCTTGTACACCACAATTGTTGTGCCAACGACATCAAGCGACCAACCCCGCATCCGTTGGCCTGCTGCTGCCATGTCCGACAACTCAGTGAACAGCTGTGTGTTGCTCTCCAGCACAACACTGTTGTCAATGCCACCACTGCTTTCGCTAGAGACGCAGAAGTTCGATGTTGCAGCTTCTTGGTCGTTTTCGTTTTGCTCTTTCTGACGCTTAGGCCGAGGCGGTGCACGCACGGTAGGGGCTTTGCGTTTTCGCGCTGGTTTTGACAAGTACTTGGGGAAATTAGGAAAAATTCGCGGCACAGCATCTTCCTTAAGAGCCCACTTGTCACGCGGTATGAAAACTACATTACCATGAACTTTATGCACGAAGTCTTTCACGATATCTTCCCCGTGAAAGTGCAGGTCGCAAACTGAGCAAGAGCTGGTCCGCTCCTTATCCAACCTTGGTATAGCCCGTCGCCACCATTGAAGCCGCACATCGTCAGCGGGCGGCTTAAAAAAATGTCTTTTTTCGGCCGAGGATTTCGTAGAATCGTAGCCACTTCGGCAACCAGTCACAAAGCAACGAGGCATGTTTTCTCACATTTAGGAACCGTCACAGGCTGACACGACATACACACACTTACGATGATCAGCGATGATGAAATGCAGTCGGACAATATTTGGAAAACATGTTCCTGTCTTGAATTTGGAGCGGACAAGTCAAGCTGCGTCGCACGGTCCGCAAAGCACACAGGTCGATCGAGCGCACTGACGCTACACGTTGGACGCTACTGTGATAACTTGCAGCAGAAGCACACATCGGGGCACAAGCTGCGTCGACAGATCTCGCTGAGACTCACAGCGAAATCGATCACTACGCAACACAGTTGAAGGCAATAACGAAACACCCAGCAGCCTGCGTTGACTTCGCACTGACCGGCACCGCCATCCCGCCGTCAGACCGGTCAAATGGCGACGAGCGCGCCCCCGCTCGGCGGTACAGCGAAGGGTGACACCCGCGGCGTCGGAGTTTGCAAACTGAGAGAGGTAATCTAGTAACGTTGAGCAAGGAACCCTTTTTTTTTCTTTTCGCTAGTGCGCCGACCACGCTATCTTGCTGATCTCGCCGTCCGCCTTGTGCAAGCCGAATTCGCCCGCGACTTGCTTGTGTACAGTGTTTTTTGCTTTTTTGACTGTCGGAAACATGCCGCCTCCTGTAAAGAAGCGCAAGTTTTTGACGCTGCAGGAAAAGGCTGCAATCATCGCCGAAGCTGAAAAAGGCAGAAAGAAGACGGACATTGCGCAGGAGTTCAGTATCCCGAGCAGCTCACTTTCTACGATTCTTAAATCAAAGAATGGCATCATGGCGGCACTCCAGAACGGCTCGCGTGCTCAGAACAAGACTTTGGCAACGCCGTCTATGAAGACGTGGACAAAGCCGTATTTCAGTGGTTCCTGAACAAGAGAGCGAACAAGGTGCCTTTGTCTAGAAGCCTTCTGCAGCAAAAGGCGATTGACTTCGCGTGCATTCTGGAGCACGACAACTTTAGGGCGGGCGCCGGATGGCTAAGTCGATTTAAAACGCGGCACTGCATCGTCGCCAAAGTGTAGTCGGGGGAGTGTGCGAGCGTCGACACTGAAGCAGCATCGTCCTGGATGCAGGAAAGTTACGAAGGCATAATGGACGAGTATGAGCCCTCCGAAATTTATAATGCGGACGAAACTGGCTTCTTCTATGAAATGTTGCCTTCAAAAACGCTACACCTGAAAGGAAAAAAATGCCATGGCGGCAAGCTGAGCAAAAAGCGGGTCACCATTTTTTTATGTTCAAACATGGATGGATCAGACAAGCGTCCCCTCCTCATGATCGGCCAGAGCAAGACGCCACGGTGTTTTAAAGGTAACCGAAAGCTTCCGGTCCAGTACACTGCAAACCAAAAAGCATGGATTACGCGCGCAATATTCTCAAGCTGGCTGGAAGCCTTTGATACGCACATGCGAAAGCAGGGCATATCCGTCTGCCTTTTTTTTTTGGACAACTGCACCACATTGAAGACATTGCCCTGACGAGCGTCCGCTTGATTTTTTTTTCCCTGCGAACTGCACATCCGTTATCCAACCTGTTGATCAGGGGGTTATTACAAGTGTGAAGTCTGCGTACCGAGGAAGGCTCATCCAGCGGATGTTGCTAAACATCGAAATGAAGCGACCGACGGAAATTGACCTCTTCATGGCGCTGGAGATGCTTGCCGGCACGTGGATTGCTACTTCGGCCACGCTTGTCCAGAACTGCTTCAGGCATGCCAGTTTCGCAGCTGGTCAGCACGCCTTGGCAGAACCGGAAGCTGCAAGCGGTGACGATCTGCAGCCATTAACCGAAGCATGGAATGTGCTACTCAGTGTGGATGCAATGGTGCCAGAGGCTGTTGAACTGGAGGACTTTTTGTGTGCGGACGCCGACTTGATCGTGCACGAGCAATTCAGCGACGATGCTATTATCGACAGTGTGCGCAAAGGAAATGAGGCGAGTGACGACGAAGATTGCGAAAACCAAGCACAAGGTAAGCAAGTAAGCTCGCGTGATGTGCTTGATGCTTTCGATGTTATCCGGACTTTTCTCGGCGACCACGACGACGACGAAGCTATGCATAGCTTATCAAGCTGCGAAGCCAGAGTCGTCAAGCTCCTGCACAGCAATGTCAAGCAGAGCAAAATAAGTGATTTTTTTCATTAAATTTTGGTTCTGGAAGGTAATGGGTGTGCTTATTTGTCCATTTTCGCAACAGTGAAATTCTCACGACAACGAAAAGGTTTTCCTTCCCCGGCGGTTTCGTTATTGCGGGGTTTGACTGTAGGTGTATTCACGTCCTTGGGCTTTGATCTCTAATTTTGGATTGAACTATGGATTAAAAATGAAAAGACTACCCACACTCTCCCTGGTGATGAAAGTAGATGGCAGAACATCAAAGAGCCGCAGGACATTTTGCGAGAGGGCGACTAACCACCGTTAACAAGACCACCCGAGCTTGGCCTTCGGCTTCAAAGTTATCTAAGACGATACAGCAGCGAAGCGTTCGTTTACTATCGCACTTTAAGTATTTCAGGGAGCGTGTTCTCGGTAAAAAGTAAGTTGCAGCTTTACCTCATCAAGTCATGCGATATTCTTACCGTCGGATAGAGCATGCACGTTCCCTCATACATTAACACATTTCATGCGGCTAGATTATATGACTGCTCCGATATTATTTTTGTTTCCCACACACTCGCACCACGTAAACTTCTAATAATAATAGCAGTCACTACCAGCTACTATATGGAGGGGGGCGCAGAAATGTTCAATAAACAATTGCACTCACCGTGGTGGCTCAGTGGCTTTGGAGTTTGGTTTCTGAGCCCGGAATCGCGGGATTTTCCCGGCTGCGACAGCTGCATCTTCATTGAGACGAAATACAGAAGTCCTTGGGTTGTGCGACGCCACATTAAAGAACCCCAGGTGGAATTTAAATTTCAGCGATCTTTGAGAGATAAAATGATTTCCCTATTTATTTCACCTTGATTAACAGAGCAAAGAAAAAGAAAAAAAAAACATTCTCCTATGCTTCTTGGTTTTGGTGACTTCATATGTATGTCATAACGAGCCCCTCATTTCTCTTCCCTTTTCAGTACGGGCCTAATCATTGACGCATAGACTGCTGAGACCTGCAGGGACTCGAGTGCTAAAGTGTGAACTTTGAATTTCTATATACGATTTTTCCAAGTGCCTCCGAACGCTTGATCGAACGAATTTCTTCCAGCCGAAGTAGTTCGTTTATGTTTATGTCGACTGACTGCTCCTGGCTACCAAATGTACTCTTCAAAACTTTTTCGACCTCCTCGTAGTTCGGCGAAAACTGCAGGCCTTCAACACACACACTGCTTCGCGTGTGAGAGACGTCATCAGGTAACTAAATTTTTTTGCGTTACTCATATTCTGTCAATTCCACACTCTAAATTTTCCTAATTAGCATCACGAAGCTTTGGCTTTTCATCCTGAGCATTTTGGCACCTTTCAAAGGCATTTTCCGAATTTTACAATTTTTTATTTGTTTCTTTAATTATTCAATTAATTACAATGGTTTCATTCTCTGCTCATCGCCCATTACACACCAGCCAATCATCAATCACTAGAACCACAAATCACCATAATAAGATTTTTTGTACGGAGTCCCCGACGATTTTCGACACACGGTGTCGACTACGCCGACGGCATTTCGATCGAACGAGCTGTATGCGCTACCGCGTAAAAACAGAAAACTGGTAAACTGCACGCAGGCCGTCCCTCTTGATACACGCACTTCTGATGTGAAGCGCACGCTGGTGCACGCCAGCAATGTACGATACCATGTCTTCTACGCTGGAGCGGGGACTCCGTGATTGCAGGCATGGAGAAAGACCTGCACAAGCGAATAAAATTAGCAGGGTGATGGGCTTGACATCATGTACGTCTTTGTTTTTCTTTTTTCAACACACTGCATTTACTCAGCAGCAATATACGAGGACCGCCCTAGTTCTTTGTGAAAAGGCATTAGATCGTGCTCAAGCGTCCAGTTCTCTACTCTCGTCCACGACCGCTTGAATGCTAGGAATTATGAACCTTGACGCTCACCTACAGGCTCAACTCTAAGCGCTAGCTCATTTCACCAGAATTGCAAGGCCTGGTAGGTTAAATCCGTGCATCGAAAATTAAAGCAGACATAACTCCTGCAAAGAGACCATAACTGATGCTCCACTGCCATGCTGCCCAGAGAGAGCACATTTTCTACTTCGGTCCACAAGTCCCTTAACAGCCGCCACGGTGGCTCAGTGGTTATGGCGCTCGGCTGCTGACTCGAAAGACGCAAGTTCCATCCAGGCCGCGGAGGTCGAATTTCTATGGAGCCGAAAATCGAGGCCCGTGTACAGTGCGATGTCAGGGCCCGTTAAAGAACCACAGGTGGTCGAAATTTCCGGAGCGCTAGCTTCACTACGGCGTACTCGATAGTCTGAGACGCTTTTGGACGTTAAATCCCCAATAAACAAGTCTCTGAGCGCAGTTTTGCTTAATATTCTCCTTCAAAGCCCGTCTAAAATGGCCGATGGAGATGACGACGAAAGAAAGCGAAAGGTCGCAAAAGCGTTAGTTGCCGATAAACGCAACAAAAAACCTTAAGTTACGACGAGACAGGCAGCAAGCGGCGGGTTTTCGCTTCCAAGAGCTGTGCCAGGTATCATCATTTGCGTACTGGCTGGCCTGTGTCGGTACGCAACGCGATCCAGCATTTTCATGGGTACCGCATGGCCCCCATATCTTTTGATGCTGCGATTTATTACAGCGAATGGGTTCTTACCTATCTCAGCCTTCCTTCTTTTTCCACCTACAGTATAGGCTTATATTCTTTTTTCTTGCCTGTCGTTGATCCTCCGCCTCGTGCCATGACTGCCCGAAGGCAGCCTTGAATCAGCAGGCCTAGGTTTTTATTCAGCAGCAAGGCGGTGGCTTGCACTTCTCGCGTTCATATTAGGTTTCCCTTAAATCATTGTGCCCGATTTGTGCTTTTTTATTTCAGGATGGGGCAAATTGGCAATCTGCGGCGCAGTAACCTGTGCGTTAAAAGACCAGGTTCGCGTCCTTTACTCGCATCCTTTGTACTGCTCTAAGCTTTGGTTGCAAAAAGTCAATGTTGACGGACCAAGGCGCGAAACAAGTCGTTTAAAATGTTGCTTCGTTTTCGACGCGCCCCTAGCAGCCACAGTAGGCCGGTTTTAATCCCGCTGTCAAGAAACTGCTGAGCTTTCTGGGCACCACAAGTTGCCCAAATCGCACACACTTTATTAGTGACAAGAAATTTCAGTTATCGTAGTGAATACGCTTTACGTAACTTAGCCAGATTATGCTTTGCAATCCATCAACAACCGTCGCAGGTTCCGCAGAGCCTCTTAGCGTTTAATTCCAACCTCCAGCCTTTGGAATCTGCCGTTGCTGAAAAAGAAGAAATGAGCGGCGTGCTTGGCTCCCGCGTGGCACGAGCCTGCGGAGCGGCCACGACGCGCTCTTGCCCTGCAGCTCGCAGTGATAGCCGCGATCATCAAGGCGCAATCGGCAACCTTGCAATGGAGCTTTCCCCGGAAGAAACACAGCAACAGCCTGCCGGCGATGAGCAGCAGAACAAGCCCATCGCTGAGGTGCCGCCGAAGCCGTCGCGCCCCGGGATCTTGAAGTCGACCCAAAGTTCATTCGAGCCGCAGAAGCAAGCATCCACGAAGACTTTGAGGTTTCAGTTGGATGAACCCGAGAACCCACTGCCTCCGGCATCTTTGGCACCAACAACGCCTCCGGCACATAATCCAGTCTCTGAAGCGGGCGCCCAGACCGCTCTGCCCACCCAGGCCGCTCCGGCCACCCATGACAAGCCCAAGGAAAGCAAAGAAGTGGGAAGCAAAATCGACATATCACCACCTATGTTCCTGAGCATCGAGGACAGCCTCAGCGAGAGCCGCAGTTCAAGCACTTCGTCTTCGCTGTCGCAGGGCAGCGGTGACTCTGACAGCCCAGAGCTGTCGGAGTTTATGGAGGGAAGAGGAGTCCCCTCGGCATCGGACGCGGCGGTGCCAGCAACCCCGACCGCGCCGACGTTCAACCTGCTTGGAGGACACAAATTCAAACTACCTTCCTGGTTCCCCGAAGACGTCATGCGCTACTTCGTCGCCCCAAGCCAAATCCAGGGCGATAAAGCCCGAGGCGCTGAGCCACGCCACCCGCACGCGGAAAGCGGGGACGCGGAAGAGGACGACGACTCGTCTACGTTGCTGCCGTTTGAAGACGCGCCCTGGCGACCGTCGCTTCCCCAGCAGACGTTGATGGCGCTTCTCGGTGGCCTCGCGCTTGTTTTTCTCGTCTCGGCAATGGTGCGCGATAGTCGAAGAAGCGGCGATGTAAGCACCAGGAGGCGCCAGTTTGAGCCCGACGTGGCCGTCAGTACTGTGAATGGCGACGAAAACCAGGAGTCCATGCCTTTGCCGCAGATACCCCTAAACGATATCGAGGAGACCCCCCGAGAGACAGCTAGCCCGGACAAGCCTACCACGTTTGCGGAAGGAGACGCGGACTCCCTCCCCGTACACAGAGAAAACCCGGCCGAAGCTGTAGCACTCACTGAAGCTAGCGACTCTTCAGATCGGCCAAAGCTGCAAGAGGTCCTTGGAAAGGTGCGCCAAATCAGGAGCGACACTTCGCGCCCTTTGCGTATACCAAAGGTGAGTCCGATTCTCGAGAGTAACTAGTTCGGTACAATTGTTTATCTTTCGGGATATCGCCTGCGTTAGGCATTCATGCATACTAAACTGGAGTTTCTTACCGCAATCATGACAGCGAAATAGGGGGAGAAACAATAAAGCAGATAAGTCGCTGAATCATTGGCTCACCTAGGGCGGAAAACAGCGGAACACTTCCTTGTCCACCGATTAAGGATACTTAAGTGAATCAGTCTGGAACGCAGGTTTGGGAAAGGCTTGAATGTGGTATTATTGCCGTACTGTGTTTGCCGTCTTGCTGACTTTGCTAGGATAAACACCTTCCATATAATTTTTTTATGTCCTTCCTGACTACGACTCCCCTCCATGGACAAGCATGTCCGGCATTCTTGAACAAAAATTTTGTATATTTGAATATTGCAAGGTACTGTTGTGGAAATACTGAAGGTCGCAGGTAATTCTTCTGGTGCGTGATAAAATCTTTCTTTTGAACTTTTCCCATCGCTCGCATCGAGCTGTTCACACCACCATAAGAAACCAACGGGGAACTTTTTTGACGTTAGCAAAAATGTTAATAGCAACAAAATGCAAGCTGCATGCAGACGGGATTTCTGCCGATATATTGACTGTTGTATGCAATCTCAGAAGATATGAAAAAAATTGCATTCGTAAACTGTTTCCCGTTGAAAACTGATTTTGTCTAGAATTTCTGGAGGTGAAAGACACGACTACATATCCCGAGCGACATATGAGGGTTTTTTTTGTGTGTGTGTGGGGTGTAAGTGGCAGTCACTGGCATGAAATATTGGTGCATTGCAAAGATATAGAGACGTGAGCCTAGCAGAAGGCTTTGTAAGCAACTGTGCGCATAATTAGCTATAAAAAATTCGTTGAAGGTGCTTAGATATCTCTTAAGTGCGGAGAGGCGAAAGCCGTTTGCGACTCATTGCACTGATTTGATTTTGCCGCGCTAGAATTCATTTCACTACAGACGAGAAGAGCGTGGCATGAGGACGCGGTGACGTCACACTGCGCGTGCGCAGCACGTCGGCAGTTGTTTCTTGGCGGCGGATCACACAGCTTCAACGTCCTTTCGTCTGATGTGACGTCATCATCCGGTTTTCCTCGTGTTTGAGCATTTTTACCCAAACTTTACATCTTTCGGTGTTGAGTACTCATTACGCTTAATTGCAGATTTTTCAATCAATCTAATTTGACACAAATCCGGTGTTTTTCCGCCCATTCTGTGATAATTTCCACTAAGCTGTAACAACTTCCGGTGGATGTGACGTCACACGGTTCTAGTCATTATATCGACGCCGACGCATTTCGTTGTTTTCTTTGTTTTTTCGCTATAATTGGCTATAATTAAATAACTAATCCCAGTACAGTACTCAAACTTGGCATCGGGGTTAAATTTTGATCATCTATCTGATGGTACCATTGGTTTTCTCCTATCCTGATTAGTTGCCGCTTTATTCGTGGAAGACAGCGTTACACCGGACGTGACCTTGGCCGCGAGTGTGAGCCATAAAAGGCTTTCGCCTTAAAAGGCATCTGCTGGCACGCAAGACATTCAAACATCAGTATTATGACACATAAGCTGCAGAACAGCGTCTTCCTTTCAGACAAAACGTGCCTGCGGCCCTCCCGTCTTCACGTACTGCCGCGCAACGCAGCCAGAATTTTACTACAACAATTCAACAGGACACTGTTCGGCGACATCAAAACGACACCAGCTTTGCAACCGCGGTCCCAACAGTTTTCCGTCGAAACAGAGCTGTCGCCTCAAGTGCGTGGAGACCAAGCGGCCAGAGAAGCCCTGCTTCCGTCCGGTCAGCTTCGTTATTTGTGTCAGGTGAGATGGCAAGCCAGCTCATGCGGTCACGCACTTTAGATACACCAGCTGTCGGCTGCAGAGAACCAGTCACTGAAGCGCTGCTAACTAACAAGCAGAAAGCCTGACTAGAGGCTAGAGTGCTTCGTGCAAGGCTAAGTTTGTAAGGAGAAAGAAACCCGCAGCGGAGCCGTAGATACAATAAATTGCTTTTTTTCTTCAGAGTAGTAGCTTTAAATGTCCATTTCGCATTGGTCCCGGGGGTGTCCGAAAAATATAACTGATGGGGAGCCTTCTGGAACTATAACGTGACCTTGAGGAGCACTAAAAATGTCGTCTAAGGACTGAGTGCTCTCTAGGATGTCGTGTGGGGTAATGTGACCAGCAGCTGGTGCTGTGAAACGCCGCCCACAGTCAGCTGCGTTATCTTGCTGAAATGGAATCTCTCGCACTGTATTTAGAGAACGTAAAGGCGGATATGAATACGTGGAAAGGACAGAAAGCACACTCGTCTTCACGTCCGTCTTTAGGGAATGGTCGCAGTGCAGCGCACACGCTTCTATGTCGGCCCAAATCACTAAACAACTAGCCCTTGCTGGTCGCATGTCTCGCGCTTGTTTTTTTTTTACTTTGGGTTCTTGCTCTATAGCGTGAGAACAGCGCAGTGAGCTATGGAAAGGAAAATAATAGAAATAACATTTAGAGACTAAGAGAGCAGCGGGTGTCAGGAAACAAGCACGAGTTATTTGTCATATCCTCACTAAAATAAGAATTTGAAATGGGCAGGACCTCTAATGCAACGAGAGGGCAGCCAATGGTAGGTAACGGAGTCGATTCCAAGAGAAGGCAAGCGTAGCAGTGGGCGGCAGGAAGTCAGGTGGGCGAATGAGATTAGGAAGCTTGCGTGGATAAGGCACGGCCGCATGCAGCTGAGAGCCTGGCGCAGAAAAGGGTTAACTGATGGTCAGTGGGCGAGGTCTTTGCAGTTAGACTGATTATGATTATAATATCGCTGCGGTTTCGCAATTATGTGCTGTCAGTAATGGTGGCCGCCTTACAAGCTATTCTTAGGTGGAGGTTTTGTACGGAGGAAAAAGGGCAGGGGCTAATTGAAGTTACCTATTCAGATTACTTTTTGTTTTATTAAAGACTGTTGTTCGGAAGATTTTAGAAAGAGGCAAGGCGTGGACTTGTACATGCTGCGTTTAATAAGATTTTTTGTACAAAAATAAAAGATGAAGTCTAGTCCCGATTCGAAACAAGGCAAAGGAATTTCTGAGCATAAACTTTTTAGCGCCGGCTGTTTCAAATATTAACCTCATTTTTGAACTGTGGAACAGCTTTTCTTAGTATCATCCTCCTACTCAGGAGAAAAGAGCACAGCGCAGTGAACCTGGCAGCAGGTCTGCCCTCTATTTCGTTATCACAGCTGTCGTCCGGATATTTTGCACTGCGAGTGCCCGGCTGCGTGTCTCGAACAAAAACGAAGAGTATTTTTTTTATTATTCGAGATGTTTGCCATTAGGCATAATGAGAAAGGGAGAGGAAGAAGGAGTGTATACAAGCCTCCCTTAAAAAGTGGCAAAAGTTCTCCATAAAGGGATTATCATGTGTCCGCTTGCGATAGTCGCCTGCAGCATCCCATCGCTGGTCCACCTTCCTTAGGAAGCGCCGTCTCACGGAGGCTGTAACCAATAAGTCCACAGCAAATGTTTTTCTTCACACAGGTCTGGCGCAGAACCACAATCGGGACACTTCTCAGTCACTTCTAAACATTTTTCACGCCACCGATGACGCTCAGAGGGAGTCAGAGCCGCTCCTCAATGAATCCGGCGTGCAGATACCTCCTCCTCCTGGGTGAGGCTACGGGGAGAAGCCTGTTTCTCGGAAACATGGGACAGTAACGGATCTGAGGGAAGAGGGAAAGTGGCGAGATGTGTGATGTGTAAACTTGTGTCATTGTATCCACATGAATATTATGCGGATAGTGAGCATGACCGGGAGTTCCGTGTATACGCACAAGACAGGGGTATTTTGTGCACAGTTGGTGAATGGACTGTGTAATTTGGAATGTGCGCCGGACAGCCTCAATCTGCTTAAGTGCGGCAAGGGAGTCAGTGTAAATGTGAACAATATAGAAAGTGGGTACGAGTGGAAGGGAAGCAGTTGCATTGTGTATCGCTTTAAGCTCCAAGGCAAGGGGGGTGCAACTTTCTGCGCTATATAGCAGGAGTTAAGATGAGGATGGGAGGGACTGTAAACTGCGGTAACTCCCACCAGCGCTGTCTGTGATGCATCGGTGTATATTATGCACACTGAAGGTAGATGCGCTGCTCATATCGGCAGCGAAGCAGAGGAGCGATTATCTGAGTTGACAGTAGGAAGAGTCTTCGAGTCTGCGTTCGCTATTCCTTTGCAGAAAAGACCCCAGTGATGCCCTCCGCTGGTACTTTGATGGAAAGCGATGCCTCCAGTGGCGCTCCCGGTCAGACCGATGTCCGTCGCATGGGAGGCAGTTGTTCATCACTGCGCAAGACTGCAGGAGGAGCTGCGACGCAACAAATTCTTCCGAGTGCCGTGCCCCAAACTCGACGGCATGCGGGTCCCAGCTGAAGGGCGCTTATTTCGCACACAGGGAGGCGAAAACGGGCCTGTTCCGCTGCATCGGCATGTCGTACATCGCAACCGGACGCAGCGGGAACGTCTGTCTCAAGGGAGCCAACCGATTCTTCACCCTGCAAGCTTGCAGAAAGGCCTGCGTTTATACGCCGAAAGAAAATGTGTGGCGTTAGTGGGCATGTGAAATACAAGCTGTCTTCGGGCGGGCCTCTTGCGTGGTCTTCTGGGACCGTAACACAGGGAAACAGTATTTGCATGCACACAGAAGCAGCGCATAGGGCTTTTGATGCGCTGCCTTAAACAATCGTCAGGATTACACATTAGTGTAATGCTGCAGCTATTTCAGAATGAACCACTTACGAAAAAGCGCGCATTGGGGAGAACAAGAATACAATATATTGAATTCGCCTAGCAGATTAACACAAAGGACAAGTTCGTGCGTATACAGCTACCCTGCTCATGCGAGCAAACGAACATATTTAGATTGTGCCAACTTTTTGAGAAATCCAAACCAGGCTAGAGAAGTACAGATAACAAAGTTTAAGCATAGCGCCATCCGTGTTACGCTACCCCGATCCGATTGCACAAGGACCTGGTTGCGCCTGCGCAGTGACAGGAGCGCGCCTGAAGCTGGCACTCTCAACTGGCGCCTGTATGAAAGGGATTGTGGTAGCAGAATGCCGATCCTGCTATTCTAAAATGCACTACTCCGACTTACGTTAAGCACTTACGTTAGTTTTTACATTGTAGCGCTTTGGTACGAAGTTTGAATCTTCGCGTTGACGTGGTTCGCAATCAGAGTTTCGTAGAGCCGCCGCATGACGCGCAAGCCGCCCAACCACGCGACAGTGACGTCACAGCTGGCCATGGCCCGATTGAAGCAGGGCTTGCGTCTTTCTCTTCCGGAGGGGAAGAAGACGGCGCTACTCTGTAGGATAAGGTAAAGCTGCTCTGCGTCTCTCGCGTGATCGAGAGTGTAACCTTTAGCCCGCGCGGATACGGAGAGTCATGCCACAGTCGGCGCAGCAACGGCACGCTGCACAGGGCTGTCTGCGAATGCGTAGACAGCCTTTCAGCCACCGCTGATTTCGCACATTACGCCATAATCGCAAATGGCATACGATAGGGCTAATTGGAGAGAGATTAGGGAGTCCTTTGTCCTGCAGTGGTGTTAGTTCAGCTGTTGATGACGTCATAAGCGTAAACGTCGCCAGTTTTTTTGTTGACCAGCTTGGTAATTGACACGTTTTCCTGCTTCCTAACGTATGCCTCCCGTAAAACGGCAATTTAAAGTATTGCTATGAGGCTATGCAGAAGCATAATTGTTATAAAGTCAAAACTAAGCAATAGCTCTACTTTTATAATTATTGTAAAAGTCCAATACCATCTCGCCACGACGCCCAGCTTTGCGAGTGATGCAAGTGAGTTAGTTCACGCAGAATGAACCACAGATGGAGCGAATTCGAGCCGGCCGTGTGTGTTTGGGCGTATGCGCTTCGCCCTATGAGCCACCCAACGGATTGTAGAGAGAACAGCTCCAGCATGTCAAGCTGCATGATCTGACACATAATGATCCACGCTCAACGGTGCGCTGTCATCGAACCACTACCCCACGACTCCCTGGCCATCTCAGCAGCCTCTCAGCGCGTCGACGTTCAGCGAGCAACGAGCGCTATTCTCGAAGTGTCACAGTCTTCGGGAGTACCACACCAGGCGCTACAATAAACGGACTCCCGCACTGGCGGATGCATACTACATGTATTAAGGCGAAAGCCTTTAATGGCTCATGCTCGCGGTGTCCGTCCGTGCGCTGGAATCGTACCAACTGTGGCCTCTTCTCTGCGCAGCGGCGCAACCTCCTCCGTAATTTCCTTTCCGGCAATTATTTTTCTTCATTACGGTCCCTCTTTTTTACTTTCACTCCCACTTCTTTCCTCTACAAACGGATGGCGGGTGTCCACCTAGATATGCGAGACGGTTACTGCGTAATTTCCTTTCCACAAATACAATTTTCATTCCCTTCACTACGGCCCCGCTTTGTCTTTCTTTCACTCCCACATCCTCCCTTCCTGTACGGTGCGGTTCGGGTGTCCACCGCGACAGTAGCTAGGCAACGGCTCATACGGCCGCATCAACCAACGTTTTTAGATCTAAAAACGTTGGCATGAGCAGCACAGCAGCGCGATTCAGGCGTCCACTGACCCAGGGAACCAGTTTGCGCACTTCCTTTCCTTAAAATGATCGCAGTGTAAAGCGTCAACGCCATTGCCAATGAATACAATGAACGCCGAACCGGCAACGGCGACGTCGCGAAACGGGCTCCAAAGAGCTGCGCTCTGAAACACAATAAAAAATGGCTGAGGCTTAGCTAAGGTTAAGCCTAGTCAGATGCGAAGCATATTGATGGCTAGGCTTGGTAATACATGGCTTTCCTTGGTTGAATACTTGGTCATTTTAATACAACCACTAGAAGTGTAGCAAGGATTGCCGTGGCAGCTATATACGGGATCATCGGTGAATTCAATGCAGAGTGTACAACCGCTGCCCCAGCACCGGCTACAACAGCATTCTTGGCACCCATGGAAAGTACACTGTAAACACCCTTAGTTATTCCACCACCGCCACTATTCCCTATGGACTGTATTGATGTACCCCCAGCAGCAGCAGGCAGCGCCTCTGATGTGGAGCCTCCACCGCCGCGGCCGACCGCACGAGTCGGCAGCCCATCTCTCCTCTGCTGTGACGTCATGTTGTCACGTGGTCAGCCGCCGCGCCTCTGATGTGGAGCCTCCACCGCCGCGGCCGACCGCGCGAGCCGGCAGCCCATCTCTCCTCTGCTTTGACGTCATGTTGTCACGTGGTGTCACGTGGTCACGTGGTGTCACGTGGTCACGGTGGTAGCTCCACCGCCGCGCTCGACGGGCTGTAGTGTAGCTCTAGTAATATGTTTCGCACAAAAAGCGACCGCAGTCGCCAAGGACAACAAAAACTGCACATGCGGGAAGCCCGCCAGGCACCAAGCGGTTCGGGGAAGCGGCAGTGGGTTGACCACAAGGCTTTCGCCAAGCATACTTTAGAATTTCCAAAGTGTCTTCGATAATTTTTTGGTCCACAAATATCATTGCTACTTACCTGCGAGTAATGTCGAGAGGGTACCTTTCTGTATTTTAACTGCTCCCTTATGCGTCGCTGGTTTTGCATGTGCGTTTCTTTTTTCGTATACACGAATGCTTCAACCTATGCCAATCCCCGTTTGTTTTTTACAAGGTGGCGGCGTTCCTCCGTAGGCCACAACCTTTAAACCACAACCACCAAACCTCTACACAAGGGGGGGGGGGGCAATAGTTGGCTACCTCTGCAGTGTGTAACTGCATGGCGCTGCAGTGAATAGCCTAACTTCTGGAACACCTTTTTGTGTCTGCGCCAAGCCACACGTCGAAGTATGGCAGCCTTTACTAACAGCCATTAGTGAAGCCCGCTTGGTCCTTAAGATAAAACCAATCTAACGAAGTGTAGTGTGCTTCTCCCGACTTGCATAGACTTGTTTATACAGAAGGAATGGTCACTTGTAATGCGGTCAGGTTGCAAAATCACATGTGGAAACAAATTCAACGAGTACACAGACCATTGTCCCAGAACCCGACGCAGTTCCGAGCTGCGCCCCCAGTACGTAACTATGCGCCATAATCCAAAAACGGAAGCTTCACGCGTACATGTATGCGACGCCATAAATGCAAGAAACAAGGACAGAACGTTGGCCGTTAAAGAAACTTCATGCGATTTGCAGCGTCAGTGAGTGTTTGCAGGGGCAGTTTTCAATACGACTTGATACGGCGAGAATTTTACGGTTGTATATTTATGGGGTGCATGCTCGCAAACCCCGTACAGACAACGACTCGTTAACTCATTGACATGAGCACACGACCTATAAGTGGCCTCCCAACGCTTCGCCGACGGCCGCTGATTCAAGTAGCTCGTCCATTTCACTTAAGAAAGCAAACAAAAAGTTTCAAGCGCGAACTTTCAAACAGTTAACCTGAGCCAGGAATCTTACCTCGCAAGTTGACTGATGTCAGGAGCAAGACTGTCTGTGAGAGGAAACACGGTCTTCATGCGCAGCAAGCATGGTATCTACTACTATAGGTTAACCACGATTCTGGATCGATTTCCTAGGAGCTAGTCAGCTTGTCTTGGGGACACGCCCTGCTAGCGCATCATTGTTAATGACCGTTAAGTCCTTGCTATTTCGGTGTGTGTGTTACAACGCATTCCTTACTTCGTTATTCATGACCCCATGCAGTGCGAATGGTCGAAAGTGATCGCGAACATTTCCTACACTTGTTTTCTGACGGGTAGCCTGAGCTGTCCTGTGCGCTCTGGTTGCTATATAAAAAACAGCTGTTGTTAAGCTTGATTTTGCTTTCTACCAGCTCATCGCGTACTTTTCTTGCATTTAAAAATTTAGACACGACTGTTTCCTGCTAGAGGCATGCTTGACAAATCAAAACAGGTTCTGCGAAGAGCTTCGAAATGGAGAGCATGGCGTGAGAGGGCACAGTGGCACGAGAGGGCGACACAAAGAACAACTAGTAAAAAAAATAGCACCTCGTGTCAGGGTTCATGGGCGTGCGGGGGCCGCAGTAGAAGGCTCGGGAGAACTTGGCAAAGTTTGCGACAGCCTTGCTGCAGTCGCCCCTTAGTGAGCTGAAGTTGCGCGCCAGGTTACACAAGCTGAGGCAGGCGGTGATGAAGAACACCTGATCTTCGGTGAACACCTTTGTGACGCGTCCCGGCTGCGGTATGTCAGCAGGTGCCGCCTCGTACGCGGCGTGGGCTAATTCTAGCGCCGGAACCTCCGGTAAAAGACTCGCTCCCGAAGACGACCCAGAGCACAGGGCCGACTCGTTGGAGAGCGCGTCGATCCACTGCTGTGGCACCCACGAGTCTGGGTTGAAGTTGCCGTCAGCATCCACTCTGAGTCCTCCCTGGTCGAAAGCCTTCACCAGCTGCAGAGCGTAAGAGAAACCTAACCCGCCGTATAACATCGCCCTTGTTCCTTGGCCTGAGTTGGTGGGCAGATTAAGGGCTGCGGCCGATATGAGCACTCTATTGGAGAAATAATCGTATCTGAACAATGGCTGCATGTAGTCCAAAGGCAAGTCCAGTATCTCTTCGTACTCGGGTTTTCTCTGAAGCGCTCGCTTGGCTATCATAGAGCTCAGCCAGTGCTCGACCACGGACGTTTCGCTGGACGAGAAATTAGCGTGCACAGCGGCCAGACCATCTTCGGTTAGCAGGTTTTCTGGTGGCCACAGGACTACCCGAGTGCTGTCGAGCTTTGAGGACGCAGTACGTCGGATGGATTCGTCGGGAGCCCAGGACAGGTTGGATATTTTGTCACGTGCCAGTTGCGTCACGAGACTGAGATAGCCATCGATGGCCTTTCTGGACGCCGCTGTAAAACTATTAGCTACGAAGAGCGACTTGATCAGGAGCTGATACGAGCCGTCTACCTCAGCCGCACACAGCCTGTTGCGCCTAAGGGCGGACGGCCAGTCCTCCTCCTGTCGTTTTGGCAGTAGGTTAAGGTCTCCAAGTGGAGCAAACGCTTGTATGAAAAACCAGGACACGTGCATCAGCAAAGAACGTGCGTCAAACTTGGAAAGGATATTATCCACAGATTGCAGGAGTGCTACATCGCTGGTCACAATTAAGTCTGATGGATCGTAACCACCTTGTACTCGTGCGTTTAAGTTCAGCTCTCGTGTCCAGTCAACTGAAGACAAACTGGTCGTGACATTAGAAATGTCTTTTAGCAAGAATTGAGCCGGCGTGGCAAGTTCTGTGTCAAGGATCTCTTGAAGCTCTGCGAACACGCTCCGTTCGACACTTTCAATCTTCTCGATTTCGCCATCACTACGCCGAGGCTGGCCCACGGCGAAGGCGTCGTGGAACCTATTCCAGTAGGCCACAACGCCCTCCGATTTTATAGCGAGTTCCTTATAAGCGATCCACAACGGGGCGAAGTCAGCTGGCCTGAAGAGCAGGGCATGCTGTGCTTTCTTTGGCGTCCTTAGCCGTTTCAGCCGAAACCAGATATTCAGCCCCCAGTTGTACGCCAGGTCCACGAGGACCCCGAAAGGGCTAGTGCCAGGGAGGGGATCGTCTGGCTATGGTATATTTCGCTGTAACATGAACTGCCTCAGTAAAGAAGCAGAAGAACCATTTGCGCCACTGTTGGTCAGGCAGGCTTGCAGCATGGCTTGCGCCTTCGTTACCGCGGAAAATCGACGCGCGCCCCTCACTACCAGCGAGTGGAATCCGTTGAACCAGGCCGCGACGGCGTGATAGGCCAGCGCCGATCCGTACGCGTGAGGGTCGTCGAGCGGCGGCCTCCACTTGGAGCAGACGAACGCTTCGAAGTCGCTGCACGGATCAACACTCCAGTTCACCTTGGCCAAAATGAGCTGCCAGTGATAGCGGCACTGGGGGCTCAGGCACAGGTGGCCGTCCCGTTCCTGGGGCGCGGGCGTATGGGCCAGTCGAATGTAGGCCACCAGCGCGGCACTAATCAGCACGAGGACCAAGCAAGCCACTGCCGAGGCCAGAGGCGCCTGCGGCCCAGCGGCGGCCGAATCGGGAGACGCAGCCTTCGAGGCCTGGAAAGAAGGCGCAGGGAAATGAAGCGGTTTCGCAGTTCTTGTTTCATTGCATTTATGTGCGGCGTGCAATCAGCGAACCAATGGGCCCTGCAGCTTGTAAAGTATCTTATTCAAATCTATAGCAAGTTCAAACCTACAGCAGAAAACGAGTTCGTCGAAGCCTAAATTTATCATCTTCCGCCAGCGGTGACGCAGTAAAAAAAAAACACTAACGATAGAAGCGCTTCGTCTTGGTCCTAAGTGTCTAATGAATAATGAATAAAGTCGAGATGAAGAGATGAGGTTGGCCGTACAGACATGGACAAGCTGACCGGAACTGCCGGAGCGACTGTAAACACCTTCCGGTCTCTCCGTGCAGGCGCGAAAATACGAATCAACAGAGAGATGACCACACATCGAGAAGAGGCGTTTCTTTCCAACCTCATGCCGGTGTTTCTCTCGTTATCGAGATATATGCCCATATATAGCTGCATGACGCCACCGGTAGTTGTCGATCATCGCGCCGTCAGTTCAGATTATCTTCTCCGTGACTCTACAAATTAGCAATAGGCTTTAAAAGACAGGAACTTCTAGTCCTCTCTGCTCCTCTTCTTCGCCTTGTGTTGTGTTTCAGCCTGTCGAAGAAATACACGTTTAAGTTCGCTTCGTGCATAAAATCTGAAATTCAGTGATATCAAGCGTAAGCGTTATGACTTCCTTTTAACTTTTCCGCCCCTTTCACCCCTTCCTTAATCCCTATTTTTACACTACTGTACAGGTGTATATCTACAACAAGGCTGCCGCCACTCCTTCCCTTGTAAGTGCTTAAAACGCACGCCCTCTGTGGCTTCGGCAGAGCGAGGACGCTCGCACCTCGAGCAGCGCAGGAAGACGCGCACGTTGTCAGTTTTAGTCCATGAAATATCGAGCACAGACTTGCAGACGTTTGCGGCCAGCGTCACTGTCACGTGCTCCCTCCGTGCAACCCGTCCGCCTGTTTGGGGGCAGTCGCCTCCCGGCTAAGTGCAGCGCCTGAGAGGCGTCTGAAGCGCTCGGCGGCGTCTCACGACCGCGTGGCCCACCATACACTTTACATGAAGCACGAGGCTCGAGGTGCGTCCAGGGGTTGGTCGCGTGTCCGGGGTGAGCTCGCGCCTGTAGACGACGAAGTCATAGCGAGGCACGTGCAAGGGCCGGTCAAGTGATCGGAGTTAGTGGTCACTTGTCGGCATCGGGCGACGACGCAGATTCAACTCACTGCAGTGCTTAGAACCCAGTTGCACTCTCAGCAACCACGTGGGGCTGGAAACGGAGAGGCACAGTGGTGCTGGTTTGTACTATGGGGTATCGAAGTCACCAGGATACGGAAAACATGATCTGTGCGCATAACTGACTTGTCTGCAAGCTATCACGTCATTTGAATACCGCGCATCACAGCGCGTAACCCTAGCGCTGGATTAAAGGGAAAGGGCCTCACCTCTGACGGCAGGAGAAGGGGGCCCATTCATTCTAACCTGCTTAGTATTTGGAACCACAGGCAATGGAACTTCGTGCGACACGTATGAAGCGAGAAACCTGGGACGAGGAGACGGGGCCCCACATAATGTAACTTCGTTTAGCCGAATCAGCTGGAGACAGCCTGTCTAGTTGCAAAAATAAGAATCCACCGCCACCCCGGAGGAAGGGGGGGGGTGGTACGGAGGGGGGTGTGTGGGGGGGGCTTTTTTACCAAGCGATATATGCGTTTGCTTACGGATTGCAGCAGGGTTTTCGTGGCTTCCATGTCTATCTTCCCGTACAGTGGCATCTGAAGGTGTACTGTGTTTGATAATCCTGGCGTCGACATAACATCCGCTTTTACAGAAAGCCTCGCGGCCAAGCATTCCGCTTGCACTGCTTTCATATCCCCTTAAAAATGATTAATTAATTTTAAAAACCATAAATATATCCCCTAATATGCGATGCGGTGCTGGATGTAAAAAATACTTGATTTGCGCCCTCTGCGTGGCTTACAAATGTCAGGAAATGCAGCGCTTCAGTGTCACAAGTATGATTAGAGCAGGGTAGGAAAAAAAGAAACCAGAATGCGCTGCGGCGTTTGAAGAAGCGTCTACTTGTGCGAGTATCATATGCAGGCGGTTGAGAAAATAAACGCGTGCAGTAGAATGCTTCTCTCAGCTATACGGGTGGATTGTTCGAGCTCGAATTTCCCGCAGATTTGGTCGTCAGAGCTTTACCAAATTTAAAAACAAATCCGGCTGGGCTAGCTTCTTGGGAGTCCCAAAGTTTCACTTTGTGCTCCGGCGGCCGCTAGGAAAGCGAAACACTCGTTTATGGGTATATGTTTAGGTTCAAGGGCTTTAACGTCCCAAATCAAGTCCGGCTATGGGAACACCGTAGGGAAGGCTCCGGATAATTTAGACCGCCTCGGGTTCTTTAAAGTGCACTGATATAGCATAGTGCACGGGCCTCTAGAATTTCGCCTCCAGCGAAATGCGACCGCCACGGCCGGGGCGATTTATTTTGTTCGTTCTTTTTTCTTGGGATTGGTTTTGTAAGGCCAGGTCAACTTGAATTTTTGAGGAAATAAACGGCGCCTGACTTCTAGGTGGACAACTGAACCTCGTCTTGAGGGGAGGGAGGCAGGTGTGAATGAAAGGAGAGAAAGAGGTGCCGTTGTGGAGGGCTCAGGAATAATTTAGACCGCCTGGAGATTAACGGGCTCTGAAATCGCGCAGCTTATGGGCGCCTTTTTGCATTTCGCCTCCATCAGAACTCGGCCGCCGTGTGGCTCGGTTTGAACCTGGGTACTCGGCTCAGCGCCGAGAACGCTGACCACTGAACAAGGACTTAAATCCTGCTATTAAAATGTGCCCCACGAAGGCACTAGTAAACGCTCATCGTGTAATCAAATTAATATTATTAACTTTTAATAACGCCCTCTCGGGGCACTAATTAACGAGCGTTTCTGTTCCACAGTCACTGCCGGAGTACCCAGCTCAACTGTAGGAAGCTAGCTCAGCCTTTTTTTTATGCGTTAGCGTTAAAACAGTGCTGCGAATGAAAACCAGTCTGTTCGCTTGTGTACGGCGTCACTGAAAGAGGAGTGGAGGCGACGCGCTCCAATGCAGCCCCGCAAGTTGTCGGTCGGCTCACGTGCCTCTTCTGTGGCGTTCGGCGCTCGAACACAGACGGACACGTGTCGCGCGTTCCAAGAGTCGTGTTGTGTTTTGTGCGCTGTAAAGCTAGTGCTAATGCGTTACTGTTGCATGAATTACATTTATTGCACTTCATTCCTTCCAATTTGGTGGAATTACAATGAAACTTGGGATATATTCCAGTAGTGTAGCAGGCGGCAGGGCGATCAGTGAAGGAAAAGGAGAGGGAAAGGAGAGGGGGCCTACATGCGCATTAGCCCAGGGCCTCCATTTTTCTTAATCCGGCCCTGCGCAGCCCTGGCTACGCAGGGCGTTGTCGCCATTGGAACGATGTCGTCATTGGTAGCCGCTCACGCATCCTGGAGACCTTTGTCCGCCATATACTTGAGTGGCGGCCTCTTCTATTGGACTCCCGTGTACCGCGCGTCCCACACTCGACGATCGCAGAAGAGCGCTTGCTTGTAAGTCTATACTGCTGATGCCACGGCGGCACGATACACACGCCGGCCACTGATGGCGAAGGAAAGCGCATCCGTGCATCGTTCTGTGGAGCAGCGGGCAGCTGTGCCGCATGGGGCCCCGCAAACCGCTTCTTTGTCTTAGCAAGCAGCTTCTACGTGAGGCGTCCTGTGAGGCGTCGAGTATGTGCCGAACAGCGCTGTACGCAACGTTCCAAAGCGAGCGTGCAATGAAGAGCTACCGATGTTAACGCGATAGGGTTAAGGGTCCCGTTCAGCGGAGAAACCGTCGCAGTTGGCGTCGGCGTGTCGAGGAAATCGGGATTGGTCGACAGAGTCCTGGCATCGCAAACGCATGACCTCGCTCTTGGAATTCGAACATCCCGCAACGATCATACAGTACAGCAGTGAGGATGTCGCTGCACATTACTCGACGTCATTCGTGATGTTATTCTACTGCCATTACGTACGGCCTCTAAGGAAGAAAAGCAACTGCGTTGTGGAGAAAAATGGTCGCGCTTCGATTCGATCGCTGCCCCTCTACTAATGAGGAACGTTCGCTCGACTTCGTTAAAGGAAGGCCGTGTATGTATTTTGGCAAATATAATAATCATAATAAAACAAGATAAAGCAAAACGAAATAACGAGAAGGGTCCGTGTCTGCGAAGTGGTATGAAAAAGGAACCTCAGGCAGCTGAAGGGACCCATTAACTTCAACGCGTCATACTTTCAAGGCTTTCGAGCAGGTAAGGTTTTGTTACATTCCGTAGCCGGAAAATTTCGTTTCGTTAAATAGACATGGAAGCTGTAAAATTTCTGAAGGAACTTGGAAAAGGGCATCGTGTTTTTGCTTTATAGACTGTTTTCTATTAAGACTTATAATTAGTGTTCAACGTTTTCTCCACGACGGCACGGTGCTTGAGCGCGACGTTTGCAACAGTGCAATGGTCTCTATACCCTGCAGTTTTCATGCGCCTTGCGATCGTGGCTGGAAGGGCTAGCCGGTAAATTCATGGCAGCGAGACACGCAAAATAGCGCAACTTTTAAGACAATCTGCAGAGAAAGGGCAAAAAAGCACCAACGCGCGTTGGTGTTCGTCTTTTATCTGGTCCTTGTCTCAAAAGTCGCGCTGGTTTCAATTTTTCGCTGCTTTGCATGTGCTTCTCGTTGCAACCGAATTTCTCAAAAAACGCAAGAGTTTTTTTCCCTTCCACGCGAATAGAGACGGTGGGTGCCCCCGCGAGTACGTAGCGTCGTTGTGTGCTGCGTTTCTGTCCACCGCGAAGCGTAAATGCTTGCGCGTGGGCATTGTGGCGTGAGTGTACCGCAACAGACATTTCTGAAATAACTGGCAAGGAGCAACGGTGCCGTGCCTAAGGAACGGCGTCACCTCTACTTGTAAAACAGCCTTCGAGGCCTCGTTTTGTTGCAAAATATGAAATTCGTCTTACTGTACAAGTACTGCGTGCAGAGATGCCGGGAAAAATACGCCGGAAGGCCTAAATGACGGTGTTTTCGTCCCATAAAGACAGATGCAAATTGATTAAAGCAGCTTCAGACTGCGCCTACAAAGTCGCCAGCTCTGTGCAGTAGAGTAGCACCATCTGCAGGCCATTTTTTTATTTTTCTTTCTTAGGCAGTGTTTTTCCACAGTTATTTCAGGCCCACAGCCCCGGGCTAAAACGAAGTGCGGCCGGTTCGTCTGGGCCGTCTTAAGAGTAGCATACGTCACATCAACCCTAAACGAACTCCTCTTATGCATCGACTGCACAGGCGTCACGGTTGCGCTCGCCACTGCACAAAGTAGGCAAAATGACATACGCTTTCACCAACTCGAAATCCATTGCTTACTTAGGGTCAGTGCAGTGACATGCGCAATATATTTAGGGGAGAAGATTTCTTATACATTGCTGTTAATAACATTTTCAAGCAATGAATTTCATAGAGAATATGGAATTCGGTCCGATGTGATGCGCAACACCTGAGACACCTGGCAGGTGGCTGTAACACCTTCGAACTAGAGCCACCGCTTTCGCCTGGAGAAAAATGATGTTGCGCAATCATGACACCGGAATGGTGATCGATTTAAAACTGCCTCATAGTGGAACAGTTGCGAAGAAGGAATGTAAAGCGGACTGTGAAAAGAAAAAGTAATTCATTGGCTTTTTGATGGTTTATTCCGGTTGCCAAGGCAAAGTTCGCATGATTTTCTGCAAACAAAGAGCCATTCCGCTACCTCAGTAGTTCGAAATATCAGAAGAATTTCATTTGAAAGTATTTCATGCCCTGCTTTGGCTCAGTGGTTATGGCGCGCGGCTGCTGACCAGAAAGGGCTCTAGAAATTTCGATCACCTGGGGTTCTTCTGCACGCCGCAGAAACTATCGATAGCTTCAATCGCGAACATTGGCGGTCGGCAGAAATAAAAGCGATAGGGAAGGGCGATAAGTCATAGGAAGTACAGATTGTAAATGACAAAAAAAAGGATTGTGGAGAGGTAAAAACAAAAACAAAGCTATTTACATCCTATTTACATATTTCTTCCAAACATGCAGACTCGAAAGTATAAGCAACTGCAGGAGTAAAAGTGCCGTATCAGGGATTTACCCGCACGAGTTCACTGACACAAATGTTTATGCGTATGTGAGGAAAGGAAAGGCGCAGACGCTTCCTAATGAAAGAGATCAAAGAGGGGCGGAATAGGAGACAGAAACAGGCACCGTAGGGGAGCGCTCTGGAATATTTCGACCACAGTGGATCCGTTAGTGTCCACTGACAACACACAGTATACCCGGGCGTGGTTTGCATCGCATCCGCCGAAATGCGGCCGGGATTCAGTCCTGCGACATCGTGTACATCAGCGGAACGACATCACCACTGAACGGGTAACGCTTATAGGAGACTCACGCTGTCCTTGCTCTTGGCCCTACGCTGCGACCCCTTCTGGGCACCCCCTCTGCCAGTGGCGTTGGTTCCGCACCGGGACCGTCGGACAGAAGGGGCGCGATCGGCCCGAGCCGAGGACGTCTGCCGCCGACTGCTCCGTTGCTCTCTTGCTGCTGCCGCCTGTGCGCTCTGGAAGCCATAGGGCAGAAGAATACTGTCAGCGAAAAATGCACGACTCTGGTGCACTCGGAGCCACACATCGGTAAACTGGAGCTGAGTGCACCACTAAGTCCTCACTACGATCGGTACAGTCCGTGGGGTCATCGCCTACAGCTGTAGCCGATGCCCTTGTGCAGTTTTGTTTGTTTATTAATTAATGCGAGATATATGTCGCAGTGCCACAAAAGCCGGCGTCCGCCATCTGTGGCACGAAATTCCGAGGATGCCACAACACATCTAAGTGAACATGCATAGTCATGAATGATAAAACGTAGCGTACTATCACCTATGAAAGTCCTGACTCAGTCATTCTGCGACGTATCATGACTCAGCACTTTACAAGTAACATTCAGTAAGGTGTACAGAGTTTGTACAGAGTATGCGTAGTGATGACGCATAGTCATGACGCATTACTCACCACTTTACTTCTTCAATGTTGCATGACTCAGTACTTCACAAGTAACGTAATGTGAGGTGCATAAAGTTTGTACAAACATTACGCCTAGTTATGCCTCGTAGTCACAGTCATGACTGATGATTCAGTCATTCTGCAAGGTAGCATGACTCAACACTTTAGAATAAACGTACCGTAAGGTATATAGAGTTTTTACAAAGTATGCATAGTCATGGCTCATAGTCTTTCTGCAACGTAGCATACTTCAGCAATTTAACGCTTTCGCATTTTCACACCTAAGCAGTCTTAAGTGTCTGTGCCGAATTTTTATAATAACCTCAAGGAAGTAATGACCTCTTTTGAGGAACAAATGGTTGTGGCAACGCACTTAGTCCCCGGAGTACAAACCATTGTAGCACGCCTTTGTTTTTTTTCTAGGGTTAGTTGTGCGCTGAGGTGAGGTGAGGTGCTGTGCAATGGCGCACTCGCGAAGAGCGAACCGGTTTCAGTAACCTCTGGAGCCTCTCTATAATTTTAGCCGTTTCCGCAGTCACCCCTGCTTCAGCCCTAGGCGAATGCGACTGAAACCTGCTACCCCGTCAATGCATTTAGAAAGGCTCAGTGGACCGAGCTAAACTGGTGGGATTAAACGGCGACCAGGGGCGGTAAAGGAGCAATTGATAAACATGGCTCCACTGTCATTCCGAACATACATGGAGCGGTGTTTTTAAGAGTGTTGGCTCTTACTACTTACGTTCATCAAGGACGCGTCGGTCTGCAATGGAGGTCAAATTCACCTGAACAGTAACCACGTGACCACATTATATCACACAGCAACAGGGGGCGCGTACCGCCTCCATTCATGTCTATACTTACCATTCGTTACATATATGCCAGTATGGCAGCCCCCCCTCCCCCCCCCCCCCCTGGACTACCATTCACATAAATTCTGAAAGCCACCCGTATGACGCAGAATGTACCAAGTGGTGTCAAATGACTTGGCATGTCCTGATGGCAAAATGACTAATGTAGATGAAGCCCAAAATATGTGCGGGATTCGCAACGACGATCTCTCAGTCCCCAAACCATGCATTCTGAGGACCGCCAGACGTCCATTACGGCCGAATCATTTGTCGCAGGGGATTCCGGATGGTCTCAAACGATTCGTCGTGTTGTGATGTACACGTTTATGGAATTCATCAACTATCTAACGAGGAAATATACCGGACATAGCGAAGGTGGCTGTAAACAGCGTCCTGCAACGCTGCCAGGGAGTCCACAGAACGCCATCGCCCGTTCGGCTCTACGCCTTGCTCGTCGGTAAATTGGGTTTTGAGGAAAGGAAATGTATCTGTATCTCATATCTCGGTGGACACCTGAACCTCGCCGTAAGGGAAGGGAGGAAGATGAGAGTGAACGAAGACATTGTATTTACTAGACGCGCCTTTGTTCATTCCAAACCATGGAGCTGGCATAGCGAAGTGGTTAGCGTGCACGTCTGGCACTCCAGCTGACCCTGGTTCGATTGCCCAACTCGACCGATTTCCTACTTGGTTTTATTTATTTGTTTAACTTGGAGCATCACTATACCATCTCTTTAATCGGTTGCATGGTTACTAGCCAAAGTACAATTGGCCCCGTTCGAAATTCGCGCACTGTGACGTCACGAGCATTTCGACCAATTGAAAAGCGTGACATTTCCGTCGACAACTCCTGCTTACAACGATGAGGCATTCAAGGCTGCTGCCTTGAAATAATTCTGCAGCTGGTTGCAGGCAAGCAGACTAAAGCAACGCCAATGCATTGAACAAGCGAGTCTGACATAACCAAAAAATTTAAGACTCAATTGCATGCCCAAAAAAATTTCATAAAATGCACCCCGTTGCTAAATGCAGTGAAATGACGAACGTTTAAGGGACCTTGAAAGTACTCTTACACGTTGATATGATTAACTTTCCTCATTTTTAGTAAAAAAGCATTATCTTTTGACCTTTACAATTATAATAGTTGT
Organism: Amblyomma mixtum; assembly: GCF_055824585.1. Lineage (NCBI taxonomy): Eukaryota > Metazoa > Arthropoda > Arachnida > Ixodida > Ixodidae > Amblyomma > Amblyomma mixtum. The sequence goes on along the minus strand of NC_143014.1, from coordinate 257,330,748 downwards.
TGATTACTGTGGTAGGTTTTTCTGCCTGCTTCATCCTTATTGTTCGGGAAAAATAAATTAGCGTTCCACTTTGCTTTCTTGTACTCCTTCTTCATAGATTCGGCTGAGGTCGCAGTATCAAAACAATTCGCGACTCCTGGATTATTTTGAAGGAGAGGTTATAGGCTGATTCGCTGTCTTCTAGCTGAAATTATTCGCGGCATCAATATTTGCGAAACTTGTCCACATGCGATTTTTGCCTATCCTACTTTCCCTATCAAGTCGCCGACGCACTTCAGCCGCCGACCTGCCACATGGCACTGCTTAGTAAAACGCTTTGCCATTTCCAGTGCGGTTGCTGCAGTTTGGCGCGTTGCACCCAGTCATAGCTGACGACTGCGTCCGTCACTACCACTGGAGAACATCAAACCTGACGCCACAGGTGTGCACGGAAAATGTATGAAATGCGCGGGCTCACATGAGGCGTCGAGCTGACAAGGGTTCACTCGGCACTGCGGCTGTGAAGTCCGCTTCTCCGCGAAGTGTTTAACACTTCACATCACGAAAATCGTGTGATCGCCTCTCGGCGAATGGCGTTCGGAGCGGCGAGGGAAAAGAGACGCTCAAGTCTGCTCCCTGCGGGAGCCTATACAGGAACACTGCTAAGAAAGGATGTTTCCGGAGAGGTAACATTCGAGGATATCTGGATTTTGTCTTCTCGACGTTTGCTGAGCACACCGTTGTAAACACTTGAAGCTCGCGTAGCTAACGATCTTAAGTAGGAAACTGAGGCTGTGTTGGAGGAGAATTTTTTCTATGCAAACAGAATGCACAGACAAAAGCAACGCCGCTAGGCTTATTGCTTTTCATGGCCTTCTCCCGTAAATACATTCATCGAGCTGCCTAAAACGTCACTTCTGAATCCGAAAAACTAGGCGGAGTCCTTTCCCGCGCTTACATGCCAGTCACCATTTTTCCGCAAAAAGTATTTCCAACACGCTTAGGTTTCTCTTAAATTATATCGATTTTGTGCGTAAAGCTGATTACTATAGCAGAAGTTGGAAACAAATTGGAAGACAAAACGATTTCATGAGACGGCTTGTACCTGACGCTTTTTCGTGAAAATTAGGTAACGAGCATACAGACATGACTAAACTCAAAACATTCCCCGCTGAGATTTCAAGAGCAGTGAAGCTGATTTACTGCGTTTGTTTCGTTCTTTTACTGTCTAAATGTCCGCAAGGCTGATTTCACATCACAGGTCGCTGAGAAGAGCGTGAGAGACGGTAGATGGTGGTTTCGTCTCGGAGCATCATAAAGCATGAAGTGGCAGCTCAGGAGACACATTCAGATTGAGAAGTTAAACATCCAGTGTCAAAATCCAACCTAAGAACCGAGAAAATGATGCCGGTACACTACTTACTGGATAATGTAGAGGAGGGGTCAGGGTACAGTCTATGCCAGTGCGATGCCGCTTTAGAAAATAGTGTGACTCTGAATATCTCTGTTTTGTCCCTAGCTTCTTTGAAATGCATTGTCCGTTCTGGAGAAAAAAAAAACGCTTTGGCGGCCAGTAGTGTTGCGCACGCGTGCTTTCAGTCCCGCGCAGAAAAATTGGAGGGGACACTTAAGCTCCGCCTTAACGGTATAACGCGATAGCGTAATGGGTTAATTCTCATATGTACACAAGGTGAATCTCTACTTTACATTCATAGATCCGTGGGAGTCCTCGTACCCCTCCTACTGCAGTGGTGCAGCGGTTCAGCGATGCACCACTTCCCTGCGATGGCAGGTGGTGCTCCCAGCGGTGGGCCTTGTGCGGTCCACGTTGCTCTTCCGGAGCGACCAATCATTAATTTAACTTCCATCTGCAACGGCGGGCAGTGTGCTCACTATCCTGTGGGCGGGTTGTGATGACGCGGCAAGGTGACGTATCCTAGGTAGCCCACCTACCTCCTATGTTTCTCTGGCCGCCACATGACGGTGTCATGCTGAGTAAAGGGGCCTATAACGCTATCACGTTAAACCAGAGCAAAATTGGCCGCCCCCTTTCAACGAGAGAATTTCTTTCTTTGAAAGCACCAATCCTTACTTAACTGAACACTATAGCGCATCCCCCACTAACCTCGTTTATGATCCCCGCTCCACTTTCCCATCCTAAAGCGCGTGCCCAGATTGCCCCATAGACTTTTACCCTCCCTCATAATCCTTATCCCTTATCATAAAAGGATAAGTGCTGGGGTGGCCCTTATCCCTTCGTTAACGTGTCGACTCTCAAAAAGACGCATACAGAACATGTCCGAAATGTTCCACGCCAGCCTTTGAAATGGACGTCCGGCCCCAACTATGGACGTGTCCAGGAACAAGAGCCTCAATGACAACAATGCTTAATGAATTTTGGCATGCGATGTCCTCTCTATGCGGCTACAGGACAATGATAAGAGCAGGAGCCTGCCCAGATTCCTGCATGAGGATAGCCTTGATGATGTAGACCGTCCCAGCAATGCCACATGGCAAGTCCTCGAACTGAAAAGAGAGCATCGCATTAGCCATTCTCTTTGAAGCGACAGCTTCACTCTGCTAGGTAAAGCCGGTTAACGCCGTGTGTGCAGTATGACCTTCGGGAGCGCTTCCCACTGGATAGTGAGCAAAGTGCCCACCGTGGCAGGTGGCAGTGGAATTAATTATTGGTCGCTAGGGAAGAACAACCTGGGTCGCACAAGCCCCACGGGTGCAGCACCTGCCATCGCAGAGCAGTGGCGCATCGCTTAAGCACTGCACCACTGCGCCAGGACGGGGATGAGGACTCCCAGGGATCTACGAATGTAGAGTGAGAATGATCAGTTCCGTATATAACGGCATTAGCCCATTAACGCTATCGTGTCATACCCTTAAGGTAGGGATTAGGTGTCCGAATTTAAACTAAGCAATCATGTTGAAGGACTATATAGACAGCAACTTTTTGCCTTTCTTTTCTTCTTTAAAACAATGCGTTAGACATTAGTATACATGGATCACCCCGCGGTGTTCGCCTATGACCTTTAATCAATGTATAATTGACTTTCTTCTCTCAATCTGTTTCGTTGTCGGATACATTAACCGAACGTTGGTTGTGATGTATAGTTGAACTTTAGGTCACGTGAGGCAAAAAAAATGGCCATATAACTGTTGGTACGTCATTTGTTGTTATTCTACCTCTTGAGTCTGGTTTAAGTGCTGTAATTAGTTAAAACCGTGTATCAGTGTTTATATTGCAGTTCTTCCGTGCCTCAGGTGACCTAAACGTCAACTGTACATCACAGCCACTGTTCTGTTGATGGAATAGAAACAGCGTGAGAGAAGAAATACAATAACAAATTATTTAGTGGTCGTAAGCGAATACCACGTGGTTATCCGTGTCTTCTAATGTAGAGCGCTTCACTTTGAAGAAGATAACATCTAATAAAATTAGGCGTCTATAATCCTCCAAAAGCACCACAAGTGATAGCGCGCATATGTCACGTTTGACCTAACCAAGCTAAATCGTCTGTCAATTTCTTTTTTAATCGACAAAAAATGATTAATGCATGCATTGTGCTCGTAAGACCAAAAAGTTGCCCCTAAATCCGCCCCAGGCAGGTGTGACCTTCTTTTGGTCGAGAACGTACCTTGATGCATCAGCATCGAAAGGCATAGCAGGACGGATAAAACATTAGTACAATCTCATTACCAGCACTCGAAATAAATTTAATAGGAATTACAATTCTTCCGTGTTGCACCCGCATTATTTTTGCTTGAACGATCACGGGAGCAAAAATAATCGCCAGGCACGCAAAAAAGTTAGCTTCGGTTTAACAACTGCTGAACGTGGTTAAATAGCGAAAGCTATGGCGTATCGGGCAACTGTACGCGGCTTGGCGTCTATAACGTCTATAGAAGCCACAGCGTTAGCGCTGTGGCTGCTTGTCTGCCACAGCGCTAACCCATTCAGCCCACATCTATCTCACCACCCCACCCCACAATGCGCGATTCCCGCGTTCACTGACCCAGGGAGCCAGTCATCCGCACTTCCTTTCCTTAAATTCATCAGAGTCTAAAACGTTGTCAACGCCAACGCCAATGAACACATTGAACGCCGACGGCCTATGGCTTCAGTGCCGCGTTTCTGACATAACGGTCGTCAATGCCAACGCATGAAGCTCAAATCTGTCACTACCGCCATGTAGCTTAAAGCTCGACTGAGATGTCTACTGTCCCAGAGGGCCAGTTATGCGCCTTTCCTTTGCGTCCGAAGCTCCCGCTCTTCATCGGTTTCGTCGCTTAAAGCGCGACTAAGGTGTCCACTGTCACAGGGGGGCAGTTATACGCCTTTCATTGGCTTTGCTTTATCTGAAGGTCAAATGAAAGTGAAATCTCCAGACACGGTAACCTTGGCTTTAGCTAGCGTAGTGAACCTTTCGCTTCAGAAACTTGATTCATTAACTGATTGGAGTCGAACTTGGTGAGTTCTTTCTCCGCAGGTCATGCGGGCCTACCTGGCAATCCACTTACCAGATCCATGCTGGGCGGTAGCCTGCGAGTCGGCGTCGCTTCCCACGCCGCGAACAGCTTCGGACGAAGGCGATGGCCTGCAGACCGCCGACGGCCGAGCAGGTGCCAGGCGTCCTGCGGCGTCGACACCAGCCAGATTCTGCGCCAGCGTCGCCTCGCGACGCTCGCTGGACTGCGGCGAAGCCTCGAGTGGCTTTCCCTGCTCGGTTGCTCCAGGACAGTTTTCCGGTGGCTTCGTCATGGTCAGTTCACCGCTCTTGCATGGTGGTCTCGTGGACCTTCTGCTCTTGTCATCTTTGGCTTGCGTCGGGTCAGGCGGCTTCATTTTCTTCTTCTTCTTCTTCTTCTTCTTCTTCTCGATATGAAAATGGCACAGACCCACGCGGGGGGATTGACCAAGGTACGGTGGTGAATGCCAAGGAGGTATGAGTGCGGGAAAAAAAGCTAAGTAAAATAGTAGAATGTTTTAAATTAGAAAATATGTATGAATTGTTAAAAATCTTTAATTAATAAGCAAATTAGATACATCAGGAATAAAACAAAACAAACCAAATCAAATACGCTTTTTGGACATTCGGTGGAATTTTATATGGATTTAAAAGGGTAAGCGACCAGTTGCAACGATGTAATCATGAAGGTAGCCGCAAACAAGAATCCCGTGGCGCTCGCACCAAACGAGAGCAGAACGGGTAGAGACAAAGGGAGTCCTAACCTCGAAAGAGGGACTTCCAAATACTGTTTTCTCTGAAATGCGAACCGCCGGCAAGAGAGGAGATAATGGTGAATTGTTTCAAATTCTCCGCATGTGTTACAAACGTTTGTAGTAGCGAACCCGCATCTGCATAAGTACAAGTTGAGGTGGGGGATTCTGCATCGTCAAAGTGTCATGGACACTTCACACCACCTTGTCTTACATGATCGGACATTCCATGAGAACTTTAAATGTTGAAAGTCCACGGTATTCAGCAACGGATCACCCAAGCTGGCTGATATATGTTGGAACCTCTGGAAACGGGAGGTCTCCAACATAATAAGGTGCGGTACGGGATATATTACAGGGGCAGTGAGAGCTGACCTTGCCAATAAATCGGCCACCTCGTTGAAATAGATTCCCGAATGACCAGGTACACAGACAAAGCGGACCTCCCTTACTGTGCGCGGAACAAAAAACATAAGGGAACGCATCAATAGAGAGGTGCCGGAAGATTGGAGAGAGACTAAAACTGAAAGGCAGTCTGCAAGGACTACATGCGTCGGATTTTTAATACCCGTGCTACATGCGTCGGATTTTTAAGAAGAGCCAAACCAAGTGCCAAAAACTCTGCAAAGAATACAGAAGTGTAATCCGGGATACGAACGGAATAGCTGAAAGCCAGATCCTGTGAATATATCCCAATTGCCGCCTTCTCACCGCTCCCGGAAGCATCAGTGGAGAGAACAGCATGATGAGGAAAATGCTGTAAGTGCTCAGCCAGAAGACCATTTAGGATATTTGCGGGCATGTGTTTCGCATGGGATGGAGAGATATGGTCGTAATAGAAGACGGGATCAGCCTGCGTGTCAGCAACTCGTTGCAAGGAGGTCAGATCGACCTGAAGCGGGGCCAACAGGTTCTGGGTAAACCTAACTTGCGGGAGCTGATAACGTGGCCAATGAGTAGAGAAAGACAGGTGTGGGTGGGATAGAAAAATGGGAGTATTAACACCGGGGGCCGGGTCAAAGGACCTGAGGAAAGTACGCACCGTGAGTAGTTGGAAGCGGGAATATAGATCGGGAATACGGGCTTCCAGATAAAGGAGAGCATTGGAAGCCGATCTTGGGAGCCCTAGGCATAGCCGTAGGGCACGCCTTTCCAGTAAGGCTAAAGGCTGCAGCTTATAGTTTGCGCTGCCAGAGAACAAGACGGAACCGAATTCCAGAATTGGTCTCATATAAGCCTTATAAAGAAACAGTAAGGTGTCGCGACGCATGCCAAAATTTTTTTGCCTGCCCGTGTCAGCCGGCCTAGAGCACGTTCGCTTTTAATAACATTATTCTTAATATGCTGGCGCCAGTCCAAACTTGGGTCGTAAGTAACAGCTAGGTATTTAACCGACTCCACCTGCGTAATTGGGGTGGAACGATAGACTAGCGAGATGTACAAAGGGGTGTATGTAGGAAATACCAGCACGCCACACTTGCTGACATTAAGTGATAAACTAATTTGGTCCCTTTCCTCTTCGTCGTCTTCGTGCGTGGTGATCGCCATTTTTTTTAATTTAGAGGTTACATGAGTTGAGCACGAGAATGCCACATCAAGTAAAAATCCTCTTTTTCGTGCTCCGCGTTAAGTAGACTGCCAGTCACGGATGCCAAGCGTGAGCGCCGAAGGCTCACCACGCCTAAAACAAGCCTGCAAAAAATTGCGTTCAGGCACGCTTTGGAACAGTTAAGCATCCCGTGAGTCATGCTTAGGAAGCGTGATTATTACAGCGTGAAAATATACCACGCATAGAGCAAGCGTAAAAAAGCCACCGACACTCACACTTGTTAAGCGTGAAAAACTGTATAGTGTACTGGTTGAAAACTAATGCACGTGGAAGACGCAGCAGCGATCCGGTTCCATGAGGCGCCAACTGTGCCTGCGAAAGGGAAAGTGTGTGCTTGACATCTGCCGCCATCTGTCGCGTACTTCTGTCATTATGAAGAACTGCGGGCGAGGAGTAGGAGCTGTCGGTTTGTTTTCAACCAGTGCAGCTGCCTCACGTGCGCACAGCGACTGTGTGAAAGGTACAACAGGCGCATCATGCGCGGATGCTGTGGTTGCGGTACTGATTGGTGATCGAGATATAGGTCAGGGTGATTTGCGGGCAGCGAGCGGCTACACTGAATCATTGTGGGCACTGCCAGTTGAGCCGCTCCTGTGTCTTGCTGTAGCCGCACTGTTTGCGGTGTGCAATGACCTCCGGCGATGCTTCCGCGGTGCCAAATGGCGCTGTGCTATTCGCAAATAGTGCTCATACAGTGATTCAGCACCACAAATCCCTGCCCACAAATCATGCACGCCACGAAAGCCGCAGCGTCCACACTCGTGGGGCTCTCGATCAACTGGTCTTCAATCCAGGGCTTCAGACTGAAGTCGCAAGCGCAGCTTGGAGTTGCTATTCGGCACTCTAGACAAGCGTGATCGGCTCTGTACATAACTAGTTTCCTGTCGGTTTCAGTTGCTTCTGCAAAACTTGGAAGGGACACTTAACCTCCGCCTCAAGGGAATGACGCGATAGCTTAATGGTTAATTGCGACATATATGCAGGTCGTTCTCTACATTACATTCATAGGTCCCTGGGAGTCTTCATACACCTCTTGGCGCAGTGGTGCCGCGGTTAAGTGATGCGCCACTGCCCTGCGGTAGCAGGTGCTCCCAGCTGTGGTCCATCTGTGGCTCAGGTGGATCTTCCCGAGCGACCAATCATTAATTTAACTGCCACGTGCCAAGGTGGGCAGTTTGCTCACTATCCGGTGGGCAGTTTGTGATGACGCTGCAAGGTCACGTGGCTCTTGATTTTTTGCTCACAACGCCGGCGCCAACGCGAACAGCGCCGACAACAGGGCCTTTAACGCTCTCCGGAAGCTGCTGTTTTTCCGGGCGAGCAAGTAAGTACTTTTGCTGCGTGGTGCACAATCACGCATGCGCGCAGAAGGCTGTTTTAAAGCGAAAGCTTTACTAGCCTAGCGGCGCCGATTTCGCTGTCTTCACGAGTGACCTTGACCAGGAGCAGTGCAGCTGCGTAAGTAACCACACGACGTACTACGTGACTAGCAGCAGCTGCAGCCGCGCGCTCCGCCGTCACCGCGGACGCTGCCCGCTGCCTATCCAGTGTCTCGCTATGGAACAGGCCTGGATACCCGTCTGTGACCTGCCTACCCTACCTACAAGGTTTACACAGTTTACATGGTTTACATTTGTGTTTTCATGCAGCCCCTACTCCAGTATGTGTTAATGACATGTGTCATGTGTGTGGGTTTCAAGACACGAGTTTCACGTCTACTCACCGCGATGCGAGTGCCAGCCAGTGTGTGTGTGTGCGTGAGTGGACATCACCCATGAAACTCATTGTATTATGCCGTCATCAACTTCATTCGCACTTTCTCTTGCCTCTATTTCCCTTTCCCCTGTGTGCAGTAGCAGGCCAGGGCCATGTTACCGACGGCCGACCGCTCCACCTTTTCCTCTCATTAAAATTCCTTTCTCTCTCTCTCTCGCTACGGCCGAGCCAAATCAGCCGCAGCCGACTTCCTCGAGAGTGCGTACTCGCAGGCGCCAGGTTGAGTCTAAACATCACGTGGACATTGCCAACCATGCGAGGAATTTATGAATCGAGAACGAGTGTAAACGCGCCAAAAGGGCAGCCGAAGCCGATGAAGAGCGGGAGCTCGAAAGCAAAGGCGCATAACTGGCCCCTGGGACAGGGGACACCTCAGTCGCGCTTTAAGCTACGTGGCGCCAGTGACAGACGTGCACTGCATGTGTTGGCATTGACAACGTTGTGGCAGAAAAACGCCACTGAAGCTATAGGCCTTACGTAAGCGTTCATTGTGGTCATTGGCGTTGGCGTTGACAACTTTCTAGACTTCGATGATTTTGGGAAAAGGAAGAGCGCATAACTGGATCCCTGGGTCAGTGGACGCCTCAATCGCGCTTTGAAGTACGTGGTGGTGGGGAGAGAGAGATGTGCGCTGCATGTGTTAGCGCTGTCTACGATGTGGCAGGTACGCGGCACTGCAGCAATTGGCCGCAGCGTGATTTCACGTTGGTTACGCAAGCGTGACTTTCGCTAGTGTAAGGAGGGTTAGCTGAGCTATTTTTTTAGCTTTGCCATGACTACGCATTGAAAACTTCGGATATAAGTGATGAACCTTTAGTTTTTTTTTATCACTGGTGGTCCGTTCTTTGCAGAAATCTATAAAACAACCGGCAGATTCATTAAACAGACACTGAGGGTACCTCCACCAAATTATAGTCCTCAGAATAAATCGATTCTCTGGCTATTTATGGCTATGCTGACATTTGTCCGGCAGCAAAAGACGCAATTATCGCTGAGAAAATTGTATTTAATAATCTTCCTGCCAGTCTATTCTTACTCGTGACCTCCTTGCCGAAAAGGACACGTTGCCAACATTTGCCAACAATGGCGACACCCGTATTTCGTTTCTTTTTTGCTTTTTCTATAGCTTATAACCGCTGTGTTCTCGGTGAGAATGGCCACTTTGTACTTGGAGCGCGGTGCCCGGTCTAACACGGGTCGACTTCTCATTAACGAAAATTTTTTAGGGCACAATAAATATACTCTAATTTTGATGACCTCTGAACGTCCAAGGACTATAAAAGCGCGCACAGGTACGCAGGCGCATACAGTAAACCAAGAGCATGATTAGAACTGTTCATCACTTGCCAGTTCAGCATTACGAAATTCGAACAATAAAGGTGTCCTCGTCTTGGCTACAATCTCCGCACCAGTTCACGAGGTGCAGCGGTCTCGAAACCGATTTGACAGTGCAGCTAGAGCCACCTGCATTTCGGCACTCGATTTGACTTTGTGCTGCACGAGTTCTGCTGCGCTTCTACACTATAACCTCCCGGCTGGTTCTCTTCTCGTGCAAGCAGTGCAGTTGATGCTTGGCGAGCACGGTAGCATACAAATAACAGACGGCTCCGTGGCCCTGCTTGTTTTAGTGAGTGGCGTTGAGAAGGCCGCATACCCGTGCTGGGCGCGGCATCTGTGCAGTGCACTCATCAAACAGCTGAAATGATAGTGCGCGTACCTGCTTGCGTGTGGTGTCTGTGTACGCGTGTAAGCGACTGGCTGGCAGAAGCACTGCGTACTGTTTCTCGCATTTCAGCTTCGCACGTTGCTTTACAGCATTTTTCTTTTGGGTGAAAATATTATTGCACCTGCAGCACGATGAAGCGTTCTTACAGGAGGCAGACGGTGAGAGGTTTTTTAATGCGTGGGTGACCGCAACGTTCGTGATGACTCGCTGCCACATCATCCGCACCTCCGCTTACTGTAGCGAGCTGACTTTGAGGTCGCCGTCAGCCCATGCCTTCGCCTGTGAGTCAGTCTGGGGTAGTCACTGCGCCGCCAGCCTTCGCCGACAGTGAAGTTGAGTTGAAACAAGTCCAAGTTATCAGGCCACACTCTTCTGTTGTAAATGGGGGACTATCGCAGACACTTTTCGGATAGAAGCGCTACAGCGTGAACTACGCTCAAACTGTCAAAGGTCGTCTCGAGCGTAGGTGTGAGTAACCCCTTGAATTCACTTTGTTGCCTCTTCAAAGTACCTGTTCGCTCGGTGACGGTCGGCCTGCGCCACTTTGCACAACGCGAGACACGAAAGCCGCTGTCAAATTAATTACCAATTTTTTAACTAATAAACTTCATGGCCGCTCCACGAGATGCGCCACTTCGAATAAACGCACACCGTTCAATACAGCTAGCACAACTCGTGCATATCTCATATATGTCAGTCCAGGCGACAAACGCCAACACACGGCCGCAGCAGACGAACGTTTCTGCACTTATTGCACTCGATGTGGCCGCTGTACCGAGAACATTAGTGTCAACAACTGGCGCTGCACTGGCACGGCACTTTTGTGAACTAGTGCAGAAAGCGCAGCCAAATCGAGAAAGCCTTAGGTTTTAGTCTGTTCTGCAGTTGGCGCTACCTTTTGCATCAGTTTGCCTTTCAGCACGCTTCCTGCATCTCTGGCACTTCGACATTACTTCGATAGATATGTGCGACCACAACTGCTATGTAGTTCTACAAGTAGAAATAGAAATTATTCAGATTTTTGCACCTCGTAACGGAGTTGATACGCCGGCATTTGGACACCTCCGCGTTTTATGTAAGCGCAAGTGTGGGTCCGCAGAGGCTGCTTTTCGTTTGTTCAGTTTTCACGAATTAGGGCTAAAAGACCTAAAATATAATCTGCATTCTTTTTCCTGCAGAAATAAGTAAAAAAGGTATTATGCTGATACCCTGAAATTAGTGTAGAGTCACACGCTTAGAGGCCTGTCACGTGCTGGTCTACAGACACTCGGCTATTCTCTTTCTTTCTTACGTCACGGATGATGTCAGCGCGCAATTTTCAAATGCGCGGCGTGGTGGCTGCCAAAAGAACTAGAAGCATATGCCACGAATCCCTGGTAATGGTTGCATAAAATTTATGTTAATTGCAAAAATTTGAAAGTCTGAAGTCATTCCTCCCACTTCACAATATTTCGTTCCTGTGTACCCGATGACTGGCGAATTGCGAAGGTTGCACTCATCTTCAAATTCGGTAACCGTGCCTCACCTCTTAAAGCCATCGCCCCATCTCTCTTACCAGTTGCATGTGGTATTAACTCGATCATGTAATTGTTATGTTTCAGTAAAAGTTTATTGGGGTAACATACGACAAGCCAGAGCCAAAGCTGCCATGGTAAGTCCCCGCGCTTTTTGTCCCTGCCCGGTTCCCCAGTGTCCAAGCCCTGGACACCCACACAGACACTTCACAGCACACGTAGGGGGCGCTAGCTGCTGGTATAAAATGTTATACATAACACGCCCCTTTTTAAAAAACAAAACGTTCACAACACAAGGCGGCGTTCAGGCTTTCTGGGTTTTGTCATTCACGAAATCTTGCTGGCTTAACTACCTGCCGACCTGTGCGAGTATGGTACACGTTAGAAGAAACTGCTCGTGTAGGTGATGATGCTGCTGGTGGGGGGGGATGTTGGTGAAGCCAGCTGAGCAGGTGGTGGCTGAGGTGATGCAGGCTGAGGCCATGGATGTTCAGAGGATGGAGTTATGTCATAGGTCTCTGGAGAAGCCAGTGGCACCGGAGCAATGCCAAATAAAGGTCTAATGTGGTAACGGTTCCGACGATACATGGCACCTTCTGGTGTGACGACCAGATATGATCGGTGCTTGGGGCCAACTCTGTGTATACTTCCACGCATCCACTGACCTTGGCGTCTGAACCACACCTTCTGTTTTTCCTTAAATACAGACAACGGCTTTGTTCTTCTGTCACCGTGGTGATGTTGTCGTTTTTGGTGAACACGAAGGCGGCTTCTTGCGTCGCCACAGTTGTACTGCGGTTGGAGCTGGACAGGATGTATAGGTACTCTTGTGCGCATTTTCCTGCCCATTAGGAGTTCGGCTGGTGACTTAAGCTCATCCATTGGTGTACTTCGAGCATCCATTAGGACCACAAAAAGATCCTTTCCATCTTGCAATCCTTTTAGAGGGGAGTGCTTTAATGTTTGTATGGACCTTTCTGCCAGTCCATTAGACCTTGGGTAATAGGGAGAACTAGGGTTGTATGTGATGTCCCAAGTAGCGAGGAACTCCTGGAACTGGGTCGCATTGAATGGAGGTCCATTGTCACATACGATTTCTTCCGGGATGCCGAAACGGGCAAATACTGCTTTGAGAGCAGTGATAATGGCTTCAGTGCTTGTTGATGCCATTTGTTGCACCTCCACATACTTGCTGAAGTAGTCGACAATTAACAGGTAGGTAGATCTGTTGAAATGAAAGAGGTCCATTGCAACCTTCTGCCACGGACGGTCGGGCAAAACACGCTCAGCCAGAGGTTCATACTAGTTTTGTCGCTGGTGTCGCTGGCAGTGATGAGAACGTTTGATCATCTCCTCAATGTCTGCGTTCATGGACGGCCAATACAGGCTTTCTCGAGCCTTATTCTTGCATAAAACTATGCCACGGTGTGCTTCGTGAAGCCTCAGTAAGGCATCTTGCTGGCATGAGATAGGCAAGACAAGTCGCTGCCCTCTCAATATAAGGCCATCACATATGTGCAGTTCATCTTTGCAATGGGCAAAAGGCTTCACTGCTGTTGGGAGAACGTGTCACGTGTAGGCCAACCTTCCTTGATGTGTTTCAACACCTGTTGCAAAGTGCTGTCCTCAACAGTTGCTTTTCGGATATGTTCCAGCTTTGACGTTGAAGCGTTGACTACCGCACATCTAGCCAGACACTCAGCAGGTTCATACTCCTGCAAAGAACTTGCACTGTCAGACGCTCGTGAGAGCGCATCAGCTGCTATGAGTTCTTTCCCTGGAACATATGTTAGCTGAACATCATACCGCTGGAGGCTGAGTAGATGACTCTGAAGCCTTGGGGTTATCTTGTCAAAGTCCTTTTGTTGCAGACCAATCAGAGACTTGTGGTCAGTTTGTACCACAACACTCCGTCCATATGTGTAAAAATGGAAACGTTCACAGGCGAAGACTATAGCAAGCAGCTCTTTTTCGATCTGTGCATATTTTTGCTCTGCCACAGTGAGTGCAGCTGAGGCATAGGCTACCGGATGATTTTCCTGTAGGAGTACCGTACCAACTCCGTACGAGCTTGCATCTGCTGAGACCACAACCTCCTTTGATTTGCCAAAGAAGCGAAGGACAGGGGTCTTAGAGATGAGGTGCTTGATTTTTCTGAACTCTCGAGTCAGGTTGTCATCCCAGCGCCAAGGAACGTCAATCTTTAACAGCTGCCTCAGACATGTAGTTTCCTTTGATGCGTTTGGCAGAAACTTGGTAAGGTAAGTCACCATACTCAAAAATCGGAGGAGTTCGGTCTTGTTTGTTGGCACTGGCATTCTTAAGATAGCACTCACTTTTGCAGCATCCGCTTGCAGACCCTGTGCAGTGATCTGATGTCCCAGGAACTGAAGACTAGGCCTGCTAGCTGACCCTTCTTCTCATTAAGCTTGAGATTGTGGTTGCAAGCTGTTAACATGACAAGCTGCAGCTGCTCCATGTGTTGCTTCATGGTCTTGGACGCTTTCATAATGTCATCAAAGTATGTGTAAACACCCTCAATGTTTGCGAACATTTCATCCATGCAACGCTGCAAAAGTTCTGGAGCATTTTTCAGCCCAAATGGTAACCGCAGGAAACGGTCCTGCCCCAAGGGGTTGCGAACGTACACAAGTAAGAGCTTTCTTCAGAGAGAGTAAGCTGCCAGAATGCAGATTTGGCATCAAGCAAGCTGAATACAGTGCACCCACATAAATGAGCAAACAGTTCCTCTTGCGTTGGTATACGGTAGTGCTGGCGCTTGATAGCACTGTTTAGATGCCTGGGTTCGAGGCAGATTCGTAAGTTGCCGTCTTTCTTGGCTACAATTACCAATGGGTTGACCCAATCAGTTGGCTTCGTGACTTTTGTGATGATAGCATCGTGCTCCATCTTCTCGAGCTCTGCTTTAACTTTGTCTTGAATGGCCAAAGGGATCTTGCGTGGTGCTGCAATAGTAGGAGTTGCACCATCCTGCAGGACAATGCTGACAGTTCCTGGAAGCTGACCCATCCCAGTGAACACATCTTTGAAGTCTTTAATGATGTCTTGAGCTGTGACATCGTCAGACCCATGCAGAGGAGTACCGGCTGCATTTCCTGAAGAGGCGAGATGATGAAGTCGACGAATCAACTGTAGCTGCTGGTATGCCTCAGCACCAAGCACAGGGGTCACATCAAGGTCTACGACAAGGTACTGTAAGTTACAGCTGAAGTTTTGTGTTTTTGTCTGCAGAGTGCACTCACCGCTGACCGGCAGTAGATCACCTGTATACGTAGACACCCTGATGCAAGTCGAATTCAGCATTGGTTGATCGCTCCATTGTTGAAGCACATGCTTTGGAAGAATGTTCACGTCAGCCCCGGTATCAAGCTTAAACGTCGCGTTGTGGTTGTGGACGAC
This sequence comes from Amblyomma mixtum, assembly GCF_055824585.1. Taxonomy (NCBI): domain Eukaryota; kingdom Metazoa; phylum Arthropoda; class Arachnida; order Ixodida; family Ixodidae; genus Amblyomma; species Amblyomma mixtum. The sequence goes on along the minus strand of NC_143014.1, from coordinate 257,315,494 downwards.
AGGTGTAGTTGTCCACTCCGATGTTTTGAGAGTACTGCCGGCTGTCAGCTCCCCAAGAAAGAAGTCATCCCGATCAAGCGTCGACACGTTGTGCGGTGGTCTAGTCTGCGTCTGTTGATCATCACAGTCAGCATGATGCACTGGTCTAGCTGGTCTTGCTCTCCTCTGACGGCACATTACTGCAAAATGTCCAAACTTGCCACAGCGAAAACAGTGCGTTCCATATGCCGGACAGTTGCGCGGCGGCTGATTGCTCCCACACCTCGAGCATGAGAGTGTAGTCGGGGTCGGCGTACGGCCTTGTTGCGACGGTGGCGGACGTCGGTCGTTCACTGGCTGGTGGCGTTCAAAATTACCGGCCCGCCGACTGTTGCAGCGAAGTGCGTCGACCTCTATCTTTGGATGAGTCGCCTGAAGGGCTTGCAAGTTCTTTTTAGAAATCTCGGCAGCTTTGCAGATATTGATGATGCGTTCCAACGTTAAGTCGTTTTCGCGGAACAGACGCTCCTGAAGCGCGGAGTCCCGAATGCCCATGATGATTCGTTCACCAATCAGTCGATCCGCTACGCTGCCGAAATTGCAGCGCTTGGCTTGAATTCGCAGTTCAACTACGAAGTCGTCGATTGACTGTCCCAGCTGCTGGGTCATGGAGTTGAAAATGGCGGTGGCTTGAGTAGCGCTCCTGTAAGGCTTATAAAGGGCGTCGAACTTGTCAAGAATGTACTCGACTTCATCCACTGGTTGTCCGTCTAGTTGCGTTGGAGGCGGCGTGAACGTTTTATTTATTTATTTATTTATTTATTTATTTGAAATACCTTACAGGCCCATTAGGCATTGTGTAAGGGGGGCGAAAAAAATATAATACAGTGCATTAATAACCAAAGGAAACGATAGGAAACATACGATCATGATAAAAAAGGAATAAATCTATACAGTGCATTAATAACCAAAGGAAACGATAGGAAACATACGATCATGATAAAAAAGGAATAAATCTATACAGTGCATTAATAACCAAAGGAAACAAAATAGAAACATATAGTCATGATAAACAATATATCAACAAATTAGTAGAGAAGAAGAAACGACGCGGAAATAACAACAGGAAAAGAGAAAAAAAAGAATACGCGGCACAAAATAAAGCACTACAATAAAGGATAATGTGCTCACCGAACGTGGGAACAATGAGTAAAAATAGCGCGATGACGGCAAACACGGAAACATGGCAGACAAACATAAATAAGAAGACATCCGAATGGCACGAGTGTAGCAGCGAAGCAAAGAACAAAAAATCAGAAAAAAAAAATATTTGAACGTAGGCGTGCTAAATGACTGTTTCAGTGAAATATGTGATGAGTTGAGAATGGAAAGATTCTAGATTAGATGCGGAAGCGATGTTGTCTGGCAGATCATTCCATAATCTGATGGCTCGTGGTAGTGCAGATGAATTAAAAGCCAATGTGTCACCATATGTTCTTGCAAAACTAAACTGATTATACAATCTTTTCGACGTGCGGGATGAGACATCGAGTTGAAATGAACTAGTTCTATTGAAGTGCGCATATTTGTGAAATAATGTTAGGAGAGCGATGTCACGGCGCGTGCTTAATGATTGTAGAGAAAGATCTGTTTTAATCTGAGTGACGCTTGAACAGTAGTTATAGTTTCGTGAAATGAATCGCGCTGCCCTGTTTTGGATAGATTCTAACGCGATGATCATATTCTTATGATAGGGAGACCAAATGGGAGAAGCAAATTCAAGTTGTGGACGGACAAAAGTGAGGTATGCTAGTTTTCGAATATTAGATGGTGAATTTCGGAGATTACGGCGTAGATATCCTAATGACTTCGAGGCGACGGCACATATGGATGAGATATGGAATGACCATGAAAGATCTGAAGAAAGGTTAACGCCAAGGTATTTGTAATGTGATACTTGAGAGAGTAGATCATTTTGAATACGGTATGTATAGCTAGATTTGTTATTTTTACGGGTGAAAGAGATGACTTTGCACTTTGATACATTAAGAGTCATTGACCATGAGTTGCACCAGTCGTTAATAGTAAGGAGGTCTGATTGGAGCGCCAGGTGGTCATTAGTAGATCTAATAGGGCGATAAATGATGCAATCATCCGCGAAAATTCGCATACTGGAAGTTATATTATTAGGTAAATCATTGATAAAAATAAGAAATAATAAGGGACCAAGCACACTGCCCTGCTGCACACCGGAGTTAACCGGGGAAAGGTTAGAGGACAGATTAACTGTTGGCGATGCGAGAGGAAGTTACGAAGCCATGTTAAAGTTAGCGAATCTAGACTGAGTGATGATAATTTCGAAATCATGCGGCAGTGAGCTACGCGGTCGAACGCTTTGGCAAAATCAAGGAATATACAATCAGTTTGAAGGTTATCGTTCATATTAAAATGCAAGTCAGTAGTTAGTTCGAATAACTGTGTTTCGCAGGAGTGACCCTTTCTAAACCCGTGTTGATTAGTGAAAAAAAAGTTATTCTGCTCAAGATGACTGAAAACATGCGATGAAATTATGTGTTCCAGCATTTTGCAGCAGATGCACGTGAGAGATATAGGACGGTAATTTTCAGCTGAGTTTTTGTTACCAGATTTAAAAATTGGCACTATTTTAGCTATCTTCCAGTCTGAGGGTAGTATTCCTGTAGTTAATGATTGCTGAAAAATATGAAATAAAATTTTGCTTGCAACTGGAACTGTATTTTTAAAATTTTTGAATTAATGCCATCAACACCAGCCGAAGTAGATACCTTAAGAGAATTTATGAGACACGTGATGCCATCTTCAGTTATCTGAATAGGTGTCATGTAGCGGTAATTAAGATCGGGAACTTCCGGAAGGGTAGAATGATCTTCAGAAGAGAACACAGATGAAAAGAAGGTGTTAAATATTGAGGGGCACTCGTTGTCTGGGATGGGGGTGTTGTTACTTTGTAGAGAGATGGAACTATCATCACGCTCAGGGCATACTTGTTTCCAACACTTTTTGGGGTTAGTTTTCAAAAGGGCTGGAAGATCATGTGAAAAATATTTGTCTTTTGCAGCAGATAAAGCGGAGCAATATAGTTTTAGTGCGTCACTGTACTTATTCCACGCAGAAATGGTACAGGCACGCTTAGCATTCCGGTATAGCCGCTTTTTCTTGTTCCTTAGTTGTTTAAGCCTTCTAGTAAACCAGGGATTAGATTTATCTTTAGTTATTTTGATCACAGGGACAAACCGGCTGATCAAATATGAAATCTTATCTCTAAAAAGTATCCAGTTTTCCTCAACGCATCGGTTGTTAATTGAAGGTAGAAATGTGTTGTAAAAGAAGGTTTCTAGTTCTGTGTTGATAGCTGTGAAATTAGCCTTATTATAATCGTGAATCTTTTTTGTCACATAGCCCATGAACTGAACCGGGATGTCAATACTGAGCTGAAGTAAATGATGATCGCTGAATCCCTTTAAATGAGTTACTGATCCTATCGTTTCCGGTGCTGTAGTCAATATCAGATCTAGTATGTTAGTGTCGCGTGTAGGTTGGTTTACAACCTGGTTTACAAGATATATTCGTCGTGCTTGTGGGCCAAGAACGTGCAGAAGTAAGGCTTTCCTAGCTGCGTTTGGCTTAGCTGCGTACTCACAAGCTTGCTCACATATGCTGAACGACGAAAGCTATTCTTCCCAGGTCGTCGCTGGTTCGTCTGTCGGCTCAACCGATGGCGTTTGCTACAGAAATACGCCTGCCATGTTGTGCTGCTTGCTGCGGAGTCGTTGCGGAGACTAGGCGTTGACTTTCACTTCTGACACCATGTTATGTTTCAGTAAAAGTTTATTGACGTTACATACGACAAGCCAGAGCCAGAGCGGCCATGGTAAGTCCCCGCGCTTCTTGTCCCTGCCCGGTTCCCCAGTGTCCAAGCCCTGGACACCCACACAGACACTGCACAGCATACGTAGGGGGCGCTAGCTGCTGGTAAAAAATGTTATACATAACAGTAATTCACACTTAAATTATCAGTTTTCTAGAAGCGCATAACATTATTTTTAGATATGAACCCGAATTTCATAAGGGCTACTGCTGTGGAACACAACTCACCGGCTTTGCTAATGACTTGTTATCACCTGCTGACGCTGTGTATCAAGCTGACACAGCATTTTTTTAATTTTTCTGATCACGTTCCTCATCACAGGCTTCTACTCAAACTAACATTTAAACATTCATCCCACTGTAATCACATGTGTTAAAAGTCTTCTTTCGTCCAGAGTCCAGTTTACCTGCGTTAATAATTCTAATTGCAGTTTAGTCAACATGACTTCCGGCGTACCTCAGGGCAGCGTACTGGGTCCTTTGCTTTTTTTAATTGATACTAACGATGTACACAACTCTCTGTCATCCCGAGTTCGGCTATTTGCAGACGACTGCATAGTGTATCGTAACATTACTTGCGACAATGACAGCCACTTCCTTACCAACTGACCTTGACGCGGTAAATGCATGGTGCTCATCCTGGCTTACGAAACTGAACGACACCAAAACTATAGTTATGACTTTCATCAGCCGGTCTTCTGCGATTCCTACCACCTATCAGCTGAATGGAAGGATTATTGAGCCTACCAGTACGTATAAATATCTTGGAGTTCACTTTTCATCTGCTCTATCATGGAATCGCCACATTAACCTTACTCTAGCTTCGCCTTACTGCTCATTTGATCTTTTCAAATGAAATATTAAACAAGCCCCTTCACATCTAAAGAAACTTGCTTGCATAACATTAATTCGTCCGGAAGTAGAGTGCGCCGTCGGTCACCTGGGATCCGTACCACGCCTACCTCATTAACAACATTGAATCATTACGAAGCCGTGCCGCTAGTTTCATTTTCTCGAATTATTCACGGTCCACCAGTGGCATATCATTAAACAAACACGCCGAACTCGACTTATCACATCGCGGTAAGCTTTCACGTCTCGCACTTTTCCATAAACTCTATCATCACCCGCCGCTTCACGCCGACTTCTTCCAATCATCCTCAGTCGTCTTTCCAGTCCGCGATCATCCCTTCAAAGTAAAGCGCATCGTGTGCCGCACATCACTTTACTCTAGGTCACTTATTCCCCGCACAGTAGTCGATAGGAGTAACCTGCCACCTACCAGTGCCATCGAGTTAAATATATCTAAATTTCAAGAACTCATCCCTTCAGCTACTGGTATTTATTCTGTGTCCGATATTTAGTGTTTGTTGTTGCTGTTGTTGTCGTTCTTTGTGTTGTACTTTTTTGTATTGCTCTATATATTGTACCTTGATGCGTATGTTGTCTGTTGTCTATGACAGCATTACTGTCGCATTTTATGTATATAATGTATCGCCGCACCCTCCTTGAAGGGCTATTAAGGGTATTTTGAATAAATATATAAATAAATAAAACAGATATCCACAAAATGAGGAAACACTGCAAACGACAAAAAATTTCATCCCGACGTTTACCGCCTCCTCGTCCACTTGTTGGGATCACCCGAGCCCACATCGTTGGCGGAATTCAAGCACTCTCATTACACCCGCCCGACTCACCCTTTCCGACAGCTTTCCGACCCCTGCTCCAACTTCTCCATGCAAATTGAACGCACTGCCTTTTCTCACGTCCTGTCGCATTTCCCGCTCCCTTCGCACTGCCTGGAGCGATGGGAGCGGGCATCTAGGCACCCTGCTCAGCCTCCTCCTGGACTCTCTGTGCTGGCTCCGCTGGCTCCGTTGCTGGCTCCGCTGGAAAGCCAGCACGGTTTGGTTGAACAGCGCTAGATGTATTGTGCATCGAGCGCTCTTCAGTAAAATACCTGGGCCTCTCTCTTGCATAATACTCTTATTTAGCAATATTCCTAGATAAGCTTGTCTGTCATTATATACAAAGAGAACCAAGAGACTGTCTCACAAAACGCTTCGTCGGTAACATCTGCTAGAACTTCGAAGGCAGCGATAAAATTATTCCTTGTTCATTGCTAGCAGAACATAAGGATGTCGAGAAAAATACGTGCCCCTTCTGCGGTTGTCCCGCTGTTTTGTTGTTCTAGTATCCGATTCTCCTCTTACTCTTATTAATCACCTGATACACCTCCTGTCCCGATCAGTTCTGAAAGTCTGCCTCCAACGAACGGGGCTCTATTCAAGCACACATGGAGAGAGAAATAAAGAGGGAAAGAGAGAAAGTGGCTGGTGGCATGTTTTGCACGGGGTGTCGAACCGGAACCAAAGCGGAATCCGAAACTGCAACCGAAGCCGTATTTTCGCCCCGAAGCGCAACCGCACCGAACCCAAAATTTTTCGTCATCTTGGAACCGAACCCGAACCAGAACGATTCAAAGGAACCTTTCCGAACCGGTTCGGGACTCTGTCCAGCGCACATTTTTTGCAACAAGATCTACTTTTTTTGAGGCAAAATGTCATGTGGCAGCGCACAGATTTACCCACCGGAAGTTGTCTGAGCTTGGCAAACTGAAGGAAGTTTCGCGCCTAGGAAGAAAGCTAATTCGCGCTTGTGCAATGTGCCTTCGATAATTCTAAAGCATTGTACGCCAGACTGACGTGAAATCTTGAGTTCAATAGTATTCGCCTTTCACATGCTTACGTACAGCTTTAATCGAGTAGTTAGCATTGTTTTAACTCGTAAAGCACTTAATGAGAATGGCTTCCCTTTTTTGTATCGTGTGCCATGAATATGTGAAACACAGGCGCAATGAAGCAACCACGTTTTGCAACATTTACTTTCGGAGACATTTCTTTTCTCAGACAGCAGATACTGAAGAAGACCCCTCACAATTGCTCAGTGGTTGTGGTGCTCGGCAGCTGATACCAAGGTCGTGCATTGGATATCGGTGGCGAGGCCGCACTTCGATGGCGGCGAAATTGAATTGGTCTTATGAGGAAAGAAAATGACGCAGTAACTGGCTCGCTTCTCTCGGTGCAGTGGCGGTCCAAAGGGGGGGGGGGCGGAGGGGGCGGTCGCCTCCCCCCCCCCCCCAAAAAAAAGCCTTTCCACGTTTTCCCGAACGTCCGTTTTTGGGCTCTCATAGGGCGAGATGTAAGTTTTGACGTATAACTGGAAAGCTATTTCATCCGTGATACGTCAAGTAGTCCCCTACTTTGTACGTTCACCGTGTTAGCGGCTATCTTATTTCATACATATCCACGTTCTACACGTTGATAGTTGTACGAGCACAATTCGTAGTGATTGTCGAGGCATCGCGTTCCTGCCGTGCCCCCACCGTTGTCTTGCCATGCCGCCGGCGCGGTAACCACGGCGACAGCCGTGGCGAGATATCTCAGCACTCGACTTGTTACCCCCGGTATTGACATTAATATTGCTAGCGAAAACGTTAACATTCAAAGAATGGGAAATGGTATAACATCTGTATCGTACGCCATTCATTTTTCAACAACAAAGCGCACAAAAATTTTTGTGTAAATAAAAGAAATAAAAAAATCGTTTCTATTTTTTTTCTTTTTGGTATGGAAAAGCCGCCCCCCCTAAAACCACACCCTGGAACCGCCACTGTCTCGGTGGACACCCGAAGTGGAGCATTCGGGGCGGCGCGGAAACGTCCCCGTCTCGCGGCGAAATGCAAAAAATGTGAGCGTGCTATGCGATGTGGGTGCACCTTGAGGAACCCCAGCTGGTACACGTTAATGTGGAGGCGTCCACTACAGCGTTCCTCGTAGACTCCGCGTCGCTTTGACGCGTTAAACCCCACATATTTTTGCTATTATCGCAAAACAAAGAAATATAAGTTGGCGTATTTTTTTAAGAATCCGAACATCCTTTGCTGCACGCGACGGAAATAAGCAAGGAAAGGTGGTAATGTAGCAGTGGTACTATACTTAGAAAAAAATTAATAGCGATTACACAGTGGCAATGCGGAAATATATGCGCTTGCTGGGTTGCGATAACGACTAGACAATGTAACTCCGCTGAAGTGATCTTGAGTTATGTTGGTGCACTGAAATTGTTGTCCGTATAAAAAAAATAAATTCCAGTCTCTAAAGGGCAGCTTCATGGCGCTGTTCTCGGACTGCAGTATCTTGAATCCTCTGATCGGCGGCTTATGTCTGACTCCCGCTGTAGCACATGACGGAAGCCAGCAGTCACCGAAACCAAGGAGCATAGGGGGTGTACTATTTCTTTAAATAATTTGTGGTGTTCATCAGTAAGAGCTCAATAAGGTGATTATTTGTATGGATAATTGATGAGAAAGAAGAAAATACAACCACATGCCGCCGGTAGGATCCGAACCCCCGATATCTGAAATTCGCGTCCGGTGCTCTACCGATTGATCTATGGCGATGGCTTCTGCTTTCGGGGTACTTATGTGTAGTGCAGTGTAGTGTAACCGAACCATAAGAGTTTTCACCAGCGCCACCCTCCTCAATAGCGGCGAACGTAGTACGTCTTCTTTTACCGAGAGTGCCGCCTAGGAACGTGGTCGAATGGCGAGGGGGGAAGCTGTGCGAGAACCCTCTTATGCAAACAGCGGCGCCAAGACTGCCATGATCGAGGCCTTCGTAAGCGATTGAGAACACAAGGAAAAGGAAAAGAGGGGCTCGTTACGACTAATACATGACGGCCGCCAGCAGTCACTGTAACCAAGACGAGAGGCTTATGCCTGTTGGCATTCTTTCGGAGAACGCTTTGGCGACAGCATACGTGAAACGTACTTATAAAGCTTGTCGTCACATGCGCAGGAGGGTCACCTAAAGCTCAAGAACGACATGATAAGGCGCGCTCCAGGAATTTCGTTTCACAGTTAAACAATACAACAGATGTGTCGCTTACGCACATGTCGCCTTTCTTTTTGATAAAAAACGCTTCTATCAATTCCCTAGCAGTAGTGTCATTGCTTTTGCCCAGAATGCGCACATCAGTGAAGCATGGCTTTCAACTGCGGGACGGGCACTTACTAATATGCTTCGTCAGATGTGTGCCTTCCTTTTTCTGCTCTACATTTCACTCATGTTCGATCGTTCGCTCATTCAGGCACCTGCCCGTCTGACCTATGTAGGAGTGCCCGCAAGACAGGGGGATTTCGTAGACAACCCCTTCAGCACATTTCACGAAAGGGCTCCTGTGCTTTGTTCCGCAGCCTCGTTCCTTGGTGTTGTCTTTGTCAGTATGGGAGCAAAGGCCACCTAGCTTTCTTGGTGCCGAGAAGGCGAGCCGTACAGCATGGCGGCTGGCAACTTTCATCAAATTATGGGCCACACGATGCACGTATGGCACCACCACTGGTCTTACCTCAGGTAGATCGGCTGCAGGTAGGTGGGGGATGGGGCATTTTAGAGAGCAGCTCTTATACGCCCCTCCTGATTTCCGCGTCGTAGCTGGTGTAACAGGTTGTCCGAGCAGCAGA